>NC_068359.1:38020747-38336997 GCF_020536995.1 Dreissena polymorpha | reverse complement strand
CGGAAACGCGATCGCCTCAAATCCCAAGAGTTAAAACACCCGTCTGCAAACAATTGGGCTAAATTCAAGCATGTTCCCAATAGAGTCAACAATATGATAAAACATGCTAAGGACATTTTTTCTCAAATATTGAAACTTCTTTAAACGATTTACAGTCTTCTAGCTCTAAGCAATACTGGAAGCTCTTAAAACAACTCATTCGCTCACATTCTCATTCTGATGTGATACCGCTCTTTAAAACCATTGATCCTGATGGAAATGTAAATATTTATATGTCTGACGAAGAAAATGCAAATTGTCTAAATAATTATTCGTTTCAATATCAACGCTAGACACGTCTTCCGGAGTTCAACCTTACTCTAGTGTTTTTGCGTTTAATTGCTTAGACGAAGTTTCAATTCATGAATCGGAAAAAAAAGATATAATTAAGATTTTATTTAATAATAAAGCGGTTGGTGAAGATTTAATCAGCCATTTAGTTCTTAAGCGTACGTGATTGCTCTTTATCAAATCATTACAAGAATGCACATTTCCTGCACTGTGGAAGAAAGCAATGGTCATGCCTTTATTTAAGAAAGGAGATGAAATACACCTTCGAATTATCGTCCCATCTCACTTTTAAGCTGCCTTGGTAAATTAATGGAAATAGTTGTTTATAAGCATCTGTATAACCACTCTGTTTCGCATAACTTTATATATTGTAAGCAGTCGGGATTTCTTAGAGGTCACTCTACTGTGTTCCAGCTTATTGATATTTTCGATCAAATAACTCGTTCTCTTCACGATAAAAAAGTTAAGTGTAAGGTTTTTTTGGTGATATTTCCAAGGCATTTGACCGCGTATGGCATAAAGACCTCTTATTCATACTTAAAGAAAATGGGATCAGTGGTGATTTGTTAAAATGGATAGAGAGTTATTTTTCTAACCGAACTCAAAAAGTATTTGTCAGCTCTTCTATGTCCGATGTGTCGCAATTAAAAGCTGGCGTGCCTCAAGGCTCAGTTCTTGGTCCGTTATTTTTTCTAACTTACGTTAATGACATTGTCAATAATCTTCTTAGCATCACCCGTTTGTTCGCAGATGATACGTCTTTATCTTGTACGACATCCAATTTAAGTGATCTTGAGGGTATAGCGAATCATGATCTACATCAGATAAACTTGTGGGCCAAAAGATGGCTGGTTGACTTAAATCCACAGAAAATGGTAGCCATTTTATTTACAACGCACAAAAATGTTCGATGACCTCAACTTTCCTTTGATAACATTCCGGTTAATTTTGTTGATAGTCATAAACATATTGGTCTAACTTTAGGACATGACGGCAAATGGCATGATAAAAACATTCGGAAATCGGCTTCGAAAGTACTCGTAATAACGAGGTCTCTTAAATTTAAAGTTTTAAGAAAAAGCTTAAACACTATATATGTTTCTCATTTGCGCCCAATACTTGAATACGCATGTGTCGTCTGGGACGGATGTTCTTTATACGAAAAGGAATTATTAGATACAATTCAACACGAAGCTGCGCGAATTGTCTCCGGTCTAACCAGATCTGTTTCACTCAGTAATTTGTACAACGAAGTTAAATAGCCGTCTCTTGATAAAAGACGGCAGTATTTAAAACTAATTAATATGTACAAATTACATAATGGTCATAGTAAAACTTATTTGACAAATCTTCTCCCACCCACAGTTCAACAACACTTATATTCCCGTTCCTTCTTACCCTTTGCAATAGATCTATGGAATTCCTTAGACTTAAATATTCGTAACAGCAATGCTATTTCACATTTTAAATCAAACTTGAAACGCGTATTTTTCGCTAGCGAAAAGATTCCCCAATATTTTTTACTGGAAATGAGAAATCCTCCATATTACATGCAAGATTAAGAAATAATTGCAGTGACCTTGTTCCAAAACCATTTGACTGCTTCGCCTGTTTGCTCATGTAGCAGCGAGTAGAAAATGCCTCACATTATTTTTTGAATGCACTAAGTACCACAGACAGCGATTGTTTCTATTTAATGCATTTCGTTCATTTTACCCTTTTAATTCTGATATTCTTCTCCAAGGAAAACAATCTTTGAACGACGAAGAAAATGTCATTATTTTTACTGAAGTGCAGAGATTTATATCAGAGACGAAGCGTTTTGCATAGACGCACCAGGACAGGATTTTATTATTATTATTATTATTATTATCATCATCATTATTATTTTCATTATTATTACTGTTATTATTATCATTATAGTCAAAGTAGTAGTTGCATCTATCTTTTTAAGTAGTTTTCGTAAAATTTCCCAAACGACGACTTATATTTACATCTTAAACAGTAACCTTTATCTATATAACTTTATACTCTAGGGAAAGACACCCAATAATGTTGTGGAACTTTAGGTCCTACCCTTTTTCCATATTATATTTTGTCAATTTTAATTCATTTGTAATTTTCAATTTGGAAATACAATATGTTTATACTCAAAACAAACCTTTTTCCCGCTCATCACGTTCGATTCTTTCTAAAATACACTTGCACGAAGAGAGCATCGCGATGGTCAATATATTGACATATCTTTGCTTGTGACATACAATTCTAAATTTAATAGTTTAAAGACAAGAAATACATATAACAACACAATAACATTGCATGTAACGGCACTGTCAGTGACAATATTTAGCATTATCCTTATTGCCTCTCAAAATAAATGATCTTGTTTAGGCTGTAATAAAATAATTAATTGGTACATTTTCTTTCATTTTTGCAGGGTTTCTCTCATCACAAAATATGTACTACTTCCTGTTCTTGATATTCATACTATGCAAAACTGTCTTGTTTAAGTCAACGAATCCAAACCAAAAATATCAGTAATCGCACAGACCTGATTTGAATTGTATCACAGCATTAATAAACGTATAAACATTCAAACATGTACAATATGTGAAATAAAAAAGCATTAAACATTATATTATATTATAATATTTACTAGGAAAATATCTTATTGTTATTATAGTTGTATTTTATTTTTGTACAAGTTTCAAAGGACAACGATTTGTGCTTAAGAAGCGACACGGTATTTTAAATACCATTTAATCATATATATTACCTTCTAACGCTAACTTGCACTTTAGTTCGTTATCTATACCATAAGATCAGTTCGATTTTTTATCAGTCAACACTACGACACACACTTCAATTTAGTTTGTGTTTAAATGCGTAAAATCTATACTTTGAGATTATGGATATGGTGATTTCTCCACACTGCGATAAAATAAGTCCTTTTCCCATAACGAGCTGATACCGGTATGTTCCTTGAATGTATCTTATACAGTACGGTATAAGGTCTTTTAATACTGCTAAACAATTGTCTAAATTCTTCACATCTTTAGATTGAAAGACTGGCTATGGACACGACGATTTTCTCGAGCAACAAATTCCTAATTAATGATAATGTCCTTTTTTTCATGGCATTGTTGAAACACAGACTTTTGAAAAATGACATATTCATTATGTAACACTCTCGACGGAAAGATTCCATTAGGTATGCCCCAACAAACTGTGTTACCCTTGTTATATAAATGGGTTTTACGGAACTGTACGTATAGCAGATATATTCCTGCAGCCTATAATTATTGCTAGTAAATGTTTATATTCACATATCACGGAATTCGATAATTTTGCGTTTAACAACCGAGAGCCTATTACACGATTCAAAAATGGTGTCGCTATTAACTAATAGCCATTAAAAAGAAACATGATATTGTAAATAAATTCTCGGAAAAGCAGACCGTTTGCAGATGGTAAAAACTTTCGAAGGTCCCTGTATTTTGCTCTGGCCGAAAAAGTACATTCTCGGGCATGACTTTGTTACGACATACCGTGTAAACCGTGTGACTGACATATATAATTAAGATGGTAAACTACGACCAACTTGCACTTGCCGGTCGCCCATTAATACGCTCCCATCTCCAGATTCGTAAACATAAAGTCAATAATTATCATGCAAGGCATTAAGAAAGTTATCCGCATATACCGGTATGTATTATATGTGCGTGACGGTGAGTATATGTATATAGACTCGTTGATGCCTCCGAATTTTTTTGGTATATAGTAATTAGGTACACGTTTCTATATTTTTTAGCATGCCTTAGAGTAACCGGATCTGTCACGATCTGCTATAAAATAAAATAATACAAATACAGACGAGGACATGACCATCGCAGTCAGGGAAACGGGTTTCGTTGAAGTTTTTTTTAACATCTTGTTTTGCTTTTTGCTTGAGTTTGAATTAGTTTTTGAAATATATCTGATTTTGCGTTATGAATAAGTCTTCTTTCTCCATGTATTCTTTTTATACGTCTGTAGAAGTACACTTGTGCAAGTTACAAACAGGCTGATCGAATCTAGATTGTTAAATAAATCTAAATCTTGTTTTCCAAGTCAACGCATTCGGTTCTTCCTGAAATACAATTGCATGCAAAGAGCAATATAATATTTTTGCTTGTGCCATACAAATCACAAATTAATTAAGTAGTGTTGCAATAAATAGCACATGTAGTTATTGATTCTGATCAGCTTGGAAATAAAAACAATACACAATTCAAATGTTTTAATTTTAATTTTCTTAGAAATAATACAAGTGGTAAAACATACTTCATACTCGAAGATAAGGTATATAAACAGTAAGATCCGCTTGAAATGTGAACGAAGTTTGTAGGTCAAGACTTTGTCAACATTAAGAGTGTAAAAAGGCAGCAATAAAAATGAAATATACATGATACAGGGCCAAACAAAACTGGCAAGAGATTAATTTTGTAAAAAGGAATATATGGAAGAGAGCTGGTAAAGATTGACGTTTGTATACGTCTGGATGAAAGGAGGACTTTTTGATTCAAATGCAAACATTTCACAAATTGAAATACGCGACGCGAATGAAGGTTTTGCATTTCAAGCGCTTATTGTTTTATGTTATAAAAAATGAATCGTAAATAAAGCGTTAGGCCATCGGGACTAAAAATTGGTTAACAGAGTAATCAAGTATGTGTTAAATATATATCAAATGCCTTATCAATAGGATTTTATTTTATTTATTTTTATTTTATTTATTTTTGTGCGTGTGTGTGTGTGGTGGGGGGTAACTAAATTCTACAGCTTAAGTCAATTAGCTAATGCAAGTAACTGAAACTTTTTTACATATGTATTTCATTACTTATGTTAACAATTTTCTAAAACAACACGGTGTGTGCAATAGGTTAATTGACATTAAACCATTTTTGACAGTTTGCATTCCCTAACATTCCGAAAATTTGCGCAATTGTTTTGAGTGTTGATTTCTAGCGTTGAATAATTATCTCAGTAAATTAAGGTCAGAATCTATCTTAAAAATACAGCGAAAAATTAACAAACGATAAATTTCGAACAATTATTTAAGTCAGAGAAATATGCAATCTCTAAATGTTCATTTTCAGACAAGCTTACCGTGCATTGACATTGACACCCTGCGAGATGGAATGTTTTGCAGTTTGAGCGTGACGCTTATTGAAACATTGACACCCTGCGAGATGGAATGTTTTGCAGTTTGAGCGCGGCGCTTATTGAAACATTGACACCCTGCGAGATGGAATGTTTTGCAGTTTGAGCGCGCTTATTGCTGGAACTCTAAAAACTCAAACTTTTACAAATGTAAATGTAAATATAAAGTTTATATAATAATTTGGTGTTATTATATCAGTTTAAGGACCTAAGTGAAAACAATTATTCTTGAATGCATTACATACTTATATTGATGCACACGGTAAAATATGATGAACATTATTAAATATGTTAACAACCCTTGAGAAAAAATGCTATTGCAAATGACAACAACGATGCAAATATAAAGACGCGCACGAAAAAAAGTATTGATTTCGAAAGATAACTGTGAAACTACTATACTTACATGACATGTCTATGCGATATACCATAGTATACGCTCAATATTCCACGTACAACGTTGCAAACAACAATTCACTGTATTTTGAAAATTATCAAATACAGAAAAAATCATTCTGGCTTTCTATATTTTCTCAACTTTTATATTTGGTATAAGTATAAGTCAAAACTTTTGTTACACAACTTCGCCAAAATTGGACGATCTCATGACTTCTTGCTTAAGTATTTCGTGTACGTCTTTCATACATGCGTTCTTGTGCTGGTATAGAAGAGTTTGACTTGGATACTACGTGGACAATGTAGAAATAGTAATATACCAGCAAATAAGATGTTACGCTTAAATTATTATTCCATAAACGTCCCGGAAATGATTTTCTTATTTAGGTACATCCTACAGGAAAAACGCTCAATCCAAAAGACTTCATTAAATAAAATCCAATTTCATAACCCCATCACAAAATAAAAGGAAGATACCTCTATGTCTGTCGAAATCTGATTGCTCGTATTAAAGAAATAATTGTCTATTTCCTCAAAATTGAGTTGATTGAGTCTTCCAAAGATCTCAAATTAAAACCGACTTGGAACTCTGATACACATTCCTTTGGTCGTACTTAACAATTACACCATGTATACGCCACGCAAAAAAGATGAATTACCATATTGCAATTCCAAATTAACTATTTCTGTTGACAACCATACATCGATAGACTGAAGACATTACAAAAAGATGGTAAACATGGACAAGATATACATATTGACAATTTTCTTTGAGGACTTTCTTTCTTCTTATGGGAACAACATAATTTTATTCAGCAATATTGCTGCCAACGTTTGCAACTTTATATTAATGAGCACTACAGGAAATCTGCTGCATCACAAACACAAATTACCCAAAGTACACGGTTTCTTCCCAGCCAATCATTCTAATAACATGTGTAATGAAATGAAAATATTTATGTTATGATTATATAATATTGTTATGTTTGCATTTAATTTTAAGCAAGTAACAGATTAAAATGATTTTTTCGAAATGACATGGTATTTTGAATAATATCTTATCGTGAATAACCTTCCGCTAACTTGCACTTTAGTTCGGTAACTATATTTAAACACATAGATTTACTCGATCTCTAAATTAGTTATCACTCCGACATACGATTGCATGTTTTTGCTATTCTTAACTGTCACATTCCTACTTCGAGATAAATGATAAGAACGATTTTGCTAGCATCGAAAACCCCATTAAATAATATTTTCCTTCACGAAAATGTCGTAAAGAAGACTCTTGAAGAATGGCAGATCAATTACGTCACGACGGAAATGGATAATTGGGTATGCCTTAACATCACTTGATACTCTTCTGAATAAAAATACTTTATCGGAGATGTACTAATGTCAGATAACGTTCCGAAGCCTCTCTTTGCCTTTTTTTGGCAAATGAGTGTATTCATATATCACGAAAGGAGATATTTGGGATTACAACATCCGAGAGCCGATTACACAAGAATGGTTTCGCTTTTAACTGAGAAGCCTATAAAAGGATCGTGAACTTATATGTAAATTTTCGTGAAAGCAGACCGTTTTTAAATGTTTATGAATTATATAAAACGTACGTGAATAGTTCTCTAGACGAAAAGGGACATTCTCATACGCGACCGTGTTACGACATACCGGTAAACCGTTTGTACTTACAGTATAATTAAAATGGAAAACTGCAACCCGCTGGCACCATACGGTCGCCCAAAAACACTTTCCGAAATCCAGATTCTGAAACATGGATGTTATAATTATCATGCAATGTGTTCAATTAGTAATTAGTAACGTGGGTCACTGTTAATATAGGGCATGGTTGCCGCCTTCAAATATTTTGGAATATAATAAGTGCAACTTTTATTGTCAAGAGCGCGGATTTGAAACGATCTGCCATAAAAGAAAATACCAATAAAGATTGGAGCAAGCCCATCGCATTTAGGGCGAATAGGTTCCCTCCTGTTTAGTTCATACGTCTTGTTTTATCTTTAGGTAGCTTGCCTATATAATCGGAATTGAAAAACATCGTATTTGCCGTATAGAGCTAGTCCTTTATCTCCATGTGCAGAACAATCGTTCACGTTACAAATAGACTGACTTCAATTAATACTGTTTCATAAATTGTGTTTCCCAGCTCAACGCGCTCGTTTTTTATATCTAAAATACACTTGCCTGCAGAGCGCATCGCGATGGCCAATATATTGACATATATTTGCTTGTGCCATACAAATCACAATTTGATGACATAGTATTGCAAGACATGGCACAAACAGCTGTGATTCTGCTCAGCTCGGAAACATAAAAATATAGAAATTATTACGGTGCATGAATTAAAGTGCGTTCAATACTCTTTCCTAAAAGAAACAACTTGTGTCGTGTTTTCATAAAATAAGAAAAATATGGACTTCGTACTTTAATTACCATTGAAAATAATGCTATACAATACTAAATTCTCGAAGACAAAATATTTAACATTAAGATCCGCTTATATTTTAACGACATGTGTAGCTTTAGACTCTCCAAACATAAGGAGTGCAAAAAGGCAGCTGTAAGAAAGATATATATGTTTTGTTATGACAATACACTGGCAATGGATTAATGTTGTCGAATGCAATATACAAAAGAGAGCTGGTTGGGATTGGCATCTGTAAATGTCCGGATGGATGGAGATCGTTCGGTTCCATTACTCACAAAATCTCCTATTTATTGCAATACGCGACACGAATTGGCGTTTCTTTTCGCAGGCGAACTAGTGTTTTGTATGTATTATACAAGAAATAAACCATTTTCTTGGTTAATTAAGAGTAAGGCCATCGGGATTTTAAAATGTTATCAGAGTTATCGCCTTGAATAATGTGTAAAATGGGATTGAACTGTAAACGAAATAGGCTTTGCTATCAACTTAAAATGGAAAATAAAATACCCATTTTGAAAACTTCTTTCGCCAAGAAAATTAAAAATTAATGTCCGATAATAATTTCTACACACGTTCAATGATAGTTAATTTAATTTATTTAAGTTCCTGGAAACAGTCAATTTACAACATTTTGCGATAACGAAAATGAATTTGCAATGTTGGCTTCATATGAGTAACGGTGAGATGACTACATTGCACTTCCCCAAAAAATGGCAGATTAATTATGTCACGGCGGAACGATGTAATTACGTATGCACTAACATCACGTGTTACACTTCTAAATAAACATACTTTGTCGGAGATGTAGTCATGTCAGATAAAGTCCTGAAGCCCCTCTATGCTTATTTCTGGCAAATGAGTGTATGCATATATCACGAAAAGAGATTATTGGGATTTAGACATTCGAGAGCCAATTACATAAGAATGGTTTCGCATTTAACTAAGAAGCCTGTACATGGAAAGTGAAATTGTATGTAAATACTGGTGAAAGCAGACTGTTTCTTCATAGTTCGTAATTAAATTGAACGGTACCTGAATATTTCCCTGGACGAAAAAAAGGTCATTCTCATGCGCGACCGTGTTACGACATACCGGTAAACCGTTAATACTTACAATGTAATTAAGATGGAAAACTGCGACCCAACGGCACATGACTGTCACCCATAAATATATTTCCCAACTCCAGATGTTCAAGCATATAGATTATCATTCTCTTGCAATGCGTTCAATTTGTTATACTCATGCGAGTATACGTGCGTTACGGTCAATATAGAAAATCGTTGACGCCTTTGAATATTTTTGGAATATAACAAGTGCATGTTACATCGTAGCATAACGTAGATTTAGCGGATTCAAAACGACCTTCTTTAAAAATATATACCAATTAGGACTGGGGCATGTCCATCGCAGTCAGTGCGAAAAGGTTACCTACTGTTTTGTTCAGGGGTCTAGTTGTTTTTTCTTTAGTTAGCTTACGTTTGATATTGGTTTTGAACAACATCGGATATGTCGTTAGAGCTGGTCCTCTTTCTCCATGTGTAGACGAACAATCACACTCGATACAAAACGAATGACTTCAATTAAGTACAGAGTTTTATTTAAGCTCATCGTGTTCGGTTCTTTCTAAAATACACTTGCATGCAGAGGGCATCGCGATGACTAATATATTGACATAGCTTTGCTTGTGTCATACAAATGTTAATTTAATGACGTAGCATTGCATGAAATAGCACAAACAATTGTGCTTCTGCTCAGCTCGGAACAAAAAAAATATACATAGTATTACGGTGCAAGTATTAATTTTTTGCGTTTAGTCTTATATTGTTTTGATTGAAAGCAAAAACAAATAATTATGGCATTTTAATTATCATAGATAACAAACGTCAATTATTCTCGAAGAAAAGATTTTAAAGTACGATCCGCTTATTTTTTAACAACGAGTGTAGCCTAATATTTAATTAGAAAATGACATCAATACACGCCTTTGAAGCAAACAAGTATAAGGCATTGAGCTTATGCAATTTTCATTGAATATATTTCAACCTTCATAAAGGCCTCTTATTGTGTAGTTCTTTATTAGCTCATAGTACATTGTTGCTTGTATTTTCATTTATAACTTATATCAGATACATTCGATTCTTGCCAATTAAATCACCCAAACCCTATCCATACCCGGAAAAAAAGAAATAGACAAAATATCAAAACAACAATTGAATACTGGTGTAATCAACGCTTTGGACGAATTGCTGAGTGTTAGATCGTGCTGCTGTAAAGTGATACACATTGGTTGCTTTACATAACCATACAAATTACACAGGATTCAAAATCATTTCCCTATAACAGATATACATGCACCCTGATATTATACCAACACATCCACGTTGATTACACTCAAAACACTCAAATGTTCCCTTTACATACAATATTAAATTACGACGACATATGTGTTCTGGTTTTAAGACAAGGAATTTATAACCAAGCACTTCAAGGCACTGTCAGTGACAATATTTAACAATATCCTTATTGCCTCTAAACATTAATGATCTTGTTTCGGCTTTAATAAAATACTTAATTGGTACATTTCCTTTCATTTTTGCAGGGTTTCTCTCATCACAAATTCCTACTACTTCAAGGTCTTGATATACAGTCTATGCAAAACTGTCGTTTTTAAGTAAATGAATCCAAACTAAAAATGTCACTTATCGCACAGTACTGATTTGAACAGCATTAATAAACCTATAAACATGCAAAAAGTAACAATATATGAAATAAAAAAGCATGAATAATTAGACTATTTTATATTGTTTACTTGAAATATCTCCTTGATGTTATGGTTGTATTTTATTTTTATAACTTTCAAAGGACATTTTGCTTAAGAAACGATTTGTTGTTTTGAATACAAGTTTATCATATTTATTATTTCTAACGCTTGCTTGCACTCAATTTCGTTATCTATACCATCACTGATTAGATCAGATCGCGTCTTTAATAGTCAACACTCCGACACACAATTGGATTCAGAGTATATTTAATTGCGTCACATGTTTACTTTGAGATAAAGGATATGGATACGACGATTTCTCTAGCAGCAAATTCCTATTTAATAATACTATCTTTTTTTCAGAACATTGTCGAAAGGAAGACTTTTAAAGAAGGATATATTCATAATGTAACAGTCTCGGCGCAAAAATGTCCTTCAGTATGCCGTAACAAACTATGTTACTCTTTTTTAAATAAAGTTGTTTCGTCGGAAATATACGTGTTTATAAATTATCGGACAAGAAGACCAGATGGTAAAATCTTCCGAAGGTCCCTGCATATTGCTGTGGCCGAAAAAGAACATTTTCGGGCGCGATCGCGTTAAGAAATACCGTGTAAACCGTGTGACTGCCTTTTATATAATTCAGATGGTTAACTACGACCAGCTTGCACTTGCCGGTCACCAATAAATAAATTCCGTCCTGCAGATTCTTAAACATAAAGATCATTATAATCTTGCAATGTCTTTAGAAAAGTTATTTGCATTTACCGGTATTTTACGTGCGTGATGGTAAATACAGGCATATCGCTGATGCCTTTGAATATGTTTGGAATATACTTATTAAGTGCAAGCTCTATTTTAGCATTGCGTAGAGTAAGCGGATCTGACAAGATCTGCTTAAAAATAGAAATGAAAACGAAAGCATGACCAACGCAGTCATGGCGAACAAGTTGCGTTATGTTTTTAAACATATTGCTTTGGTTAAGGTAGCTTGCGTTTGAAGTTGGTTTTGAAATATATCTGATTTTGAGTTAAGAGCTTCTTTCGCCATCTATTCTGTTTTTTAATCTGTAGATTAACAATCGTACACGGTACAAACTGCTTTATTGAATTTAGATTGTTAGATCAATCGTGTTTTCCAGACCAACGCATTCGGTCTTACCTGGTATACAAGTGCATGCAAAGAGCATCGCAATGGCCAATAAAGTGCTTGTGTTTGCTTTGCAAATAAAAAAATAATTTAGAAGTATAGCAAAACATATCACATGCAGTTACTGATTCTGCGCAGCTTGGAAATAAATACAATACAGAAATCAAATGTTTTAAAGTTTATTCTCGTAGAAAAAATAGAACTGGTAAAACATACATCATACTTCTTGCTCGAAGATAAATTATATACAAAATAAAATCCGCTTCAAATGTTACCGAAGTTTGAAGAGCTAGACTTCTTCAGCATAAAGCGTGTAAAAAGCAGCTATAAGAATGAAATATACATGTTCCAGGTAAAATAAACTGGCAAGGGATCAATTTTGTAAAACGCAATAAACGGAAATGACATGTTTACATATGTATTTAATAATTAATGTAAACATCTAGTTCAGCAAAATAACGCTGTGTATACAATAGATAAATGTACATGAAACCATTGTTAACCGTTCCCTTACTTCCGAAAATTTGCAAAATTATCACAGTAATAAAGGTCTAATTCCACATTGAAACAAAATACGGCTTTGCATTTTGAGCGCGCTTATTGAAATGCTGGTACTCTAAAAAGTAAAAAATGTAGTTTGTGAATGTAAATATACCAGATATATAATGATTTGGTGTAAGTATATCAGTTTGAGGATTGTTAAATATGTTTAAACCCTTGAGAGAAAAAATGTGACTGCAATGACAACAATTATGCAAATATAAAGACGCGCACGAAAAATATATTGATTTCGAAAGATAACTGTGAAACTACTTTAGTTACATGAAATTTATATACGAGATACCGTAGTACGCTCAACTTTCCAATGTGTTACGCTGAAAACAACAATTCTACAGTCCTGTGTTTTGAAAATTATAAAATAAAGAAAAAAATCATTCGTGTCTTTTATATTTTTTATATTTTTTTTATTTGATATTATTATAAATCAAAACATTTGTTAGACAACTACGACGAAAAAACAAGTTTAAAAATCATAATTGGACGATGATGACGTCTTGCTTAAGTCTTTCGTGTACGACTTTCAAGCATGTGTGCCTGGTATAGATGAGTTTGACTTGGATATAACGTGGATAGTGTAGAAGAAGAAATCGTCCGATAAATAGGAATGTTACGCTTAAATTATAATTCCATAAAATTCCCGGAAATGATTTTCTAATGTGGGAACCTCCAACAGGAAAAGCGGTCAATCAAAAATAATTCATTTAACCTCATTTCATAGTCCAATCACAAAATGAAAGAAAAAGACCTCTACGTCTGTCAAAATTTGATTGCTCGTATTAACGATGGTCTATTTCCTCAAAATTGAGTTTATTGAGTCTTCCAAAGATCTCAAATTGAAACGGACTAGGAACTCTGATGCTCGTTTCTTTGATCGTACTAAGCAATCACACCATTGATCCGCCACGCAAATAAAATAAATTACCATATTGCAATTCCAAATGATCTATCTGTGTTGACAACCATACATCGATAGACTGAAGACATCACAAAATGATGGTAAACATGGACGAGATATACACATTGACAAGTTTCGTTTACGACTTTCTCTCTTCTTGACGAAACTACCTACGTTTGAGCAGCAATCATGCTGGTCTCATTTGGAACTTTATTTTGATGCTGCTACGGATCATCTGCTGCATCACCGACATAAATTACCTAAATAACACGGTTTCTTTTCATCCAATCATGCCGATTGTTTCAAAGCCAATTGTTTCATATATATAAGCGCCACCCTTCTTTTCTCACTTCCTTCATTATACTAACTGATTTTCTATGTATCTATTTGTACAATAAATCAGTTTGGCTATTACTGCATGCATCAAAAACGTATGAACATTCAACAGTAAATAATATATGTGATGAAATAAACATATTTATTTTATTATTATATAATATTATTCCTGAAATATATGTTTGAATTTATGGTTACATTTAATTTTAAGCAAGTAAGACAATGAAAATGATATACGACACGGTATTTTGAATAATATCTTATCGTGAATAACCTTTCGCTAACTTGCACTTTAGTTCGGTATGTATATTTAAACACATAGATTTGCTCGATATCTAAATTAGTTAACACTCCGAAATACAATTGCATGTATTTAATATTCTTAAGTGCCACATCCCTACTTCGAGATAAATGATATGAACTCGATGATTTCGCTAGCAGCGAATACCGATTGAATAACAATTTTGTTCACGAATTTGTCGCTAAGAAGACTCTTGGAGAATGGTAGATTAATTACGTCACGACGGAAATGGATAATTGGGTATGCCCTATCACTTGATACCCTTCTGAATAAACATACATTATTGCATATGTTACTATATTTAGTAACAAAATTGGCCGTTTTTTCGCGATTAACTCGTGAAAATCTCGAGTAAGTGTGCAAATAACCGTTTGTTTACACACTGTGCCAAAATCGGTTATTTTCAAAGTTCCGGTTATCTCGCAGCAAAGGCGGAACGCGTTGACGTTACGTAATTGGTGACCGGAGCGTTCAAACAAAATGGCGTCTGAACGGGTTTTGGAATCGCTTTTTTCTCAAAAGCGGCTTTCCGAACTGTTTTTCATGCAACTGATAGCGCAATTTATGACGTTTGGTGTATGACGTAATTTCTGTGACGAAACACACTGGTTTGAGTTAAACTATCTGGATTTTAAGGACATGTTGGACGTGTTTTACAGTAAAGTATTTGTTTAAATCATCGAACAAATGCCAAACGTATTTCGCATAACGTGTTTATTGTGCTAAATTGTAAACTTCGATAGGAATACAATAAAAAAGTGTGGTTTAAAATAAGTTTCGAGAAAGAGAGGGAAGATCAATAATAAAAAATGTAAGTGCAACACGTTTCAATTTCCTTGTTATAAATATTGATTTAAAGTTGTCATTTGGGTAAGCGTGTCGTTTATATTAAATTATTTTTTTATTTCGATATTAATTATTTATTCCGATAAACACGATATAAATTTTTAATTTCGATATACACCACATATGTAAACATATGATAAACATATGCAATAAACAGGTCATTACATGTATGTGTGCCTTTAGTGGTTATTGGAACACTTGTTGTTTATTTGCACTTGCGCTAAAGTCCTCGTGCAAGCAACTCACCGAATTGTATATAAATCATTGTGAAACCAAACGGTTTCCATATGGTTAGGAATGATAAAAAAACGTACCTGAATATTTCTCTGGACGAGGGACATTATCATGCTCGACCGTGTTACGACATACCGGTAAACCGTTTGTACTAACAGTGTAATGAAGATGGAAAACTGCGACCCACTGTCACTTGACTGTCGCACATAAATATATTTCCCAATAACAGATTTCCAAACATAGAGATAATTAGTCTTATGCAATACGTTCAATTAGTTATACTCACGCGAGTACACGTGCGTCACGGTTAAAATAGAAAATCATTGACGCCTTTGAATATTTTTGGTGTATAATAAGTGCACGTTATATCGTAGCATAACGTTGATTGAGCGAAATGAAAACGATCTGCTATTTAAAGAATTAAATTGAGCATGTCCATCGCAGTCAATGTGAAAAGGTTGCCTACTGTTTTGTTCATGGGTCTTGTTGTTTTTCTTTAGGCAGCTTGCCTTTGAAATTGAGTTTGGAAAACATATGATTTGCCGTTAAGAGCTGGTCCTCTTTTGCATGTGTAGACTTACACGTTACAACCAGACTAACTTCAAATAGCACTGTTAGATAAACCGTGTTTTTAAGCTCATCGTGTTCGGTTCGATCCTCCTAAAATACACTTGCATGCAGAGCGCATCGCGATGACCAATTTATTGACATATCTTTTCTTGTGATATACAAATCTAATTTTGATGACGTTGTATTTCAATACATAGCAAAAACAGTTGTGGTTCTGCCCAGCTCGGAAACATAGAAATATATAATTTATTACGGTGCATGTATTTAATTGCGATCAATACTCTTTCCAAAAACACCCACTTTTATGTTGTTTTGATTAAAGACAAAAACAAAGCATTATAACGAAGTTCGTACTACTATCATAAAAAAGAATGCTAAAACGTACATTATTCTCGAAGACAAATTATTTAAAAAGTAATATCAGCATAAATTGTAACAACGTTTGTAGTATTAGACTTTGCCAACATAAAGAGTGCAACAAACCAGCTGTGCGAAAGATATGTATGTTTTCCAATGCCAATAAACTGACAACGGATTAATTTTGTCAAACACAATATACAGATGAGAGCTGGTCGGGATTGGTATATGTCTATGTGCGGATGGAAGGAGATCTACCGGTTCCATTACTCACGAAATCTTTCATTAATTGCTATACGCGAAGAATGAAGGTATCGTATCGCAAGCGAATTAGTGTTTTGTACGTATTATACAAGTAAACAATCATTTTCTTGGTAAATAAAGAGTAAGGCAATCGGCACTAAAAGTTGGGTTATCAGAGTAATCGACTTAAATAATGTGTAAAATGGGTATTTAACTGGAAAATAGGCTTTGTTATCAACTAATATTGGAGAATAAAATACATATTTTGAAAATGATTTCGCCCAGAAAGTTAAAAAATATTGTTTGATGATAATTTCTATATACCGTTCATTTAATTTACAAATGCTGGAAACAGTCAATTTACACAATTATGCGATACCGAAAATGAATTTGCAATTTGTCTATATTAGGCGAACGGTTCGATGACTACATTGCCCCTTCCAACAAAAGGTTGTCAAATATTCCTGATCTTTCTCGAAAACTTCCTGAAACAAACGCACAGAAATTATTACCTGCAAATCGCTCATCTATGGTGTATGAAAAAATATAGTACCCTGGATGTGTGTTGCAAAACGTAATGCAATTAGCTCCCACCATCCCAATGTGCTCCGTGTAAGTGCCTTTCGGTTTTTCGCTATTCATGTTCTGTGTCCACTACACAGGAAAGGCTGGCTCCAATCACACAGTGACACTACAATCAAATCATTCAATTAAAAATGAAATCAATACATGAATTTTGAAGCAAAACAGTTATATGGTGTTTGTAAAAAAATTACAAAATTCAAGGCTACAGTTTAAGGTAATGAGCTTATGCAATTTTCATTCAACATATTTCAACCCTCAAAACTGCCTCTTATTGTGTAGTTCTTTATTAACTCATAGTACATTGTTGCTTGTATGTTTAACTGTCGATTCTTGCTGATTAGACCGCACTAACCCTATCCATACCCGGAAAAAAGATAGAACAAATTTTCAAAACAACATTTGAATTCTGATGTTATCAACGCGTTGAACACATTGCTTAGTTTTAGATTGTGCTGTTTTAAAGAGATACACATGGGTTTCTCTACAAAACCATAACAATAACACAGGATTCACAATTTTGCCCTAGATCATGTACCCTGATTTTATACCAACATATTCAAGTTGAATAACTAACACTCAAATGTTTATTTACACACAAGATTAAATAGCAAAGACCTATGTTTTTTTTTGTTTTAAGACTAGGAATATAACTAAGCACTTAAATGCACTGGCAGTGTCAATATTGTACATTATCCTTATTGCCTCTAAAAATAAATTATCTTGTTTAGGATGTTATAAAATACTTTATTGGTACATTTCCCTTCATTTGTGCAGGGTTTCTCTCATCACAAACTATGTACTACTCCGATGTCTTGATACTATGCAAAACTGTCTTATTTAAGTCAACGAATCCAAACCAAAAATGTCAGTAATCGCACAAAACTGAGTTGAATTGTGTCACAGCATTAATAAACGTATAAACATTCAAACATTTAAATGTGACATTTTATGTGAAATATAAGAGCATGAATAATTATATTCTTTTTTAATATTTACTTGGAATATCTGCTTGATGTAATGATTGCATTTTTTTAACAACTTTCAAAGGACAACGTTTTTTGTTAAAGAAGCGATTCGGTGTTTTGAATACCATTTTATCATATATATTACTTATAACGCTTACTTGCTCTTCAGTTCGTTATCTATAACATTACTGATTAGATCAGCTCGATTTGTTATCAGTCAACACTCCGACACACAATTGGGTTTAGTATATATTTAACGCGTCACATCTATACTTTGAGATAATGGATATGGACACGACGATTTCTCTAGCGGAAAATTCGTATTTAATGATAATTTCCTTTTTCACGACATTGTCGCAAAGAAGACGGTAAAATAATGACCTATTCATTATGTCACACTCTCGACGGAAAGATGCCATTAGGTATGTCCTAACAATTTATGTTACCCTTTCTATATAAATGTGTTTCGTCTGAAATACACGTGTGTCAGATAACTTCCTTCAGCCTATAACTATTGCTGGTGAATGTTTATATTCATATAAAACGGAATTGAATAATTGTGCGTTTAACAACATAGAGCCTATTACACGATTTAAAAAAAGTGTCGCTGATAAGTACGAACCCTAAAAAATTAACATGAAAATCTATACGAATTATCGGAAAAGTAAACCGTTTCAATATGGTTAAAAATTCCGAAGGTCTCTGCATATTGCTCTGGCCGAAAAAGAGCATTCTCGGTCGTGACCTGGTTTGACATACCGTGTAAATCATGTGACTGACTTGTATGTAATTCAGATGGTAAACTTCGATTAACTTGCACTTGCCGGTCGCCCATAAATACTTTCCCAACTCCAGATTTTTAAACATAAAGACAATCATATTCGTGCAAGGCGTTAAGAAAGATATTTGCATGTACCGGTAAGTATTATACGTGCGTGGCGGTAAATACAGGTATATCGTTGATGCCTTCGAATATATTTGGAATGTAGTAAATAAGTCCACGCTCTATTTTATCATAACGTAGAGTATGCGGATCTTACACGATCTGCTATATATAAAATCAAAATCATACAAATAAAGACGAGGACATGACCATCGCAGTCAGGGCGAACAGTTTTTTAAAAATCTTGTTTTGCTTAAGGTAGCTTGCGTTTGATATTGCTTTAAAAATATATCTGATTTTGCGTTTAGAGATACGGTTATTTTGTTATTCAATCTATTCTCTTTATACTTCTGTAGAAGAAAAATCGTGCACTTTACAAACAGGCTGATGGAATCTAGATTGTTAGATAAATCTTGTTTTCCAGATCAACGCTTTCGTTTCTTCCGGAAATACAATTGCATGCTAAGAGCAATATAATATCTTTGCTTGTGTCATACAAATCACAAAACAATGAAGTAGTATTGCAATACATACCAAATGCAGTTATTGATTCTGCTCAGCTTGGAAATAAAAAAAAATAATCAAACGCTTCAATTTAAATTCTCGTAGAAATAATAGAAGTGGTAAAACATACTTTATACAAGAAGATAAATTATATAAAAAGTAACATCCGCTTTAAATTTGAAGTAATTGAAACTATTGTTCATACCTATTTCATAACTTATGCAAACAATTATATACATAAAATAACATTGTGTATGCAATAGTTTAATTGACATCAAAGTTCATACAATTGTTGACAGTTTTCATTTTCCTTACATTCCGAAAATTTGCACAATTCTATTGGGCGCTAATTTTTCGCGTAGCAAAATTATTAGACAGTAAATTCATAATAAGCGTGTGTTGCAAAAGTTCATTAGGTTTTTTGGGTTAACTCAATTCTACAGTTTAAGTCAATACGCTAATGCAAGTAAATGAAACTAGTGTACATATGTATCCCATAACTGATGTAAATAATTATCTAAAACAAAATAACACGGTATATGCAATAGCCTTATTGATATTAAACCATTGTTGACAGTTTGCAGTCCCTTAATATTCCGAAAATTTGCGCAATTGTACTGGACGTTGATTTCTAGCGTTGCATTATTATCTCAGTATATCAAGGTCAGAATCCACCTTAAAACAAGAGGGCCTGAAAGGCCCAAAGTCGCTCACCTGAGATAACAAGATATTATTGGGACAAATCCAAATTAGTACCAGTGTAAACTCCTTGTAAGATCCACTAAATGATTAAAATTTTGAAAGCAACTCCAGTCAATTAAATGTAACAACTCCAGTCTCAACAGTGTGGGCAAATTTTCTGGATAATGAATGTTGATCTGAGAAACATACTCAGCTAAGCACCAATTGTTTAAAGCTTATGGGCGCCTAGAATATCTTTGTAAGAGGTTATCTTACATAACATCTGTTGAATCATCTTTGTGATTTTTGCTTTAACAATTGAATTCGTTGATTTTGAGGGGAAGTTTTGATGAATACAACATCTCTGGTGCTCTTTGTGAGTGACATTCCAAGAACTAAATATACAGCTTCCTGGGCACTTACTTCAAAACTATTTGAAAAGACATTGCCAATATGTCGCACTAGTCTCTTGATATCAAGATTTCCATTTCTGGCTTCTTTTGCTGCAGCATGCATTAAATTACCCATACCTTTCTGTGATTTACTTATGTATTAAACAATGTACATCGCACATGCATAAGGGTCAAGAACAAACTGAATGTCTATGTTTGCCTTCCAAGCTTTCAAAACAGTTTCATTATATAAATTGACTCGGATGTCTTTAGGAGATCGCTTTAAGAACACTTTGGAAGCTGCCAAAGAACTTCGTATGCACTTGATGTATTCTGCTTAATCTGCACCACATTTTTAAGAATATCCTCATATGATATATCATACCCATCTTTGTGATCATGTATTTTCTTTTGAAGATTTTGATACAATTTATAGTATTTGTCTTTGTCTTCTTCGAGAGGATCTAAAACCATGATCTCAGAAAGTGGAGGCAGTGGATAACCAAAGCGACACAATTTGTGTTCTCTCTTGCGACAGGTTCTTGAGTGTTTATGAAGTTGAAGTTCATTTAAGGAGCCAAGAGCATCATTTTTAGAAGAGCACTGCAAAAATTGATTCACAAAAAGAGATATTTCTTCATTGCTATTAACTCCAAACTTTGGAGCATTTTCTATCCATACAAGCATGTGAATGTGTGGAGAACCACGCTGTTGGAATTCAACTCTGTAAAAATAATCTGTTTATTTACCAAGTGGTTTATGCTCACTTGTCAGCACATTGTTGATAAACTCCTGAACCCTGTGGTCAAAATATCTTGAACATGTTACAGGATCTTTTTGCTATATTTTTTCTTCCCAAGTAAGATTTTAAATCTGTGTATTATGTAATTCCTTGCCTAGATTCAACTTTGAGAGCATTTTTAGCTGATCAGGCCAGGCAGAAGATAGTGACATAAACCATGTTGGCAACCCTAATTTTCTAATCATAGCAAAAACATCTTTTTTTCTTGTTTCCAAATAGGCTGGAGAATTGCGCAGTTGCTTGAATATGTAATAGCCCTCATCTTTTTTACCCAAGTAAGATTTTCAATCTGTGTATTATTTAATTCCTTGCCTAGATTCAACTTTGAGAGCATTTTAGCTGATCAGGCCACGTAGTATCAGCAGAAGATAGTGACATAAACCATGTTGGCAACCCTAATTTTCTAATCATAGCAAAAACATCTTTTTTTCTTGTTTCCAAATAGGCTGGAGAATTGCGCATTTGCTTGAATATGTAATAGCCCTCATTTTTTTTTTACCATATTGTCCATGAAAATTGGATCTTTAGCCTGAATGACAGTAATTTTCTTGCTGCTATCTTTGCATCTTTGAACAGCAAGATTGACTTTATCATTTAATTGTTTCATCTGCATTTCCTTCAGTTCGAAAAATATGTTTGGAACACTGTTAGCAGCCCGTCTATCTTTACTCCGTAATTCTCATTTAGCAATGTCGCTATAATAAACTTGAACAAGCCTTTGATCGTTATCTAATCGTCTTTGACCACAGAAAATAGAAGGAAAACAGAGATAGTCTGCATCTATATCTTGATATAAACTCAATGGCCTTTGACCTTCACCTGGTGCAAATGTGAATGTTGCATTTTTATTTTCAATATTTGCATCATCTAATAGAGTATCAATGTTTCCGACATTTTATTGAACCCCTTCTTCAGCATCTGAATCATAAAGGTCTTGTTTTAATCCATTTTCATTACAAGACTCAGAGTGAGTACCATCAGGTAGTGAGTTATCTGAGGTGTAACACAAAAATTGTTTTGCTTCATCAGACTCGAACTCAGTAACAATTCTTTTCCAATCTGGTTCTAATGCAGTATTTGTGTACATATTACTATGTTTAATTAACCAATCCAAAGCAGCTAAAACAAGGGCGAACACTTTCCGAAAAAGCACACGATTTATATGACATCTTTTTTAAATTTCACAGCAATTGTTCTATTTTCATCAAGCGGTCTCGGCAGAGCGTTAACAACAAGTTGTATATCAACAGGTACATTAACAACATTTCCTTTTATAGACAACTGTCGTCCCCTGGGCAATTCTCGTATCAGCATGAAAGGTATTCGTAAAGCAATTAAGCATTCCTCAAATGGGTGAAGATCCAATTCTTTAGGCTTAACTGGCCACTGCATGCCATTAATTACTGACAGCTTTGGAATTTTTCTTTGGGCGATATTTACTTTACATGTAGTACAAATCTACTGTTTTGCATCAACAGGCACCAAAGTAGTCAAATACTTTTCCTTGTCTTCTTTTGACAGGCATGTAGCTTCAGACACACTTTGTTGGAACCAGGTTTGCTCACAGCAGCTACAGATTAAGATTGACCCAATCTCAATTGCTGAATGGATTTTGTCAATACAATCATTCATAGTTTTACCTGACTTCCTTTGTTTAGAAGCAATACATTCATGCTCTAGGTAATCATTACTTTTTCTTTTTGCTGCTTTTTGCAATCGATTTGATTTGGCCTCTAAACTTTTATTTCTCAAAATTGACCTCCATTGTTTTTTCTTTATTCGTTCTGTTTCTAAATTATAAGGATCTGATCTTGCTGTCCTCTTTGAATTCAATGTTCTTTGTTTTTCAATAAGTTGTATTTTCGGTGATTGCCTAAAGGTTCTCTTTGCGACCCTTTCTTTCGTTTGAAATTCTTTATTCTGCCTTGCTTTCCTCATTTATTTCAATGTTCTTTGGTTTTTAAATAAGTTGTATAGTAGGTGATTGTCTAAAGATTCTCTTTGCGACCCTTTCATTTGTTTAAAATTCTTCATTCTTCCTTGCTTTCCTCATTGATTTCAATGTTCTTTGTTTTTCAATAAGTTGTATTGTAGGTGATTGTCTAAAGGTTCTCTTTGCGACCCTTTCTTTTGTTTTAAATTCTTCATTCTGTCTTGCTTTCCTCTTTGAATTCAATGTTATTTTTCTCTCAATTAACTTATTTTGTGCTAATGATCTGAAATTTTTTCTAGATTCATTTTCTTTCAGCCTAAATGTGTCACATTGTCTTTGTTTTTGTTTGTACAAAGAAGGATATGCTTTTCTTTTAATATTCTGTGTTTGTTTATGAATTTCATGTTTCTGTGTTTGATCTTTAACACGTATTTTTTAGTATTTACTTAACAAAGCTGCTGAATTGTCTTTAGTACATATTTGCAGAAAACTTTTTTCATTACATAAAGTATTGTTTTTTGTTTGATGACTCATTCTTTGTTTAGTTACAGAACTATGGTTTATATTTTCATCCCCAACAGTCCACATGTCATGTGCTTTAACAACACATATATCATCACTTGTGAGGTCTTCAGGGATCTGCAGCGCAAGTTTTACAGCACTGTTGATCTTTTTCACAACCGGCAGCAATGCAGTTTCTCCAGTGATGTCAATATGCATACTTGTAAACATAGAGAACAAGACAAGAACTAAATCTTCTAAATTATTGAAAGTTGATAAGGCTGATGTGCCATCAAGAGATGATAAACCATCTGACCATGAGAGTGGGAGTCAAATAAAACATACTTCTCACATTTAATGAACATTGCTGAGCAAATGGCACCAGTCATATTCAGTATGTATGAACTTTGATCAAAAGCAGTATGGAAGGCTTCGTATAAAGATGGCATATGAGAACTATTGATTGTTTGTATGCATACACCTGAAACAACGTCATATTTATTAACAATTATTTGCCTATCAATAATATTCACTGAATTTGGAAGTTCTTCAAAGCACAATAGCTTATTAATGGGCCTGTTCGCTCTTTTCAAGGTGGAGACTGTTCTATTGAACACAAGGTCTCCAACACAGAGTGTCTGGTCTAAATGTTGGGATGTTTCAACATGAGAATATTTTGCATAAATCAAAGCACATAAAGCATTTATTGTGCATTGACTACCACGTGATTTAAAACTAAATCTACAATCAGACTGAGTGAAAGATCCTGTAACTAAATTTGAAAAAGCCCTCCCATGCAATACATTCATGTTCTGTTGTGTAGACTTTGGCATTTGTTCACTATCAGGATGTTTTTGTTCATCACTTATATGTGCACATTGGAAATTTGTTGGGCCATACCCCTAGACAGAGTTGTTTTCAATACTTGTGAGGTTAACATTGCGAATGTTAGCATAAAGGTCATGAACATCTTTTGTTTTTTATGCCTCTTTAAAGTTTTGTTTAAGGGTGTTTTGGAAGTTTCTGATTGAATTATCAGCAACTAATCTTTAGACGTTTAACATTAACTATTCTAACTGCACAAATCTTGATCAAAACTGTTGTTGTCCATATGTAATGAATCTTTTTTGCTTCATTATATTTCTGAGCAGATTGGAGTTTTTTATGTATAATCTCATTGCATGCTTTCTGTTTTGTTTTTCTTTTTTTAATTCAGTAGTAGCACGAGCTTCTCTAACTGCATCCTTTGTAGTTTGTTTAGACTTCATTGCATGTGCTTGCTTTCGCATACATTTCGTAATTGATCGTGCAGCTTGAGATATAGACCTTGTTGCTTCAACCACACTTGTAGTACACTTCAGAGCAGATTCTGTGCCAATCATCATATCTGAGGTACAATTTGTAGAAATGTCTGCGGCATTTACATCACAAGTGGCTTTCATGGAGTTCATATCCATGTATAAACAACTTTACCCAGATGTAACAATAGGGCGTATCATACCCACATCTGAATATAGTGACCTGTCGTCAGATGATGCAGACCCATGGGAATCTGTGGGGCTTTTCAGACCCTCAACAATAGGTTTACCAGAGTTCTCAAGAACTTCTTCCCCACCCATTTCTAATTTCCTTTTCTGCCTCATCATCTCCCTACTGGCAGCACGTCTCTGCTGAACAGAACGTTTTTAGCTTGGGCATCCTCCTTAGAAAAAGTATGTGTCACGCGTGGTGAAACAAGACAGAAGACATTTCACAAAAAAGCATGTGGTAAGGTCTGGTTAACATTTATCTATGATAAACGTTATAATGTCTGTATAATAAAAAGAAAATAATGGAGACAACATAAAACATGGCAATGGCATGAAAAAAGGTCTAAAAGCATAAATCAAAAGTACACTTTATAATTGGCGGGTTATACGACTTGGAAAAAATATTACGCTCATAAAGATTGTCACCATGTTTGAAGATGATATTATTTAAGCTAATTGAGTAAACTAAAAAAAGATATCATAAGAACATGTATACTCGGCAAGTACCATTTAGATTGAACTAAGAATGTGACTTACAGTATTTACAAACAAAGAAAACTACCAACCCCTAGAGAGCCTTGTTTTTAAACAAAAGGAACTCTTTTCAGACTGACCTTGCAATTATATTGCCAAATAAACAATCACTTCTGTTTAAAACACAAATCTTTGATAATAACATAAAAATTAACGCCTCATCAATAAAGTAAAAAAAAACACAATAAATCCTGTTCAAAACACAAATCTTTCATAATCACACCAAAATTCACTTTTCATCAATCAATATAGTAAAAAAAGTCAACAAATCCTGTTTAATACACATTTTTTTATTCACATCTTATTAAAAGAGGGTCTGCCTCAAAACGATAACTTCTCAGAAATCAAAGACCAGGCATCAAAAGTCTTTGATGCAATAACCAGCTTGGGCCTTACATAACCATGTACAAGACTGAGACAAAGAGAGTTCACGTTAGTGGTCAGTCATAGGAGTTTGCCTTTGATCTCCCAAAGTACTGCTAGATTCTCAGCATGAAATGGCACCATTAATTACAGAAGCTGCACTACAGTGATAACTGATACAGGTGTTACACAATATTATAGTCGGGGGGAGGGGGGCAGCCAGAACCCATGTTATCATGCTGATAAGGTTTCTTTTGAACACAGAATAACTTTTATTTAACAATCTGAATATGCAGACCCATATTCTTGAATATGATACTACTTTATTGAGTTAGCGTTAAATTTTATGAAACACAAATCATTATAGGTGTGTTCATGTGATAATGCAATTTAATATTAATAAAAAAAACAGCATAATATGAACAATTTCATTCATATGTTCAATGCCCTATTTACACTAGCTGATGCAAACATCATAATGAAAAGAGATGTTTTTTCATTTCGATGAAAAAGCGCATGAAAATAATTAGCTATTGTTAATATAATGTATATAGAACAGCACTGTTAATACCGTAACAACAGAAGTTTTTCTTTTAAAGTCAAAAATCATTTGTTTGCAAAATATTGTAATCTAAAGAAGCATACAAAAGGTTACAAATAATATCAAAATGAATGTACCTAAACACACTATAAATGCTTAAATTAATGCACATGAAACATAAAAATGAATCTGCAAAAGAGTAAATTCGACGGAAATTCGTACTAAATTGTCAAGCATAGGGATAACATCGCACTGTCTTAAGCTCTAATCATTTTCCCTCTTCCCCATTGTCCTTTTTATAGAAAAGATTATGTCGCTTTAAGCATGTGTTGTAGTAGCAAAGATCTTCATTCGCACTCATATTCAGTTTTTCTTCCGCAGTTTTCAGACAAGTTGTTATCCCGGAAGAGGATGTAATGTTGAACACAGAGTTAATCGCCCTTGTATTCATCAAGAAGTCCATTAGTATTTGCTTGTTGGAAAACACCAATAAAATGCTTATTGTATATGTTCAACAGCAAATTGTAATAACTGTAAAATTAAACTATTTTATTTCGATTATACTTTTGCGGTTGTTTAGACTTACGGAAACTCTCTGAATTCAGTAAAGTTTCATGCACTAACTGGGTGTCAAGCGGCGTTTCTAAGAACCATTCTTGTAGAATATCAAAACTGTCATGTGTCAATGGTTTTACCAAAACTGTGTGACAAATGTTACACGAACTTAATTCTCTGTTAGTCTCAGTTTCATTACACAAGGACTGTTCACATCAAATATAATCCACATGTTTTATTATTCCATTTTCCACTTCATCTCTTAGGTGAAATCTAGACACTGCCGCGTATTTACAAATGGTTTCAAACTCTTTTAATTGTAAAAGAAGATTTTTCTATGTTAACATTATGCCTTCGATTAATGACATAGAAAATACGTTGACAGATACAATCCTTTTCAGATGAAAGTTGGTCACTATTTTATCCTAATACTAATTGTATTGAATTGTCCTTCAACGAATTGTTAACATCAAAACACGTAACAAAGTTAATTTTTTGTGGAATTAAATCTTGAAGAACAGACTTTATATCATTGTCTATAACTGATTTCCCGTATTTGTTTAGTTGAGATTTTACTCCAAGCTTCACTGCACTCATTAAAAGACAGAATTGACTAAAACGTGTTGTATTTAAAGGTAAGAACATCTTCATACTCAAGAGAACCAGCTAAATGTTTGATAGATTTTGAAAAGTGGCACTAAAACCAAACTATTTTCCTCCATTGATCCGAACTGAAATGATTCTTATCTTCTATTACAAGAATTTAAATATTATTCTCATCTATGTGAACTCTATCAAACAGAGAGTGATGTCACTGAAGGTTGTCTTTGATATCAGCCGATAAAGTTCATATGATGATGTCATGTATGATGCCTTTTCATTTTTTCCATAGAGTCGGTTACATTCAATTAATTTTGAAAGCAATTTACATCCATGAGAAGAATCACTATGCTGAAGACAATAACGTAACAGTGACAACACATGCACATATTATGTTCCCTTTATATGTTTTATCCCTCCTTTGTAGTACTGTTTTTAAATGTTCTTTTGACAATGGATACGTTCACATTTGTATCTTTTTTCTTAAGCGCCTGAACAAATTCTTCCAATTAAAAAATGGGAACAGCGGGGCTACTTTTGAATTATCTGCACCTTATATTGATAATTGATATTTGATTGAATATATTAAGACACGTCCTTTAGTTGATCATGCGCATTCAAATGTACATTCTGCTTTATATGGACAAAGAAGGGAAATATCTGACTGGTCAAATTCTCATATATATTACATAATTATAAAGTCTCAATTTTGAAACAAAATGGGGATAGCGGGGCTACTTTTGAATTATCTGCACCTGAAAGTGTGTATTTACTCGTATATGCTGTAGCCAAGAGCAGAGTATTCATAATTAATGCAAACCAAAACAAAAATATTATTTCATATTATTCTAGGTAATTATGTTTTTAATTATAACCCAAAATTCAAAGTAATTCATTGGTTCAGCTAGATGCTTAAATTAGTGGATAAACTGCTTTATTCCTGATAAAGGGGCATACTTTTTAAAGAAAAATCATATCATGTTGCGAAAATTAGTTAAAGAAAAAGATTGGTTGGATAAAATGTAGAAAAAAGACACCAAAAATGCAGAATTTCTTTAACAGGTTTTTGTGTCTGAAAATGATAGATTACTACACATATCTCAATGAAGTTTTTATCATTTGAAAACAAACACTTAGTAATAACATGTCGATATTTTATTTGGCACTCTATGAATATTCAAATTAAAAAGTTATTTGAAGTTTTTCATTGGGATGTACAGCAGAATAAGTGATACAAAAACTTCAAACATTAATTATAACAGACAGCCAAGTTCTGTTTGAAAATGAAAGTCACTAAAATCTTTATGCAAAGCGACACCCGTTTTGTGTGACGTTTCATATGTTTTTGATAACATAACCAATAATTTTATATTGCCCCGTATATTAAAATATATAAAATTTAATATGTACGAATAAACAGCTAAATATTTTCAGAAAAACTTGTGACACATTAAAAAATAATTCTCAAGTTAAATGCTAACTGTTTTCTTTTTCATCATGAATGACATAATATCAAACAAACACTTCAAAATAGTTAAAGTAAAGATGATAAATATCCAGTCTTAGTAGCTTTTATAGAGAAGAGCATTTAACAATGCATTAATATAAACACAGTATAATTAAGATTTTGATTATATTAATAACGAAAATAATTACCTTCTCACCAGTCTCAGGAACATTGTTTTTCTTTTTAAATGTCTCAATATCAGCATGGAAATGCAATGCTAAAACACGTTGTATTAAAAATTAAAAATCAATCCAAATCACTCTGTGTATGTAGATTGTGTTTCCATATAAAATGTAAGTTAAATAATGTCTTTGAAATGAAAAATAAGAGATGTATATTGTTACTACTGATACTTGTCTAAGAGGAATCTTCTGACCAAGTTTCATCAAGATCTGACAATAATTGTGGCCTCTAGAGTGTTTACAAAGTTTTACTATAGCAATATAAGGAAAAATGCCCCACCCCTTGGCAGCCATGTTTTTCAAGCAAACGTAACCATTTTCAAACTCATCCAAGATATCATTGAGACAAATCTTCTGACCAAATTTCATGAAGATTGGACAATAAATGTTGCCCGTCTAGAGTGTTAACAATGCAAAATGTTGACGCCGCACAACCCAAGACGGACAACGCACGACGGAGTAACCGGAACTATTTTTGGACTCGTCCAAGATATCATTGGGACAAATCTTCTGACCAAATTTCATGATGATCCGACAATAAATGTGACCTCTAAAGTGTTAACAATGTTTTACTATAGCTATATAAGGAAAAATGCCCCCCCCCCCTTGGTGGCCATATGTCAACCAACCGGAATCATTTTCGAAGATATTATTGGGATGAATCTTCTGACCAAGGTTCATGAAGATTTTACATTAAATGTGGCCTCTAGAGTGTTAACAAGATTTTACTATAGCCATATATAGCCATATAAGGAAAAATGCCCCGCCCCTTGGCAGCCATGTTTTTCAAGCAAAGGTTACCATTTTTGAACTCATCCAAGATATCATTGGGACAAATCTTCTGAGCAAGTTTCATAAAGATCGGAAAATAAATGTGGCCTCTAGAGTGTTAACAGGGTTTTACTATAGCCATATAAGGAAAAATGCCCCGCCACCTGGCGGCCATCTTTTTCAACTAACCGGCATCATTTTCAGACTCGTCCAAGATATTATTGGGATGAATCTTCTGACCAAGTTTCATGAAGATCGGACAATGAATGTGGCCTCTAGAGTGTTAACAAGGTTTTACTATAGCCATATAATGAAAAATGCCCCGCCCCCTGGCGGCCATGTTTTGCAACCAACCGGTATCATTTTCAAAGTCGTCCAAGATATTATTGGGATAAATCTTCTGACCAAGTTTCATGAAGATCGGACAATAAATGTTGCCTCTAGAGTGTTAACAAGGTTTTACTATAGCCATATAAGGAAAATGCCCCACCCCTTGGAAGCCATGTTTTTCAAGCAAACGTAACCATTTTCGAACTCATCCAAGATATTATTGAGACCAATCTTCTGACCACATTTCATGAAGATTGAACAATAAGTGTGGTATCTAGAGTGTTAACAAGGCAAATGTTGACGCCGGACGACGGACGACGGACGATGGAAAAAAGGCGATCAAAAAAGCTCATCATGAGCACGTTGTGCTCAGGTGAGCTAAAAAGACAGCGAAAAATTAACAAACGATAATCTTCGGACACGTATTAAATTAGAGAAATATGCAATCTCTAAATGTTCATTATCAGACAAGCTGACCGTGCATTGACATTGACACCCTGCGAGTTGGAATGTTTTGCAGTTTGAGCGCGGTGCTTATTGACATGCTGGAACTCTAAAAACTCAAACTTTTACAAATGTGAATGTAAAAATAAAACATTTATAATACTTTGGTGTTCGTATATCACTTTAATAACCTAAATGACAACAAATATTATTTTATGTATTAAATACCTATATTGATGCACACGGTGCAATCTAATGAACATTGTTACATATGTTAATACACTTTGTGAAAAAAATGTTCTTGCAAATGACAACAATGATGCAAATATAAAGAGGCGCACGAATAAAAGTATTTATTTCGAAATATAACACTGAAACTATTATACTTACATGACAATTCTATGCGAGATACCATAGATTCTACACTTGTTTATTTGGTATGAATATAAATCAAAACTTGTGTTAGGCAACTACGCCGAAAAAACAATAATAAATATTATAATTGAACGATCTCATGACGTCTTGCTTAAGTCTTTCGTGTACAACTCTCATACATGCGTGCTAATGTTGGTATAGATGAGTTTGACTAGGATATATTACGTGGACAATGTAGAAGTAGAAATCTACCAGCAAACAAGATGTTACCCTTAAATTATTAATCTATAAACTTCCCGGAAATGATTTTCTAATTAAGGTACATCCTACAGGAAAGGCGCTCAATCCAAAAGACATCATTTAATAAAACCCCATTGCATAGCCCCATCACAGAATGAAAGAAAGTGACCTATATGTCTGTCGAAATTCGATTGCTCGTATTAACGATTCTTTATTTCCTCAAAATTCAGTTGATTGAGTCTTCCAAAGATCTCAAATTGAAACCGATTTGGAACTCTGATACTCATTTCTTTGGTCGAACTTAGCAATTACACTATTTATCCGCCACGCAAATAAAGATAAATTACCATATTGCAATTCCAAATGATACATCTGTGTTGACAACCAAACATCGATAGACTGAAGACATCACAAAATGATGGTAAACATGGACAAGATATACATATTGACAAGTTTCTTTGCCGACTTTCTCTCTTCTAAGAGCAAAAAAACGTAATTTTCTGTTGGTTGTTATGGTTGCACTTATTTTATTTTAAGCGATTAAAAGAATGAAAATGATTGTTGTTAAAGAAACAACATGGTATTTTGAATAATATCTAATCGTGAATAACCTTAGGCTAACTTTAGATCGGTATCTTTATATAAACACATAGATTTGCTAGAACTCTTTTTAAGTTAACACTCCGACATACACTTTCATTTATATGATATTCTTAAGTGTCACATCCCTACTTCGAGATTAATTATATGAACGCGACGATTTCGCTAGCAGCGAATCCCGATTGAATAATAATTTCCTGCACGAACTTGTCGCAAAGAAGACTTGAAGAATGGCAGATTAATTATGTCACGGTAGAAAGATGTAAATACGTATGCCCTCACATCACGTGTAATCCTTCTAAATAAACACTTTTTGACGAGGACGTACTATAATGTCAGATAAAGTCCTGAAGCCTCTCTATGCCTTTTTCTGGCAAATTAGTGTATTCATATATCACGGAAATAGATCAATGTGCGTTTAACATCCGAGAGCCGATTACAAGATTGAGGAATGGTTTCGCTTTTTATTGAGAAGCCTGAAAAGGAACGTGAAATTGAATGTAAATTCTCGTGAAAGCAGACCGTTTCTATATGATTAGGAATTAAATCAAACGGTACCTGGATATTTCTCTGGACGAAAAATGGCATTCTCATGTGCGACCGTGTTACGACATACCGGTAAACCGTTTGGACTAACCGTGTGATTAAGATGGAAAACTGCGACCCACTGGCACTTGACAGTCGCCCATAAATATATTTCCCAACTCCAGATTTATAGAAAAATAGGCATAATCATTCTCATGTTATGCGTTCAATTAGGTATACACTTGCGAGTGTACCAACATTGAATTGAGCATGTCCAACGCAGTCAAGGCGAAAAGGTTTCCTACTGTTTTGTTCATTGGTCTTGTTGTTTCTTTAGGTACCTAACCTATGAAATTGGTTTTGAAATACATCCGATTTGTCTTTTAAAGCTCCTCCTCTTTCTTCATGTGCAGACAAACAATCGCACACGTTACAAACAGAATGACTTAAATTAACACTCTTAGATAAACCGTGTTTTCCAGCTAATCGCGTTCGGTTCGTTGTAAAATACACTTGCACACAGTGCGCATTGCGATGGTCAATATATCGACATATTTTTTTATCGTGTCATACATATCACAATCTGATAACGCATTATTGCAGAAAAACACATACAGTTGTGATTCTGCTCAGCTCGGAAACATATAAAAAATATACAAATTATTAAGGTGCAAGTATTAAATTGCGTTGAATACCCTTGCCAAAAAACACCCTCTTTTATATTGTTATGATTACAAACAAAAACAAAGTATTATGAAGGTCGCATTTTAATTATCATAGATAACAATATCTGAAACGTTCTTTTATCTCGAAAACAAATTATTTTTTAAGTAAGATCCGATTAAATTTTAACGACGTATGTAGATTGTGCCAACATAAAAAGTGCATAAGGGCAGCTGTAAGAAAGATGTGTGTGTTCCAATGCCAATAAACTGGCAACGGATTCATTTTGTCACACGCAATGCACAGAAGAGAGCTGGTCGAGATTGGTATCTGAATATGTCCGGATGAAAGGAGATATTTCGGTTCCATTTTTCACAAAATCTTTCATTAATTGCAATATGCGACGCGAATGAAGGTTTCGTTTCGCAAGCGAGTTAGTGTTTTTGGTATGTACTATACACGATATTAATCATTTTCTTGTTGAAGAGTAAGGCCATCGTAACTAAAAAAGTAAATAGCAGTTCAACCGACTTGAATAATGTGTAAAATGGGTAATTAAGTGGAAAATAAGCTTTGCTATCAACTAATAATGGAAGTTCAAATACCTATTTTTAGAACGTCTGTCACCCAGAATTGTGTTTGATGATAATGTCTACGCATGCTTAATGATAGTTCATTAAATTTTCAAAAATGCTGGAAACAGTTAATTTACACAAGTATGCGATAACAAAAATGAATTTGCAATTGTGTCTACATATGAGTAACGGTCAGATGACTGCATTGCCCCACCCGCAAAAGGTTGTAAAACATTTCTTTTTTTCGAAAAAAAAGTTATTTACACAAACGCACATATAATCTTAACAGTAATCGTTATCTATGGTTAAAACATAGTAACCTATGTATGTTGCAATACGCAATGCAACTATTTTTTAAAGGCAATCAATCGCCTATACTAATACGTTATAGCCACCAATAAACGTGTCATGTTTGTACATAGTGAGACAAAAGTGTTTGGCGCAACTGAAATAAACACTTTTAAGGACTGTATATAACTTGTTAAACAAACATTTATTAGATTTAAAATTATTAAATTTAATTTTCCTGTTGTTTACCTCTGATACATATGACATGTTCAAATATTTAATTCTATCAATCGAGATAAATTAATACAAATATCAAAAAGAAATTCAATAGTGAAAACTAGATTCATGACCCGCAAGTGGGATATTTTGAATGCTTCCTCAATAGCACCTGACAAGCTCCCAACATCCAAATGTGCTCCGTGTTAGTGCCTTTCGGTTTTCCGCTATTCATGTTCTGTGTCCTCTACATAGAAAAGGCTTGCTCCAATCAGACAGTGACACTATATTTAACATATTTAATTAGAAAATAAATTTAATACATGCCATTGGAGGCACAAGGCTACAGTTTAGGCTAAAAAGCTTATAAAAGTCATTGAACACATTTCAACCGTCATAGAGGCCACTTATTGTGAAGTTCTTTATTAACTCATAGTACATTGTTGCTTGTAATGTATTTTTGTACAATTATCTCATACATTAAATCCTTGGTGATTACTCCGCCATAACCCTCCCCAAACTCGGGACAAATAATCGAAACATTTGAATAGTGGTGTAATCAATTCTTTGAACAAATTGCTTAGTGTTAAATTGTGTTGATGACCATGTGGAATGATACACATGGGTTTCTCTACTAAACCATAAACATATCACAGGATTCAAAATTACTGCATTAGAACAGGTACAAATGTACCCTGATTTTATACAAAAAAAATCACGTTTATTACTAACACTTTAGTGTTCCTTCACAAACAACAGTTAATAGCGATGACCTATGTGTTCTGGTTTTAAGACAATTAATACATATCCAAGCACTTAAAGACATGTCAGTGACAATATTTTAGATATTCCTAATTGCCTGCTAACGTAAATGATCATGTTTAGGCTGTAATAGTTTATTGGTACATTTTCTTTCATTTTTGCAGGTTTACACTCATCACAAACAATGTACCGATTCCTTTAGTCTAGATATTCATACTTTGATAAACTGTCCTATTTAAGTCAAAAATGTCCGTAATAAAAACAAAACTCTAATTAATATTAAAGTTTTTAATAACAAATATATGTAAGCATATAATTTGTAGCAAAGAATAACAATTTATTGCATCATTCAAACAAACTAAGACAACAAAAGAGAACACAACAATAAGTAACGATAATAACAAAACATGATTGTTAATCATGTGTGCCCCCCCCCCCTCCCGCCACACACATAGCCAAATGTCAAGATGTGCAATTGTTATATTAATTAAATTTCATAGATATTTGAATACCACATGCCTCTGTGACCTTGAACATTTGCCCTGTTGATCTTTAAATCGAGATGAATCTTCCTCCCTTAATGATTAAGCTGCATAATCATTTGTAGGATCCTCGTTTAATCAGTCTATCTATCCATATAGTGTGAAAACCCCTGTGACCTTTGACCTGTTGACCTCAAGCTCTGTTGGGATTTTCCGTGAATTCCAAGTAACCATCATAATCATAGGTCAAAGCATTCTATACATAATGCGAAAAAAAGGTCTACATTCATTTCATAATTCCCCGTGAACTTGACCTTTAACAGTTGAACCAAAAAATTATTAAGTGCTTTTGTTTCATCCTGAGTAATCATTATGATATTATACCAATGTGCATTAGGGTGTTTCAAAGCATTCTCTTGACATCGCGAAAACATGAAGGTGGGGGGGATAAAAAAAGGGGTTAAATCAACATGATTTCTGGTACCATAAAATCAACTTGCTTCCAGAATTTTACAGTTAAAAAGTTGTAAAAAAGGAAATGGACAGAAAGATCAAGTTTAAACATAACAGGTGACACATGGCTGTGTAGGTATTCTACATAAGTGACACCAAAATTAATCTTTGTTTTGGGTAATATTCAATTCTGAAAAGGAAATGAACAAAAAACTTTATCACATCAGTCAAAAAAGCTGCTTTGGAAAAACTTATTAGAAACTTTGACCACAAAGCACACACATATGCCAAAGCAAAACTAGAATTTATGTGTAGCTAATAAAATGCATAAAGTTTTCAAGTACATAAAAGTTAAAATTAATGATGGCATTAATATATAAACTACACATTTTGATATGAGTTAGCTGTAGTATACACATCAGCATTAACGCTGTATGCCCCAGAGTGGCGATCAAAGTGAGTGCTGTCGAAGCTGCCGCTGTCGCTGAGATTGTCTCGGGGGTACTTGTCATCAGACGGCGGCAGGGACACAACATCATCATCTGTGGTCTCATCTATCTGGTACTTGTACTGAGGAACGGCGTTGCCAGAGGAGCTGCATTGAAAGGGCGTCAAGTGTATTGCGGAAGGGTGTATTATTTCAGCTTTCTTTTGGTTTATAAGGAAATATCAGCGATTAAAAAACTGGCAAATCACTATTTAAAACAGTAACAAGGGCTGTTTGTTAAACATGCATGCCCCCCATATGGGCTCTAAGTTGTAGTGACAGCCATTTTGTAAATATGTTTTTTGTCACTGTGTCCTTGACCTTTGACCTAGTGACCTGAAAGTCAATAGGGGTCATCTGCGAGTCATGATCAATGTACCTATGAAGTTTCATGATCCTAGCCATAAGCTTTCCTGAGTTATCATCAGGAAACCATTTTACTATTTCGGGTCACTGTGACCTTGACCTTTGACCTTGTGACCTGAAAATCAATAGGGGTCATCTGCCAGTCATGATCAATGTACCTATCAAGTTTGATGATCCAAGGCATAAGCGTTCTTGAGTTATCATCCGGAAACCATTTTACTATTTCGGGTCACCGTGACCTTGACCTTTGACCTAGTGACCTGAAAATCAATAGGGGTCATCTGCTAGTCATGATCAATCTACCTATCAAGTTTCATGATCCTAGGCATAAGGGTTCTTGAATTATCATCCGGAAACCATTTTACTATTTCGGGTCACAGTGACCTTGACCTTTGACCTAGTGACCTCAAAATCAATAGGGGTCATCTGTGAGTCATGATCAATGTACCTATGAAGTTTCATGATCCTAGGCCTAAGCGTTCTTGAGTTATCGTCTGACAACCACCTGGTGGACGGACCGAACGACAGACAGACCGACCGACCGACAGACCGACATACGCAAAGCAAAATACCCCCTCTTCTTCGAAGGGGGGCATAAAAAGACATCATAATGTTGACATCACGATGTTATAAAATAAAAAGAATTTTGTATCAACTACTATTCCTTCTAAAATAGATATTTCCACTTGTGGCCGCACCATTCGTTTGTCGGATCACACTTGAATTAAAATAAATATAAACCTACAAAAACCAAGCATTGACAGGGCGTAAAGTGTAGTGTGGAGAGTGTACACAGAGAATGCTTGTTTTTATTTTATGCTTTCCGGTGGTTTATAGAGAAATATCAGTGAATTAAAACTGATAATTTCACAGTTTTAAACAGTGAAAATTAACGGTGAAAATTATAAATAATTGTCACTGTTTAATGTGAAATGAAGTCATTTTTTGACGAAATGACGTCATTATCCCAGCATTTTTTTTAGTAAAACTCTTATACAATGTATATAAACTGTAAAAAAAAGCATAAAATAAAAAGAAAATTTGTTAGATTCGGTGGAAAATCGATTTTAATTCACTTGTTTCTATGATCACACGTGAATTTTAATCGATAATCCACCGAATCTAACAAATATCCTCTATTTATTGTATTGAGTGCTCCTGGATTTTCTCTCATATTGTCCTTACATCCTAATTGTTAAGAAATGGCAAAACAAGTCGTTCTTTTCTGTGGAACATAATGAGACATCTACATGTATGCATACCTGAACGCTTGTCGCAGAAAAGTGCAGTATACCAGTGGATCAAAAAAAGCGAAGTATAAATAGGTAGTCACATCCACAATGCTGAAATGAATCAAACAATATCTGCTATTAACCCTTTGCATGCTGGGAAATTTGTCGTCTGCTATAGTGTCGTCTGCTGAATTTCTAAAATTAGCATATTCTTCGATTTTTTTCAAAGAATACGATCAGAATAGCAAACAGTTTGGATCCTGATGAGACGCCACATTCTGTGGCGTCTCATCTGGATCCAAACTGTTTGTAAAGGCCTTTAAAATTCGGATCCAGCACTGAAAGAGTTAATACTGATACTCTACAAGCATATTAAGAAGGCTGACAAATGTAAAAGGAAACTCTAAATTGTGTTTAATTTAGTTCTCCTGACACAGTCTAAAACAGTTATATTTTATGTACGTTTATTAGTCATACAGTTATTAATGTACCTATATAAAAGAGCATAAACCAATTATTCGATAGTAAACATTTTTACAAAATACTTAATTTAGCTTTCTTATGGTTTTACAAGGAAATATGAATGATTTAAAACTAGCAATTCCCTTTTTAAAACTCTGACAGGACATCACTGTCAGGACGTCATGACATTATTATTCTCAAATTATTAGCAAGTTAAAGTGACTATCTGAACAAGCTAACCAACAGCAGAACAAGCTGACCAACAGCAGAAAAGTCATAAAGAACAAAATTATTGCTTTAAGTAGATTCAATTTTTGTTATTAAATTGTGTTTGTATAAAAATAGATATGTACACTTTTTGTCTGATCACTCTTCAATTAAAATCACAATCTGCAGAAACCAACAATATCTGCTATGCAATAAGCGTTAAAAAAACTCCATTGATTTTTAATTTGAAAAAGACCTACCACAAGCCTTTCAAGTAATCTTTGTAGAGAAGAGTGCTCCCAACAACCTGGGTCATGTTCAACACGCACAGAATTAAAATGTAGATGTAAAACGACCTTTTGGCTGAAAAAGATCATACTACAATTTAGAGATAAAACATTAAAATACTATTAAATACCATAAATTAAATAAGTTTTACCATAAATATCGTATAAATATCATAGAGGGATGTGGGGTTTAGTAAATGTTTCACCCAAAAGAATTTTTTTTGTCTATAAAAGCCAAATGCAAACATAGACATTTTTTTGGGGGGCGCGGGGCAATATTTTCTAAACACCAGAAAATGGATATGATATTTATTTTACTACTCAACACACATGCTTTCATTTAAACAACAAAAATGTCACGCATTCAGATTTAATATGAAAACAAGATATGTGTTTGTCAAAAACACTATGTCCCCTTTTGCGCCGCTTTGAAGCTATATATTTGACCCTTGACCTTGAAGGATGACCTTGACCTTTCACCACTCAAAGTGTGCAGCTCCATGAGATACACATGCATGCCAAATATCAAGTTGCTAGCTTCAATATTGCAAAAGTGTACATTAAATGAGCCATTTTGACCCATATATTTGACCTTTGACCTTGAAGGATGACCTTGACCTTTCACAACTCAAAATGTGCAGCACCATGAGATACACATGCATGCCAAATATGAAGTTGCCATCTTCAATATTGCAAAAGTTATGCAAATGTTAAAGTTGGGGCAAACAAACCAACAGACAGGGCAAAAACAATCTGTCCCCCACTATAGTGGTGGGGGACATAAAAACTATAGATTGAATCGAATTTTCGAAAAACCAATGCTACCTTTTTAAGTCCCATTATGATTATTATGATTATCAGAGTATATTACAACATTTAGCCGTATCAGGCTTTATTAAGTTCCTACATGATGGCATTGTAGAATTAGTCAGGGAAATGCGTTTTTTCTGATGACCCTGGTAACCAAATTTGTTACGCACTTTACCCAGGTTAAAATTGGGTCTAGATAATGTCAAGTTTAACATGCTGACCAAGTGTCATCAAGATTGAGTCATAAATATGGCTCTAGAGTTGTAACAAGGCTTATACAAGATTTGAACAGATAACTAATGGACCCACATCACTCAGATTTAAAAATATAGGCAATCTGGCATCAATACTGGTACCTACATGGAAGTTGTAGACGATCTTTGAGTCTTGTAAATGGCAATATAACTACCACACCATACACCTGAAAATACAAATGTATTTATAATTATTACATGCTAAACAGGGTGAAGAACTAACTTCCATTAATGTTTTAGCAACAAGTTTAATTGAAAACCAAAACCAAAATGCAGTTCAATACAAATGCTAACATGTCATTTTAGAATTTTTCAATGGGAAATTTCACTTATTGTTTCCATCATATTGAATGACTTCATGTTCATTGAATTGAGAATCAATACAATGCCCCATAATATTTTATTGTGTGTACTGACAAAAGCAAAAATACCAGAAAATACCAATAGTAACTAGCAGCTTGTACAGGTTTTATGTTGTTTGCTGATAATCATTATCTAAAGGTTAGAAATGAAGCCTTTAAAATTTGAATTTAACAATTCAAAATATTAATTACAGAAAGGTCTTTAATTTAATTAAACTTTCTAAGGGACTACAAACGCTTCAAAATACGTATCTGTGTGGGTCAGGGTTTACCCATTTATGCCTAGTGGAATCTCCCATCCTTCTAAATTGGATCAATGTATTTCCAAAATGAGGGATGTCTTGTATTTTTATTTCTATATTTAGAATATTTCTTACAGAAATTTCTTTAAGCAAACAGTGCAGACCCTGATGAGACACTGCTTCTGGACGCTAGGCATAAATGGGTTAAAGAAAAGAACACAAACTTACTATGCAGAAGAAAATGGAGCTTGACATCCAGAAGATCATGCCTCCATGGGCAAAGATGTCATAATTCTTTGCCTGAATATGGAACTTCGGGTCCGGATGGGTCAGCTCTAAGATGCCCTGCAACATGCGTTACCAGCATGGAGACATGATTATGAGTTCTGCAGCCAATTGTATAAATCTGGATAACTAAAGGCAATCCAGTCAATGGCTAAATCTTATCCAAAGCGTAACCAAAATGTGCACCTTTTTTATATATGTTTGTTTATGCAATTGCTAACCAAAAAGATATCCTAACATTGATGATAACCAAAAGTTATCCGCTGTATAAGTGTTATCCAGATTTATACCATTGGCTGCTGAAGGTGTTTTATTGGGTATCCAGACATTGGTTCGTACTGAACATGGTTCGAACAGAAATTTGTACGCAGGTGGACATTGGTCCCTATGCATTTTGACAACCACGATAATTTAACCAACTTATATTGATGTCCAGGATATTGTCTGTCAGTGGGAACCAATATCCAGGAAAAGTTTTAGTGACAGGGGGCAGAAATGTCTTTCAAACTGCTTGTTGTCACCCATGTTAAGTTACCTCATTTATCAGGAAAGTTCTAAGCAGTATCATCCTTATTGATAAATATAATGAATATGCTGAAGGTTATTACAGTTAAAGAAAAACAGCTACAAAGTGATTGATAACAATATTATTTTAGTTTTAACCCTTTTACGGGTAGATATGTTTAATCCCCACTCCAATGATTCCACAATGCATCATACCGGTACATCTACTAAGGCATTCTTACGAATTTCTTCGTCATTTTCCATTTCTCAATAATCCCAAATAATCACGACTTAAATTTTAAATATCAAATTCTGGTAAGTATTGACAATAAAATGCTTAAGAGTTTCATTCATTAACACCAACGTTTTCCATGTTTCTAAAGTATCAAATTAATTTTGGCATATTTTAATATTTAAAGATTTGATGGAATAGACATCAAATTGGGACTGGGGTATTCCAACTAAACATTCGTAAATCACCCTTCATGATGTGTGGCCATCATGTACTGTTAATATTCTATGACAACGGAATATTGACAACTGAATGTAAATTTCGTTTTCATGCAAAATGCACAATTTATTTTCTGAAAACGGAGAGAAAGTGAATTGAAAAAAAAAAGAAAACTGATTGAACATAAACAAACATTTTTTGTATTAAGATGGTAACATTATTCACATTTTGTGTCAGCTGTTTATTTACATTTTGTTTCGGCTGTGTATGTTGGTTTGGATCTCATTAGCAGTTCAGCAATTGTTATTAAAATGAACACTGCCAAATCCATTTATCTGGTTAATTTGCCCAACAATTATCCCAAAACTACATGAACAAGCAATAAATTGATAAATGAGATAAAATGCCTTTGCAAACTTTGCATAATCCCCAGAAAGGCTAGTTGCAGTTACTGAAAACAAGAGATGTGTTCATCAGAAACATAATGCCTCCTACTGCGCCGCTTTGAAATAAAATGTCTATTTATCATTTGGCAGTTATAAAAATCATCTGCCTTTAAAGCTTATTACTTCCCTTGGATTTTGTCCAATCCAACCGGGGGGGGGGGGGGGGGGGGAGGGGGTCTGTAGACAGTCAAAAATGACCAAGCCAGACATCACTGACTACCAAGGCCTGTGAGATCAAAGAGATCATAGCCAGAGTTCATCATGTATCTATGGACATAAGTCCACAGGTATGTAATGAACCCTACCATTCAAAAAAATTGACAAATCAATCATTTAAGTTATAAATAATCAAAATAAAAATTCTGAACAGTACATGTAACTGTGAAAAGAACTTAAATTCTTGGTAAGGAAATATGTAACCAGAGATTTATAATTATATAAATTACTTCCCTTGAAAGTCATTGTCTCTAACAAATCTCTATTTTTAGTAGCAAATAATTAAAAGCCACTACCATGACTGCAGATTCAACACTCAAAATGTGCAGCTTCAGCTGAGATACACATGCATGCCAAATATCAAGTTGCTATGTTCAATATTGAATAATTATCTCCCTTTAAAGCGTATTACTTCCCTTGGATTTGTATTTTTGACCTTAGACCTTGAAGGATGACCTTGACCTTTTACCACGATGTGTCTGTCAGAAACACAATGCTGCCTACTGCGCCGCTTTGATTTATTTAACAAAAATATATAATTTGGCAGGTCAGATAATTATGTCCATTTAAAGCTTATTACTTCCCTTGGATTTGTTTTTTCGACCCCGTGACCTAGTTTTTGACCCGGCATGACCCATTTCAAACTTGACCTAGATATTGTCTAGATATAACTTCTGACCAAGTTTCGTAAAGATCGGATGAAAACTATTTGAATTAGAGAGCGACACTAAAAGTGTGACAGACTGACAGACAAACTGACTAACAGACTGACGGACAGTGCGTAAAACTATATACTCCCTTTTCTTCGAAAGGGGGCATAACAAACGTATAAATCGGAAAATGTCAAGAGACCCAGGTACTCTGATTTCGAAATTCAAGTGCCCAGGCAAGAGACCATTAGATGGACAGTGGAAAGGACTAAAGAGGGCTATTTTCATTGGGTTTTATTTCCCTAAGAAACAATGACCAATCTTGGTGAACATGGAATCCACAAGTAACAACCACAAGTAACAAGTCTTATATGTAAATCATAGATAGCAGACCATTAGAGGACCACACTACCTGGACACTGGAGTAGACAAAGGCGAAGGAAAATGTCACCATCAGCACTCGACGAATACTGGTCTTGCTATCCAGGTGTCCTGTAATATCCAATACACATATTATATTAACAAGACATGCTGTATGGTATTTTAAATGTGACTAAACTGTGTGCTTTGTTGATAGAGAATTACACGTTTCTTTAAAAGAATTAAAAGACATTGCACACTAAGTCAATACAATTGCATTATGATATGTCTCAAGCAAATATATTTAAATATGTAGGCAGATATTTAGGAGAAGAACAACAATTGAGCCTCGTTTTGGGAAAACAGGACTTAATTCAATCATACAGTGTTTTAGTTTATCAGATTAGATTGTGCAGACAGCTATTTTAAATATTTCGATTTAAGGAATTCTCTTCGAAACAAAAATCCAGTCAAGGCATAAAGTGTCGTCCCTGATTAGCCTTTGGGAACTACATCGGATAACCTGGCACAATACTTTACACACTTCCATGAAGCCTAGTATTCCCACAACCAGGGTAATTTTTTAACATCAAAATGATAGGTTTACTTACCGAAGGCGAGTCCAAACACAACCACTGACATCTCTGTGGCCAGAAGGAAAAAACGCAGAACCAGCCAAATTACCTGCACAATATAAGGAGTTTAGCACATCAACAGAGCAACATGGAGCAAGAGAAAAGTGGAAATACCCTATTTGTTAATAAAGATAAAGACAATTTGGGAATAAACAAGATTATCAACAAATATCATTCAAATAACCAAAACAAAAAAACTTTTGTATAGTTTCTTAACATTTGAATAGGTTTTACATAAGTCGTTGGTGTGCTGTATAAGATTTCCTCATGAATTTACAGGGTTTTACTGGGATTTAGCAAAATTATTTTAGATAAAATTTAAATTATTTCACCCTAATTGTACCATCCCAAGCTAGGTCTGTATGTAAGCTACTTAAACATACAATTTTAGTGAAACTCTATCCAAACTTAAATTATTGAGCACTGTTTCACTATTATTAGCAAATTTGACCTTGAATTTGACCCGACTGGCCCATAATACAAATTCCGAGCTAGTTCTCCGTGCAAGTTTATAATGTCCAGACTTTCATCAAGGTTAGTCAAATTACTAGTCTATTCAAAGTGATTGACAACACATACCCTGCCCATTCAGTATTTTTATTAGATCTATAATTCATAGATGTAATGTGAAAAAAAAGAATCTATGAAATAATAGCAAAGGGACTAGTTCAAAGATTGACAAAAAGACAGATTTTGACATTTTTGCCAAAGATTCAAAAAGTAATAAAACATCTGGGAGAAAAAAAAACTAATTACGTAGACTCATACTGAAAATACAGTTTCATTAATGAATAATCATCACTAGAAATTGGTAAAATTATAAAGGGTAACAAATACGAAACATTTGAATAATGTTTCTGTTGTTTACATTTACTTCTGGCATTCAGTTATTTGAAGTATCAAATGCGTATAAACATATTACAGTTCCGATGATAAAGATGAAGGCTATAGTCTTTTAATCTAAAGGACATTGATTCAGACCCAAATAGGGACAAACTTTTTTTAATTCTTAAGTATATTCTCATTTTCACAATGAAGATCTAATGTTGAAATATAGCATTTTAAGGCATTTTTTGACACACATAAAAATGCCTTAACCCTTTGCATGCTGGGAAATTTGTCGTCTGCTAAAATGTCGTCTGCTGAATTTCTAAAATTAGCATTTTCTTCGGTTTTTTTCAAAGAATACTATCAGAATAGCAAACAGTCTGGATCCTGATGAGACGCCACGTTCTGTGGCGTCTCATCTGGATCCAAACTGTTTGCAAAGGCCTTCAAAATTCGGTTCCCGCACTGAAAGAGTTAATTGGTGAACCAGTTCCTTTAAAGTGTTTCATACTTTGTCTGTAATATCCCCAGCAAGAACTGTGGCATTCACTGTCATAGCAACCACACAGCGCAGAATGCTTATCAGGCCTGCCATCAACACCTGTAGAAAAGATAATAATTTTGTTTCATATTAATCCTGTTACTGCTCATGTTTTTGTTGCGTTTGCAGTCCCTTATAATAAAAACTTAAATTAAAAACCTTTCTTAACATCTAGTTTAAAACTAAACATGGTTCCATTTATATGTCAGTGGATTTGTGTTTAATTAAATTCATATACATATATTGCTTTATTATGTTTGTCATGCTGAACAGTTTACTAAAACATCATGGAACTTAAATGGAAGACATAGCAAAGTAAATAAAGTGATATTAATTAAAGTAAGTTAAATACAACAATAACCATTAAATGAGCTGTTTATTTTTTTATGTTGTTCCCTCTGAGCTATTAAATGTTTTTCTAAAAACCAGGCCCCATGTTCACAAAACAATTTTGCAATCCAAAATTGATTTTAATTGACGTCGATTTTTATTTTTGCCTGTAAACTACAATGGAAATCCATTTTCAATGACAAGCAAAATCGATTGTTGATTGCAAAATATGCTTTGTGAACATGGGGCCAGTTATTTACGGAACTTTTTTGCCCTTTTTTTAACCTAAACTGCACGTTAATATGCCCTTTTTCAAAGTAATGCCCGATGCCCCTTTGCCCTCCTGGGAAAAACACTAACGGTAGTTTTTAAGGCTTTATTTCCTACCATATGGTACTAATGAGCAGCAAACAGCATAAAACCTAATCAGCCTGCAAGTAACTTGAATATAACCATTTTCATTTTGCTTGGAAGTGGGAAAGAGTTACGTAACTAAGCAGAAAGTGTATATGATGTGGCAAGTAGCATAGGAATATTCAAACCCTGAATCTCCGCTTGTGAACCATGCTTTAATAGTATTATATGTTATCTATTTTGTAATGGTATGAAAAATGGAATTATACATCAGTTGGGATTTGTTATGCTCTTTTTAAGTACAGATAGGGAAATTAATTTAGCTTACAGATTATATATCATGCAAAGGTTAATTAGGTACCACATTTACTTAGTATGCACAGGTCTAAAAACAACCTTTATTAACTAACAAAAGTAACTCTATAAAATCATACATATGGAATAATGGCACCTTTTCATCACAATAATATTCTGTGATATCAAAGTTTTGTACTAAAAGTACTAATTAGATTTTGCAGTTAAAGTATTTTTAATTACACATACATGTAAACCATAAGGAGATTTAATACTGTAAGTCATTAAAAACTCAGGGTCAGACATTATAAAATTCCAAGTTAGACTTAATGAAGCATAATAAAACAAGACATGTGAGCAAAGGACATGGATGAATTCACATTCAATTTTTAATGCAAACATTCACAACTGTCAATAACAAGTGTTTTATGGAAAAATTTGAATGGTGGCCTCCAACCTTTGAGGTTGTGAGATAGGTGAAACACGTGACACAAATACTCCTTATCCTGGTCATTTGTGTCATCTTCTATGGCAAATTATTTTAAAATTGAATGATGAATGACAAGATTTAAGTCCAAACAAGCTTTCTTTTAAGCTTTGTCCTTTGACTTCTAAAGATGACCTTAACGTTTGAGGCAGGGAGACAGTGTTACAGGTGAGACACAGTCTCCTAAATGTGGTCAGTAGTGGTAAGTCACTTTTAAATAGGATGGTGAAGGACAAAGTGGGACCCTGACCACTGAGACGAGTAATTGCACACTGCACAAAGTATTATGAAAGTTTACTTTTGTGCCACTACCCAAATTTGAACTTGGTGTAGATATAAAAATATTCAAACAACAAAGTTTCATCAAAATTGAGCAACAACCTTGGCCTCTAAAGTGGAAAATATATCTGTATCTATTACGTGTGAGGGCTTACCAGCAGGTAAAATGCTGCAAAAATAGGACTGCTTGTCTGACGGAGTCTAGCAATGGCTGGGCGCAATGTCCAGAGCAGAAACATGACAAACAGTGCATTCGGTACCAGTATCATCAGATCCCAGATCCGTACCCTGAAAACAAAAAATAAATTATAAATCCAACAATAGCTATCACTGAGGTGTACCGGGGTACGTTGTAGTATATTTTAGAGTACCCGGGGCACTCTTAATTAGTATATGAGATGACACCGACCAATGGAGCGTGAATAATACCCTCACATAGTCATACTACTTAAACAAAGATGTCACAAGAAGTTTTAACTTAATAAGGGTTGTATTTCTATCTTAGCCGTCAACATCAACCTTGACCTGACAAGTAGCATATGGCGTTCTTGCATGAAACACAGTCTTATATGGCTAAAAATATTAGCCAAAGTTATTTCTTATTTTATATATTTTTAATCATGTTGAAATGAATAAGTATTAAGGAAGAGAAAAGTTCTACCATATTTGGAACATTTTGAATAATTTTCAAACAGGACATCCGAGGAAAAGCTTTTGTAAAGTTTCGTCAAATTCTGCCCAACAGATCAGAAGATTTTGTTCGAAGAAAAAGTTGAACAAATGTGGACGACTGGTGAAAATATTCCTGCTAATATTGATTGCTTTTGATTTATTTTTCTGTTGAGTAATCTTTTCTTTTTATAAAGGGTGAGTCAGATTATTTACCAATTAAAAATACTTATATGTATTAACAATAGGTTCTACAGGGCTAGCGCTGGCCCAAAAAATGTTTAAGCCACCCAGATCTAGGGGAGTCCGGGGGCAAACAATTTCTTAGATCAGTTTTGATTACATTCTGCCTACTGAACCCTCGTTCACAATCAACTGTAGACACTGGGGATACTAACAACCTTTTGGCAACTTCTGCTGATGCTGGATAGGAATGGACATTTTTAATTGCCAAATTTGCAGCAGAGTGAATGTCAGTCACTGACTTGTTTCCAGAATTATGGCTGGCTCTTGCAAAATTAACAAAGCAAAGCAGTTCAGGCTGTAAGCTTTCAATTTCTACAGTACCTAAGTAGTCAGAGACAGTGTCAATATCTGAGTGTATTTGTGGGACTGGGATCACCGAGTCTTTTTTCAGGATATTGCAACCTACAGTGAACATGTTGGAATTCTGCACCTTAATGCATAGGTCACAGTACATTGATTTTGATTCATTCTCAACGCAAAGCCAATTATTATCAACTTTCCATGACTCTTGGAATGCTCTAGTTTTTTTTGTTTTAATTTTTTTGTTTGTTTGTTCAGACTCATTTTCGGTCAAAGGACGCTTTAAGGTTAAAGAAGTTATGTAAGTGACTGTTCGGACAAAGTGGTTACTTCCATTTATATAGTAGACGACATGAATTAGTCTTCCTATGCCTTACAAATTCGTAACTTTAATTAAACTTTTATTGCAATTAAACCGCGCGTGCTTTTCACGTTTTCCTTTGATTAAAATACGCCGCTGTTAGTTAGCATAGTGTGTGAGTAAAACAATCAAATTAATTAATTATCACCTTTTCATTTCAATCGAAAATCGGCAGAAAGTTGTAACATCAACGACATAGAACTAATTATTTAATTATCACGCTTTAATTGAGATCGATAGTCAGCTTGGAAATAATTAATTTATTGACACGCTTATTTTCATTTTTAATCTTATAATACGACATTTGCGACCGGCCGCTTTTTTGTTTGCAGACGACAATATTAACTGTGTATTCAAAGCTCCACCCATTTTACATTTCATTCAACAACGTCATTTCATGTGTAAGCGAGCTCAGTTTTGATTGGCCAGCTACCATGTGTACTTCAATAACAATAAGGTCAAGCGATGTCTCGATACAGGTGCAGACCGGTTTTCGTTCACTGTTCAAATTGCGAATACTTTCATTGAAACAAAGAGAAAAATATAGAAAACCAGTTTCGGGTTAAAATGGCAGCTGTTTTCAATTAAAATTTTACGAGATTTTAGCATTTTCGCAAATCGGTTTTTTCTTTAGCCAAATTCTCAATATTTTCGCAAATGGCTCAAGTGGCAAACGACAGCGCGAGCCCTGGTTCTTATATGTATTATCTTAACTTATTGCTTAAGAGTTAAGAGTAGAAGAAATTAAGGTCCAGAGCCACCCAACACAGATTCAAATACAAGTGAGGTAGTGATATGACATATCCATCTATATATACATTTGCATTAAAAAAAAATCAAGAAGTGTTCAAGTTATTGGGGAACAAGATGTGTTTGTGAAACACAATGTCCCCCTATATGACGTTTGACTTTGAAGGATGACCTTGACCTTGTGAAGGATGACCTTGACCTTTCACCACTCAAAATATGTAGCTCCATGAGATACACATGCATGCCAAATATCAAGTTGCTATATTCAATATTGCAAAAATATTCATAAAATAAGCGATTTGGGCCACATATATTTGACCTGTGACCTTGAAGGATGACCTTGACCTTGACCTTTCACCACTCAAAATGTGCAGCTCCATGAGATACACATGCATGCCAAATATCAAGTTGTTATCTTCAATATTGCAAAAGTATTCATAAAATGAGCGATTTTGGCCATATATATTTGACCTCTGACCTTGAAGGATGACCTTGACCTTTCACCACTCAAAATTTGCAGCTTCATGAGATACACATGCATGCCAAATATCAAGTTGCTATCTTCAGTATAGCAAAAGTTATTGCAAAATGTTAAAGTTGACGCAAACAGACAGACCAACAGACAGGGCAAAAACAATATGTCCCCCACTACTATAGTGGGGGACATAAAAAAACACTATGCATATATGATTATGAAGCCATCTTCGGGCTGCTTAAACCTCTTCCCACCCAATAAATGCAACCCAATCTAATGACTCATTTTTTTCTAACAAAACTGGGTTTAGAAATGTACCTTGAATTTTGAATTTCCTGATACAAAATCCACTGACAGGTCTGAATCTCGATCACAGCAGGGGCAAAGCCCCCAGAAGTAGTGGTGGACACATTGCCAAGGTTGTCTCCCAGGCCTGTGATATTGTTCAACTTTGCACTTCCCATGTCCTCTTCTATGTGGTCTGCAGGCTCGAAACGTAATGACTCCATTTCATTCATTGAGTTTCATTCGTGCTTCACATCACTTGTTTGAATATCCTAAAAGATATCAGCAATATACATGTAACATTACCTTTAACATGAAAGAAGTCATAAATTAATCCAATATGTAGCTCTATGCTTTTTAGTTTTAGTAATTTTTAACAGGAGATTTTTTAAGTGTGTATGCTCTCCTGTTTCTGGAATGCTCTTCTAACTGAATAAAAAACTAAGTATTTCTAACAAAGGTGTTCACAGATTAACTATCATGCCAATGATGCAAACAATTAATACACAATTGTGAATTGATTTATGCATTAATCTGAATTAAAATTAGCAAAAGCATACAAGCTCTAGACTTCAACAAATGTGTTACATAATCTTTCTCTCAAGTAACAATATAAAAATTCAGGCTTTTTTTGTCAAATTTTTCATCTTGATTACTTGTAATATCAATAATTTCAATAAAACATTCAGGTGACAAAAATTCCACTCGTTTGCTCCTATTGACGAGTGAAATCTTGAAAGGACGAGTGAATTTCTCAAAAGCTGCTGTCCTACAAGACAAGTGAAAAATCTGACGTAAAAACGTATTTTCTGCCCAGTAAGACTCTTTTTCCTAGAATTAAATTGTTCTTGGGAATCAGCAGATCAATGCTCAGGCAGAAAAGTATACAAACAAGAGGGCCATGATGGCCCTGAATCGCTCACCTGACTCATTAAGATCAGATGAAAACTATGACCTCTATTGTCTACACAATGTTTTTCTATGATTTGACCTAGTGACCTAGTTCCTGACTCTAGATGACCCAAATACAATCCCAATCCAGATTTCATCAAGATAAACATTCTGACCACAGTTCATAAATATTGGATGAAAACTGTGACCTCTATTGTCAACACAAGGTTTTTCTATTTATTTGACCTAGATTTTTACCCCAGATGACCCAAATACAATCACACCCAGATTTCATCAAGAATTCTGACCAAATTTCATAAAGGTTGGATGAAAACTGTGATCTCTAATGTCTACACACGGTTTTTCTATTATTTGACCTAGTGACCTAGTTTTTGACCCCAGATGACCCAAATAAAATCCCAACCCAGATTTCATCAAGATAAACATTCTGACCAAATTTCATAAAGATTGGATGAAAACTGTGACCTCTATTGTCTACAGAAGGTTGTTCTATTATTTGACCTAGTGACCTTGTTTTTGACCCCAGATGACCCAAATACAATCCCAAACCGGATTTCATCAAGATAAACATTTTGACCAAATTTCATCAAGATTGGATGCAAACTGTGACCTCTACTGTCTACACAAACAAATTGTTGACGGACGGACGCACGGACACACGCAGGCACGCACAACGGACGCCGGACATCACACGATCACATAAGCTCACTGTGTCACTTCATGACAGGTGACCTAAAAATATGTGTCGGAGATAAACATGAACAGTTGTGGTTAAAATCCCATAGAAACAAGGGCTGTTTGTAAAACATGCATGCCCCCCTATATGGGCTATAAGTTGTAGTAGCAGCCATTGTGTGAATACGTTTTTTGTCACTGTGAATGGTGGTGGTGGTGGTGGTGGTGTAGTAGTAGTAGTAGTAGTAGTAGTAGTAGTAGTAGTAGTAGTAGTAGTAGTGGTAGTAGTAGTAATAGTAGTGGTAGTAGTAGTAGTAGTAGTAGTAGTAGTAGTAGTAGTAGTAGTAGTAGTAGTAGTAGTAGTAGTAGTAGTAGTAGTAGTAGTAGAAGTAGTAGTAGAAGTAGTAGTAGTAGTAGTAGTAGTGGTAGTAGTAGTAGTAGTAGTAGTAGTAGTGGTAAAAGTAGTAGTAGTAGTGGCAGTAGTAGTAGAAGTAGTAATAGTAGACGTGGTGGTGGTGGTGGTGGTGGTGGTGGTGGTGGTAGTAGTACTAGTAGTAGTAGTAGTACTAGTAGTAGTAGTAGTAGTAGTAGTAGTAGTAGTAGTAGTAGTAGTAGTAGTAGTAGTAGTAGTAGTAGTAGTAGTAGTAGTAGTAGTGGTAGTAGTAGTAGTAGAAGTAGTAGTAGTAGTAGTAGTAGTAGAAGTAGTAGTAGTAGTAGTAGAAGTAGTAGTAGTAGTAGTAGTAGTAGTAGAAGTAGCAGTAGCAGTAGCAGTAGCAGCATTACAAGACCAATACTTAAGAATGATCAAATGGGAAAAGGTAACATCGCACCAGCAGTAAATATGGGGCTCATTTACAGGTCAGATTTGGAATCTCTGCTGTAAAATGAGATTTCGAATGAATTAAAGGGAGGCAAATCTGTAATAAAAAGAACATGCATAAACCGTAGTTGTTTCCCTTGATTGAACCATGCTAAATCCTTACAAGTTTGGAAAGAATTGGATGAAAAATTTGGACTTTATTGCATAAACACCATTTTCTCAATTCAAGGGGAGGTAATTCTGTACTTCATGGACCAATAATGCTCATTTTTTGTAGGGTTCGTGTCCTCATTGATATAAAGACACTGTGCAAATTTGGAAGGATCGGACAAAAAATGTGGAAGATTTTTGAAAGTTTTCACAAAATAGGCAAAAACGAATAAACATGCAAAGTTCAACGAGCTCCTGCGGCCATGTTTTTTGACGAATCAAATTTCTTTGAACAACTTTTTCAGGGGAGCCCTCAAAGGTCATCCTTGTGAAATTTTTTGAAAATCTGATGAGCGGTTTCTGACAAGAAGATTTTTTAAGGTTTTTACCATATATGGTCATGGCGGCCATCTTGGTTATGTGATCAAATTTTTTTTAACAATTCTTTTGTCCCATGACCTAAGGATGCTCCACATGAAATTTAGTTGAAATTGGCTCAATGGTTTAGTAGAAGAAGATGTTTACAAATTGTTTACGGACGGACGGACGGACGCCGGACGCTGAGTGATCACAATAGCTCACCTCGAGCTATCGCTCAGGTGAGCTAAAAACAGTACATGTAACGGTTACCGATCAATCCTTGTAGCTCTGTAGAAATAGGTTTAAAGACTTTATTTAAATAAAGAAAGCAAGTTTCATTTTTTTTTAAGCAATAGCAATTTTTTTAACTAAAAGTTAACATGTCAGGGATCACTGAGCTACGACGTTTTTATACAGCAATCAAATATTAAAGGCCACACTTTCCTCGAGGAAGAATGATGTGATGTGTTATGAGAAGTCTAATTTACCCATGCTTTCTGCGATGTTACAAACCTGTAGAGTATTTACTTTTCAGAAAGTTTTTCATTCATATCAGCCCCTTGCAATCTTTATTTGCAGGACAAGTAAAAATTGGAAGGCGCTCATCCTGCAGGACTAGTGCATTATTGAATTATTTTTGTCCCCTGACATTACAAAGTTTATTTACCACAAGACATGTGTCAATAGAACACAGATGACCTATATTAAGGCCTCAATTAATTTAATAACAATGATCATCATAATAAATTGTTATGGTGATACTATTTGATTAGTGTCTGCATTAAAGTTTAACATATTTTAAAGATTTTAATAACCGAAATAATATATTTAACAGTTTGTATTCCCATAACATCTATCTATGACATGTGCAGGTTCAGACAGAGCTATTATTTAAGATTGCATACTTCGGAAAGTATATTAAGGGGTACTATTTCAATTACTCAGTTAAGAAAGCCGATGTGTTTATGCATTTAACTGGTGGTTTAACAAGCAACAAGGGCTGTTTGTAAAACATGCATGCCCCCCATATGGGCTGTCCGTTGTAGTGGCAGCCTATGTGTGAATACGATTTTTGTCACTGTGACCTTGACCTTTGACCTAGTGACCTGAAAATCAATAGGGGTCATCTGCCAGTCACGATCAATGTACCCATGAAGTGTCATGATCCTAGGCTAAAGCATTCTTGAGTTATCATCCAAAAATCATTTTACTATTTCGTGTCACTGTGACCTTGACCTTTGACCCTGTGACCTCAAAATCAATAGGGGTCATTTGCGAGTTATGATCAATCTACCTATGAAATTTCATGATCCTAGGCGTATGCGTTCTTGAGTTATCATCCGAAAACCATTTTACTATTTCGGGTCAACGTGACCTTGACCTTGTGACCTCAAAATCAATAGGGGTCATCTGCGAGTCATGATCAATCTACCTATGAAATTTCATGATTCTAGGTGTATGCTTTCTTGAGTTATCATCCGAAAACCATTTTACTATTTCGGGTCACCGTGACCTTGACCTTTGACATGGTGACCTCAAAATCAATAGGAGTCATCTGCGAGTCATGATCAATATACCCATGAAGTTTCATGATCCTAGGCTATACGTTCTTGAGTTATCATCTGGAAACCATTTTACTATTTCGGGTCACCGTGACCTTGACCTTTGACCTAGTGACCTCAAAATCAATAGGGGTCATCTGCGAGTCATTATCAATCTACCCATGAAGTTTCATGATCCTAGGCGTATGCATTCTTGAGTTATCATCCGGAAACCATTTTTCTATTTCGGGTCACCGTGACCTTGACCTTTGACCTAGTGACCTCAAAATCAATAGGGGTCATCTGCAAGTCATGATCGGTGTACCTATGAAGTTTCATGATCCTAGCCCCAAGCGTTCTTGAGTTATCATCCGGAAACCACCTGGTGGACGGACCGACCGACCGACATGTGCAAAGCAATATAAAAATGATAGCTGCATGTATGTCATTGTTATAAATAATTAGTCAAATCAGTAGTTTAAATTGGAATTAACTGCATTTTCTAGGTAAATTTTGGCTCATGATAGGCACTAAAGGTTTTATTTAAGTAATACAACTTAATAATTATAATTTGATATCATCATGTTTTTATCATAGATCATTGAAGTTTACTCAGTTAAAAAGTTTCTGGTTTTAACAACATAAAATGAGATGTACCAGCAAATATGTCTTAGCAAGCATCTAACATTACATTTTGTAGACTAGCATTCTTCTGTGCCTCTGCAAAACACTGGGCAGAGTTTTTTTTTTCCAGTTTAGCCTTCAAAGTCTATTTTGCTTACAAATTTGGATATCAAATATGTTTTCACCAAGAACACAAGAAAGACTGTCAATACTTATATAATATAGGAAACCACAAGAATCTACAGTGTTATTGATCTATACAATGATATAGCTTTATAACATATTGCTATTTGACCGTCATTTAAATGGTAATTGCTTACCTTTATCAAATTATAGTGTATGCGGTGAAATATGTTTATCCATATTTAATTTAATTAAATCATGTGTTACTCAATTTATCGAGAAGTTTTAATGCTATATATATTCGCCAATCACCTTAAGTCGCGCATGACCCAAAGTCGATCACGTTGTTTACATTAAGAACGCAAAGTTCTCAAGTGGAGTTCACACATAAACAAGATTACCAAAAAAGCTAATTCCACCATTGGCTTCCTCAGACGATACTTGAAACACTGTCCAGAACCCTGCCGCAGAACAGCCTATTTCCCTCTAATATGTTCAACTCTAGAATACAGCTCCATCGTCTGGGACCCTTACTTCCAAAAAGACATTGACAAACTCGAGAAAATCCAAAAACAGGCAGCACGTTTCATTACTGGCGACTACTCCACCAAAACAACAGGCTGTGTCACTAGAATGTTGGAAGGTATGAAGATCCCGCCACTCCAAGATAGAGGAAAAGCCAACAGGCTGATCTTCTTTTACAAGGTGGTTGAGGGGCTGGTACCAGCCCTGCCAAGCTCTGACTATTTAACCCCTGTCCGCACATCCAAGCGTAAAGTCACTCCAAAATCATTCCAAAATTACAATTCTGACAATATCATTAAAAAATACTCTACGAACAATTCTAAGTGTTTCGTTCCAATACAGTGCAAGACGTCTCAATTCAACAACTCCTTCTTTCTAAAGACAATTATACAGTGGAACAAACTCAAGGATAGTGTTGTTTGTGCAAAAACAGTTGATAGTTTCAGATCAACTGTGCTACAGTGGATCTAACTTTATCCAACCTCTCTCCCGTTGTGCTTACGCCTAAAGGCCCTACAACGTATATATCCAGATCCAGACATCCAGATCCTATTTTGATGACGTCACACGCAAGCGCTCCGAGTATTCAGATGAACTGACAGAACTACGCTTACATGTATAAACAAAAACAAATAAATAAAAAATGGGGAAAAAACAAGTAAAATTGCATATTAAAATACATCCTTAACTAAAATTATACAACTTTATCTATATTCCATACATTTTATTGGTCCTCTTTATTAAATTTCCACAAAAAATGAAAAGTGAAGCAGGCGATCTAAACATAACACTTTCATTGACAGCGCTTCATATTGGAAATAGTAGTAAATTTAAGGCAAAGCTTTTTTTTATTAAATTGGTTTTCAGACCTTTTCAAAATGGTGATTTTTTTAACTTTTTTTTAATTTAAGGCTTATCCAAAATGACTTAAAAAGATAAAGAAACACAGATTGCACTCCCCAACAGCTTTATCAAAGGCTTACAAGCTAGTAAAAAAAGATGGTGTTTCTGTAGGAAAAGCGGCTGCCTTATGACACGTCCCACAAACAACTCTAAGAGATAGAACTGCTGGAAGGGTCAATGTAAACATCAGGTCTTCAGGAGCTTTGCCTTTGTTTACCTTTGAGGAAGAAAAACAATTGGTTTAACATTTCAAATCAAATCAAAAATCATTTAACAATCAAAAATGATTGAATATGGCTATGGGTACACCAGAAAAGAGTGTATTGACATGGCATTTGACTACGCCGTTCAGTTGGGTAAAAGAACGAAGGATAACCCCCTGTCTTTAAAATGAATTTATGGTTTGTTTAGTTCTGAAACCAAGAGCTCTTGATCATGCTTGAGCTAAAATGGCCTCAAGGGAGACTATCTCTACTTTTTACCACAACCTGAAAGAAACATTAACAAAACATGAAATGACTGATAAGCCCCACCTGATCTATAACATTGATGAAAAAGGGGTAACAGTTTATCACAAACCACCATTCATCGTTGCTGGTGCTGATTACTGTCATTCATCTGTCACATCCGGAAAAGGGCAGACAATCACAATAATTGGGTGCGGGAATGCAGCAGGTCAAGATGTACCCCCGTTTTACATCTTCCCAGGCCAACGAATGAAATCTGACTTGTTGAATGGTGCAGCTCCAGGCTCTAATGGAACAGTAAGTTAGACTGGATGGTCCAATGGTTGCGTTTTCCGCACCTACTTAGAGAAGCTTTTCCTTAAGTTCACCCCAGGATCTAGTGATCAGAAGAAATTACTGATACTTGATGGCCACAAATCACATGTTTCAGTTGGTTTAACAGAATGGGCTCTGGAACACAACATCATCATATTTGTCCTTCCCCCTCATTGCAGCCATATCCTTCAACCTTTAGATATCGGCTGCTTTGGGCCTTTCCAGAAGATGTATGACAGCCTCTGCCATCGACTAATGCGCCAAACATCAGCTGTCATTACACGCTACAATGTGCGTGAGGTCGCATCAAAGTCCTACATGAAGTCACTGTCTGCAGAAAACCTTACTTCATCATTTCTCCATGCAGGTATACCGTAATTACTCTAAGTTTTCAAACACTCTTTAGTTTTTGGACACCCCTTTTTTTAGCAAAAATAATTATTGTTCATGACTCTTAATTTTCGGACAGACACGAGTTTTCGTCCATAATTTCTGACAGAACTACGCTTTCTGTCAAATAAATTAAGCATCTAAAATTATTTAAAATGCAGTGCAAACATATATAACTGTAATTTATACTATATGACATGGTATTTTACAAGTGCGTGCTATTACCGGTAGTCGTTGATACAATAGGCGCTATTTTAGGACACTTACATTTTTCGACTCTAAGTTTCGGACAACTGTATTTTGTGATTATTTTTTGTATCTAAGTTTTTGGACACAAAAAAAAAATTATTTTTAAGTGTCCGAAAACAAAGAGTAATTACGGTATACCCGTTTAATGCAGACGCTTTCCCCAGCCAATGTCTTATCCCAGCTGAAGTTTTTCAGCACTCAGAGACAGAAACTTCAGAAAGCCAGAAAACTGTTGAAGGTGGGATACAAGTTGATGGTGTTGACATGTTTGCACAGAAAGAAAGAACATTCAAGAAAACAAAAAGTGGAAATTTGTCAAAGGCTAGAAATACAATGAATAAAATAGTGGCAGGTTAAGAAATATCAGAAGAGGTCTTCAAACAAATGACGGAACATACAGAGAATCAAGACAAGAATAAACCAAACAAAACTAAGAAAGCTACATGTACCAGTAATGAGGCCCACAGTTCATCTCCCCAGCCTGGCCCCTCTAAAGTGAACACCTTTTCTGACAGTAGTGATACAGAAAATGAAGAGGATTTGTGTTGCCAGTGCAAACGATTTTCCCCTGAAACTGTTAGGCTCAGTGCTTCAATAATTTTGTAAAATGGGCACAGTAGAGTCTGCAACCACTTGGTATACCTGTCATTTTGTACAGAAATAAAAGTCATCAGAAGAGGTGCAACATTTATGTGCCCATGCTGTGCTAAGGAAGAGTGACAGTTGTTGTTAGGAAAAGTGACAGGAACTTGTTTAATTGTATTTATAAAATATTGAACAAATATGTTACTGTTTCAGTTTGAGTAAAATATGTTCAGAGAACCGATGTTTTAAGTTTAGTTGGCCTATTCCATTACACTACAGTGCTCTCCCTTTCCCGGACGTGACGTCTTGACTTAAGGTAAACAACGCGCGGAGTTAATGTTCTTGGGGTGTGTATGGAACTATCGGCTTTGCGTGGTTAAACACGCTATAAATAAACATTTATTACATAGAGTTAACAGGACTTAAATAAATCTCTGAAGGTAAATCGTTTATTGCTGCAGTGTGTTACATTAATTCAGAAATTATTTTACTTGTTTCCTTAACCGCTCCACTTACGGTGATTGGAGGATACTTGCCGAGTTGTGGGTAATTTTCATATTGCTGTTACATCACAATTATTTCATAGGCCTATGTTTCATTATTAACATGAATCATTATTAACATAATTATTATCTTGTTTAGCTGTGGATTCTGATTATTCCAATTTAAAGATTTGCATACTACACTGCAACGCCGATATATCGCGGTCGGTGGGGTCCAAAGATCGCGAGTGCGATATATCCGGCGCGCGATATAACTTGAGAATGTCTAACTCTATTGTATTGCGCATAATTTGTCAAATTTCCCCAATGTTTTCATTTTACATACGGCGCTGCTACATATTTGTATAGTGTCAAATTTCCCCAATGTTTTCATTTTACATACGGCGCTGCTACATATTTGTATAGTAATAATTGCAAACCAATTCTACAATGATAATTTTCATAACTACATACGTATCTGTATTTATCATAAAAATCAAAATGTAAATTATATTTTTTATTTTCACGTACAATTGCTCGCGAATCAGCTAAAAAGAAGAATTCTTGTCGTAAAAAAGTATACAATATAATTGTGCATAGATTCGAATTTACCCTTAAAAATAGTCCTAATGAAGGAACTGAAACAGCGTAACGGTAACGATACAGCCTGTTTGAATTATATTTCATTAAGAGGAAATGTCAATGCCACATAATTCGCGAGATACCGCGATACTTTAGTTGAAATTTACAACGAAACTTTTAATGGGAATTAAATTATCTCAATGTTGTACCCGCTATGAAATTTTTATTTACAAATAATTACACCCACGCCAATTTTCGCGTGCTTTTTATCAGGACAAAGAAATTCATGACCAGGACCGAAATTTAACGATTTATATACCAATAAACTGCCATTATTACCTTTGCAATGACACTAATTGATTATTTCTTAAGTGTTAAAAACAACCCCAGCCGTGTGTAAACAACACAGCTGTCACGTATCAACTGTTTTTCACACTTCACTGCGTGCCATAGTAAGCCGCGAAACATAGGGTGTTAATACTAGCTAGAACCGGTCTTTTGTTATGTTAGTGAAAAGATTTAAACATGTCATTTAGTGATCATGCTCCTGGGATTTTTGGGAGCCACAGCCAAAGCGCGATATATTGGACAGCGCGATATACCGGTCCGCGATATATATCGGCGTTGCAGTGTATAAATAGCCTTAAGACTGACATTAATTGGGGAGGTTAATTTCTTGTGAAAAGTGTCAACAAACGCTGTAGCATGAAACATACTCAAAAATAAACGATTTTGTTTTACTTAGGAACACTTTATAAATAATACAAAAAAGAGGAAATATTGATGAATAACAATATTGACCTGTTTTTATCACATTTTTTTATCAGCATAACGATGGCGACTGTGTCAAAACTTTTTTAGTAGCAACAGAACTGGATAAAGTGAGAACGCTCTATCACTTGATTTCACGCGAACTCTTTCACCACGACTCAAAAAGAGCGCCAGACTCAACAAGAACTTACCATACCTTTTACCTTGACAGAGTTTACTTAGAAATTTAAGCACACTTGGTGACTGAAACTAATTAGTTAAAAATAGCAACATTATAAACAGTGTAATCGTTGCCTTACTCACAATCAAGTTTGTGCAAACTTAGCTCGTTTATGTATACATGTACTTTGTTATTAGAAAGCGGAAAGAAAAAGAATATCAGTCGTCAGAATCTTGTGATGTTGTTTTTTGTGCGGTGCATTTACTTATCCTGTTTTTATAGGTTATGTACCACTATATTCAGTCCCATAATCGATTCAGGTTCAAAGGTTACAATCTACTGATTCCAATCCTTGTGTAGGTTAATGTTACCATTCAAATTTAATCAAAAATATTGACAACATTTGCACATAAGGACCCACACGACCGTACATTATCTTAAAATCTTAGATAACAGTTTCTCAACAGTTTCCCTTTTATCTCTGCCGAACCAGTAATGAAAATACAAATGTCAAACTCCTAAATAACTGTACGCGTTGTAGCAGCAACATCAATGTATTATTTATTTGCTATGTATACTCGTATCCTAACAGATAAAACTAATTCGTGTTAATTAATAGCGAAGATTGTTGTATGATCTTGTATTCGTTGAAAATTTATTTCATATTGATAAATATTAAATATGATATGTATATTATTAGAGATCTTGACTGATAATCCGAGGATAACGGGTTTGGTTGTCGACCCGGCCACATTACGTGTGCGGAAACTGGCCATGCAATTATTTCTATGGCATTTACCCTCGTACCATTGACTCAAGTAGGACTATTGTGAGTTTACAATATAAGTAGGTGAACTAAGTACATCCAGAAGCACATGAAAAGTAGGGGTTGGTTAATTTACCTGAGTAATATGACTGAAATACAGTTGAAAACGGCGAAAACACTCAACAAAACAAAACAAACAAATTACATGTCCTCCTACACTGCTCCAAGTACCCTTAACCCAATCATCAGCAGCAGGTGAATATGAATGCATGTCCTCCCACAAAGCGCCTATTTCATTTAAACCTACCATCAACATTAATTTGCGCATATAACATTTAAACCAATCAGCAGAAGGTTTATAGATGCGAGTCATTCCACATTGCGTCAAATACCCTCAACCCCGTCAGCAGGTGGTTCAGATGAATCTTCTTCCACACCACGCACAACACCCCCAACAGCAGGAGGTTGAGATGAATGTCCTTCGACAAAGTGAATCACGCAACCTTCAGCACGAGTTTGAAAGGCATGTTCTCCTACATTGCGCCAAATACCCTCAGCAGTTCAAATGAATATCCGCATCACGAAAGTATCTCTCCTCTCCCACCAGCAGGTTGAGATGAATGTTGTCCATTTCTGCGACTCAAGGCTTAATCCCACCAACAGCTGGTGATTACGATGCATGGCCCGGCCTCCTACACTGCGCCTAACACCCTTCACACCACCTTCAGCACGAGGTTGAGCGGCATATTCTCCTACATTGCGCCCTAAAACCATAAGCCCCAACAGCAGGACAGTGAGATGTTTATCCACCAATACTGCTACGTATACTCTTAACCCCATCCGCTGCGGGTTGAGATGCATATTCTCCAACACTGAGCCTCATACCCTTATCACCACCATCAGAAGAAGGTTGAGATGCATGTTCTCCCAAACTCCTCCTAATTCGATTATCCCCACCAACAACATGAGTTTAGATGCATGTGCCTCGACACTGTGCCAATTACCCTTATCATCACCAACAGCAGGAGGTTGAGATGCATGCCCCTTCCCAAACTCACCCAACCACCCACCAGGCGCCATTTTTTTTATCGATTTTAGTTTCACATTAAATCTCATCAAAGAAGCTTTGACTCAAATGCGTTTATCCGGCAATGAAGATACGATTTCGTTTTTACTTTAAACCCAGAGATCATTCCATATATTCATCAACTCTCTCACGTGAGGAAAATTAAAATAATTTACTATTATTTAATATTAATGTTCAAAATTAAGATTAAAGATACATTTCAAATGTAGGGTCGTTATAAAATAATAGAAATCGTAAAATGCCATAAAGAAGCAGAAGTTTTATGTTGATTATATAAATAATCATATTAAGTGATAATTTTTGGTTTGAGTTTGACTTCTGTTTTTAATGCAAAAGTGTCATGCAATTATGCAAAAAGAAAATAAGCGTGCATGCATTCGGAGCCCTTTACCGTTTTCTGTAACTAAAAAAGTTGCCTAAATACTTGTGATCTTGCGATCGTAGATACTAAATCATATATTAAGTAATAAACATCTGGCAACCGGTAACACAATTATAAGAAGATCTTAGTTATAATATTGGAACACTTCGTTGACTGTACTCTCGTGATGCGTGTATACGGAAATTAATTGTAGAAACAAACGACGGATTTGACTGACGTATTTTCTGGAATTCCATACGAGCTCAAGATGTATTGACAAGTGGCCAGAATTTTGAAGTCACAAAACGGGAAGCTATATATTCTCACGTGAAAAATGTGTTTGTGAGCATTAACATGTTGATATGTGTATTGTTGGTACCAATTATAAGATATATTGGCAGTGTTGCATGTGAAATTCATTGCCAATTAAGAGGTCGGGCCGATGCATGATTCCTTGTCGCTCTTCTAATTTATGTACTATTATTTAATGAAATTTTGCCCAATTTGTGCTTTTAACCCTTTATACCTAACCGTTATCAGTAAAAACTGGTAAGCCGAACGAACATTTAAATAAATGTTGCCACTCTATACGTGTTTGTAATGTTGCATATATAGTAATTATCTTGCATTTTAATTATGCACAAGGTCACTGGTAGATTTATATTTATAGTAAAAGACATTTTTTATATAAAATACTAAATTTAAAGTTAATCGTTTTGTACATTATTGTTCACCATAAATGATATCGACTGTGTTGTCCAATCTCTCAAAAAATTATTAATGTTTATCGCGATGGAGAAGAGCAAACGTGAATTTTTTTATTAGAGTAATTCCTTTAATGGGATGGATGTGACATCAATATCAATAAAGAACCTTTAAGTGATTAAGGAATCACTATTCATACCATTCAAACCACACAACAGATAAAAATTGATTGCAGTACTACAGTTGCTTTCCAAATGTTGATGCTCAATATTACTATGTTAGTATTACAAAAGAGAAGTTTGAAACGCGATTATTGTGTTATTTTTATATTGGACACAGTTCGAAGGAACAATATTAGTTTGGGCCATTATAACAATAATGTCGTAAGACAATATTGCCTAATATTGAAAGAATCTCAACATGGTCGAACATTTATGCAATAATACAGATCGAAGTGCTATAGTAACTGTGTCAAAATAATGATTTAAGTTTTAAGTGATAGATCTATTCACGGCGCCATATTCACAATATATAGATCTAACTGTTGTTGTTTTTTTAATTTAATCAGCTTGTGATAATCTTCTTGTTATAATCTAACTTTGTCAACTTAAAAAAGCAGATAGCACCATTTCATCTAATTTAAATCCCGTCTGCAAGTCATCTAATTGTAATCCCGTCTGCAAGTGTCAACTTAAACTTCGGGCACTTTCTTTCTGTTCATTTTTTTACCGTTGGTTCAATAGGAAATTAACCAATCGTAGCGCAGCATTTTTGTTCATGGCAACGGAGTACACTGGATGGTGTCAACAACTAAGAAACATTAAATTCATTTAAATTTTGGCCTCAAAATAGAAACAAAATGTATAAATTGGATTTGCCGGTTGACTATAAAGAAGCCGCCGCAATCGAGCGGCGGCGTAATATGGAAGAACAAAGAAAATCAAGAATATTTAATGCAAAATCTAGGACAATTGGGGTAAGCTTTATTATGTTAAATCCACTTCGTCAAGAGCATCAGTTTGGTTTATTATAATGTTTTCGTACATTCTTTATCGTTGTTTTAATATGAAATTAATGAAATAAAGTAACTGATTTTTCTTTAGTAAATTGTAAATTTAAAGAAGTAATTTTGTTACGACAGGTTGATGTTCAAGCTCTCCAACAACAAATAAAAGATAAACAGCAACAGGAAAGCTATGAAAGAAGAAGAGGAGAGGCATTCGGTAAAAAAATATGATTGCTTAAAGTTGAATTTATTTGTTTATCGCTATGATAACCTGCACAATTAAGAAGACTGTGAAGTGTAAACAGTTCAACATAATAACTTTGTGTTTCGTCCTGCAGATTTTTAGGTATTCCAACCCTCATTCACATAAATAGAAAACTATTGTATATTTAATTAGCCATGGGATAATTTTTCAACATTATCAATAGTTGCAATAATCCAACTCCCAGCTATTGACCCTCTTGAGCTGTACGTATGTAGTTGTACTCATCAAAGCTCAGAGCATTCAAGAAGAACCAGGTATGTGTTAATACACATACCTGAGAAGAACGAACATTATCAAAAGCAATCCTAACTATGCTGGCACTGGAAAGGGGTAAAAATGGATCAACATAATAAAAGTAAAATGACAGTTTGATACTTTGTAAAGCCTTTAGTTGCAATAATTCAACTCTCAGCTTTATAACCCAAAGGGTTGCTGAGAGCTGCCATAGCAAAAATTATCAAAGGCTCTGGGAATACATTTATATGGACAATTAAGCCTTAGGTTTTAATAGCTGTCTATTTATAATCAAGCATATCAAGCTCAATTTAGTTCAATTTTAATGTAGTTTTAACTGTTCCGCAACATTGCTAAGAAAAGCTATTATAGCGTGAGGGTCTAATAAATAATTATGCAATGTTTTAGTCATCCCACATGTAATTCAAATTCTTTTAATTATCCACAATATCTGATTTTGATATAGGGTGCTTGTATTTTTATATATTTATAGTTTTTTGTATTGGTTCAATATAAAATTATTGTAACAAATGCTTCAGCATTTTTGTGATGTTTGGACGTATTTTAATGGTTCATTGGACATGTCATCTGCTAAAAGTAATGTTTAAGAGCTTAATTATACAAATATTGAATACCAAACAATTGAATTTTAATATTCAAATACTTTAATGACTGAATATTTGAATACCAATGTTGCTATTTGATGCCAATCTTAATTAGTTTTTATGTATTGACATGCAAATAAATATGCTTATTTTTGTTTGACCATTGTTAACATTCCTTGGGCTTTTAACATTTGTTCTGGGTTTGAAGCAACAATATTTATAGTAAACAGCAGCATAATCTATTTATATTACAGCTGCTGATGCTATCCGAAATGATAAAATTTCACAACTTCTGGAAAAACGTCAAGAGACAGATATAATAGAACTTAATAGAGCTCTGAATGAGTTCCGTAGTTTACACCAACAGCCAGACAGCCGAAGAGAGTTTGATTTGTATGACCCTGACTACCTCAAAAAAGACAAGCCAGCAAGAGTTAGCGATGATGATCCCAGATGTGGAATATCCAGTATACAGAAATTTGAAGGTTGTCAATTTTGTGCACATAATCATAAAATAAATAAAAAAATCAATGTAAAACAATTGTCCAACTCATTTGCTACATTTTATTTCAATGCATAATTCTTTAAATATTGAAAATGTCTAGTGTTGTTTCCTTTTTGAAAGGTCATCAATGTGTATTAAGTGTTAAAATAACTCCTTTGGAATTTATAACTTCCAAATTTTGTTAACTAACTATACAAGTATTATTGGAGCTTCCAAGTATAATGAAAGTTGATTGTGTGTCTACATTATATTCAGGTGAGGACCTGAACAGCAAGGCCCGGAACAAGTACCAACAAGAGCAGCTAAGGGAATGGTCCATCGAGCAACAGAGGGAGAGGGACCAGGCTCGCAGAAATCAGCAACAAGCCGACCATCTCTATGAGCTCAAGATGCGTGAACTGGACCAGAGAGCCATGGAACTGCAGTCTGCTGAAGAGGAGTGCAGGAGGAACATCAATTTGGCAACAACTGATTATAATAATGCATTGGTAAGCACTGTTGTTCTTAGGGAAAGTTTGTTGCCTTTCTTTCTGATATTTGTTTAGTGTTTTAGTTTAGGCACTCTGTTTATTGGTGAGAGATGCATTCACAATAATAAAATAAACATTAAATAAAATTGTGTTACAGATTCTAATAAAAGTACATCTAAAAGCTTTTACAGTTGCAGAAACCTTATTATTAAGTATACTGTATCAGTTATAAAATTATACACTTTTACAAATGAAGTAAGTTTCCTAAATTATATTTATGTAAGAAAAGGATACTAAGTAAATCTACTTCTTCAGGCAAGAGAAAGGTCCGAAAGGGAACGACTACATAAGCAGCAGGAGCTGGATGACAACATGACCGAGATTGCCAACCATGTGTTTGGAGATGTGCTCACTGAGAACCCAGCAGTGGCCCAGAGCGCGTTCGGCCCTCACAGGGTGATCACAGACCGCTGGAAGGGCATGAGCCCACAGCAGCTGGAGGATATCCGCAAGCAGCAAGAGAAACAGAGGCTCGAAAAAGAGGTGAATGTTTGCTATTGGTACCCAGATTAATAAGCAGTACTGTTTATAATTTTTGATTTATTGATTGTACATTACAGACCATGCTATAACCTCACTGTTTCAAAATTAAAAAAAATTATTGAGTAATTTGTACTGTCATTTATTCAAAATGAAAGTTTAAACTTTATAATGGTACAAATCTATTAGACCCAGTATGCAATTCAATTCTTCATTTAAAATAAAAAAAAATAAACAAAATTTTAATAGCTAGCTTTGTCGTTCATTCAAAAAAATCTCAGTGGACACAATGAATGTTTCCTTGTTTTGGATTTGCATAATGAAGTTTAACCGCCTTGATTTCTGTTTTTAGCGCCTGGCACAAGAACAGAACCTTCGTGACCTTGAACACGATCGTCAGCGTCTTGCCAACGCACGTGCTGCCATGCTTCTGGAGCGGGAACAGGAGCGTAAACGCGAGGAACTCCAGCGCCGCCTTGCGGACGAAAACCGCCGGCTTGCCCAGGAACAAACCTCCCACAAGGATTATCTGGACAAAGAGGTTTACACCAACCCACCAACAGCTGCTTACTTTGGTCAATTCAACACCTCTACACGATAAAAGGACTTACACTGTGATAATTGGTTTTAAAGTTTGCAGATACCTTAAATTAATAAATGTTTGGTTCTTTCATTTGAGTTTTTGAAACAGGATTTTTTCTCTGTATATTATAATTTATATATAACATGCTTTTCTACTGCCAACCAATAAACATATGCAATAAAGAGAAGTTAGCTTTGTTTAAAACATTTATGTTCTTAAAGACAGTATAAAAAGTTTGAAATAACTATTTTATAGGAATGATGCTTTTCAAATCATAAAATCATAGCTTGGAAGTATCTTATTTCATTCAAACAAATCTTTTAAGAGCCAGTTATTCAATATTGGTTTTTTACTAAATTTAAGGTACAAAAAGGAGAAAGAATGTTTTTGACATGTAATATTTGCTTTAGATGCAAGGAAGAGTTCCATTACTTTCTGTATTCAGTTATAATTTTAATATATCGTGTAAAGTTGTTATTGTTTTGGTTTGTGAACTTTCTGTCTGTAATAAACTGTACAGTTGAACTTTAAATGTTTTGTCCGTTTTATTGATAATTCGCTGGATTTTCTTACAAAAAAATATTCCACATCTTTTTTTGTTCTTTATATAGCTGACCATCAATTGTGAATTAAAACAGTGTACTTACTGGCATGTAAAGTATACATTATGATTAACACACTGTTTGTTAAACAATTTGTTTGTAAAAAAATGGCCTTGTATTTTTTTTTAATAATTTGGCATTCTTGCATTCTAATGACTTTTTTTTATCACTACATTTCTGATAAATTGGTAAAAATCGGTTTGCAAAGGTTCATCAGCCAAAAATGTGTACTCATTTATATTTTATAGTCTTTTTATGCCCCTGGTAGGGTGGCATATAGCAGTTGAACTGTCTGTCTGTCTGTGCGTCTGTCCGAAAACTGTAACATTGGCCATAACTTTTGCAATATTGAAGATAGCAACTTGATATTTGGCATGCATGTGTATCTCATGGAGCTGCACATTTTGAGTGGTGAAAGGTCAAGTTCATCCTTCAAGGTCAAAGGTCAAAAAACAAAATCCAAGGAAAGTAACAAGCTTTAAAGGGAGATAATTTCTACTTTATATCATTTGGCAGGTACAGATCATTTTCACAAGGGAAGTAATATTTTTTAAAGGGATATAATAAAAAATATTTTTTATTTCAAATCGGCGCAGTAGGGGGCATTGTGTTTCTGACAAACATATCTCTTGTTTTGACAAAACTTGATTGTAAAAAATGGGAAGGTGGGTAATGATGAAAAAAAATGTTTGCATTACATGCTGTAATGAATGTATTTTGTTAAGACTTTAGAATTCGAGCCTTCCTGTGGGAAAACGGGTCTTAATGCATGTGCATAAAGTTTTGTCTGAGATTACCCTGTGCAGTCCCCAGACTAAGGCGGCCAAAGATCTCAAATGTGGTGGATTAGTCATAATTTATCCATACCTTCACCACGCATCAAGGGATTCTGTAATAAGTGTCTATATTTGATTTCCTTAATATGAGCTGTGTGTCAAGTGTAAAATTCGGGTCTCTAGGGTCAAGGTCACACGCTGAGTGAGGTCAAATGTAACATATTTTCATTAAATATGCATTGTTTTGTTATTTTGGTTTAGTTATACACCCATTCATAAATAAAGAGGGATTATTCGCAAATGTGACATATACAAAGGACAAATATGAGCGGATAATTTTATAAGATTGACCTTGACAACGCTTTGGGTACTTTAATGTTATCTGAAATAGAGCTCAAGACAGTAAAATCCTAAATAAAAATAACATTTTCAACTCAAAATGGGCAATTATTCCGTTGCCAATAAATAGTTTGCGTCGCAATTTGGCGTGCATCTGCATTATCCTTATATCCAGACATATAAATATGCTCATTTTCAAGTCACAAGGACTAAAACTCCGTTATTTGAGAATGGATTGCGACGGCATTTGATTTTTCCATAGAATCACTCGTACCAAGTTTTAATTTAACCGGCCCAAGCGTTTTATATATTTGGCCCCGGGAAATAAATTAAGTTATTTTCATATCGAATTTTGACGAATGACATTTGCTGAAAATTATTTTTACGTTTTTATTAAAAATACTTGGCACAATTTCTGATACGATAAGGTGCCGTTTCGCGTTTAAATCAACAACCCTTAATGTTTCCGGTATTATCCGTTTTGGTTAGGCGCCGTGAAAAATAACATCCCTACGTAATTTCCTCAAAATGGATTTACAAAAATTGCTTTATTTATGATAGGGCATTAGTGTCTGCGTTGTCGATTTGACATGATTTGTTATGCCCCCGGATCGAATGATCGGTGGTATATTGTTTTTGGCCTGTCTGTCATTCTGTCCCAAAACTTTAACCTTGCATTAAAGTTTTGCAATAACTTTTGCAATATTGAAGGTATCAACTTGATATTTGGCATGCATGTGTATCTCATGAAGCTGCACATTTTGAGTGGTGAAAGGTCAGGGTCAAAAGTAAAAAAATACCATCCAAGAGAAGTAATAAGCTTTAAAAGGTAGATAATTACTAAACCTGCCAAATGGTATATTGAAATTTTATTTTAAAGCGGCGCAATAGGGTGCATTGTGTTTCAGACAAACACATCTCTTGTTTGTTTTTATGTTTAATCCCGTTAAAGGGTCATTTTCACAGATTTTGGCATTTTTAAAACTTATTCATTAAATGCTTTATATTGATAAATGTAAACATTGGATCGTAAAAGCTCCAGTAAAAAATCAAGAAAAAAATAAAAAAAGGAAAAGAACATTGCCCGGAGCAGGTTTCGAACCAGTGACCCCTGGAGTCCTGCCAGAGTCCTGAAGTAAAAACGCTTTAGCCTACTGAGCTATTCAGCCGGGACACAATCTTGACGTATTTTATACCTTATATAAGCAATCTTCGTAGTTTCACAAAATTTAACGACAAAAACAGAACTCTCCAAATTATTCAATCGTTTCGCGTTGCAACGCTTTATAATTTTTAGGTTTTAAAATCGTCAAAAGATGCATATAATGGCTATATTAGAGCATGGTTAATGTTCAGTATTACTGTTTCCTCACAAATATCATAACTGAAACGAAAAGTTACGAATCTGAAACAATTTTTTTCAATTTTGTCAATTTACCAAAGCGTGAAAAGATCCCTTTAAACAAACAAACATAGTCTTTACATAGATACCCATCGCAGTTCGCTCGTTTACGTTCAGTATAACAAGATCAATTATGGTGCACATATGCCCTCGTTTGATGTTGTAAACTTCAACGAACCTGACAGTCTTTGTTCGCATGTTAGTATTTGCTTATAAACTGTTTCCAATTTAATTTAGTATCAGGACAACCAGAAATCTGGTGCATAATTGGTTCAACAGACCAATACATAGTTGGAAATCACAAGTAACAATAAAAAATTAAGTGGTTCATGGTTGCAAATGCTAAGATCCAATTCAGGAACAATTTGATTCTTGTACGAACAGTTGATCCGTTTATATACTCTTCATTTGATTGTTCAATTTTGTTTAAAACGTGCATTTTATAAAAACAAAACATCGTTTTTTTATCAAGATGTGGAGCTTCTGGAGCTACATATGTTATGCTTTGAGGCATTAAAATGATGTTGATTGTATATCGATATTTTTACATGTTTGACGTTCAATTTCGTAAACAATTTAAATCAGTTCGGTCACAACGAATATCAGGATAGGGAAAACAATACTTTTATGATCTAAAATATACTTAGTAGTACACAGAATGCATTTATGGTAGTCATAAATAAATATGAGAACGTCGCTTTTAATAACAGACGCTCTGGAGCTTACTATTTTCTAAAGATAAGAATCACACACAGACTGTATTGATGTCGATAGTTCAGTGTGAAATTGTTCTATCCCTCAAGCCTTTTCCTTAGCGATAAAATTGGATCATGCTGAACACGCAGTTAACATGGCTGCAAAACTCACTTGAGTATCAAGTTTCATACCCTATAAATAAAATATAAATAAAATAAAAAGTAAATTGCATTACATATTAATGAAAACGGGATAACTGTAGATTGCACGTTTTCTATTTTGAAAGGTTTCTGGCCTACTGGCAAGATATTTGTATTCACATTTAATTGGACGGTAACAGAGGTCAGCTTAAGTGAAAAGTTGGGTTAAACAGTTACGTCGAAAAATAAACCTGTCCACAGGCAGCATCTGTCATTGAAGGCGTTTACAGTCCCATACTATCCGAGACTTACGCGATAATCGCAACCTATATAGAGATAAAATGAATCAATAATAAATAAATACAGTAGACTCTCTGTAAAACGGACGGTCTCGGGACCGGCCTGATCATCCGGTTTTTTTGCACCCGATTGTATAAACAGTTAAACCGGCGGTTAACCACATACCGGCGGTTAAAAGTCGGTAACTTGTTGGTAACTGGTCGGTAAGCGTTTGTATAAAATTGGGTAAGTTATACCGATCGGTTAAAACCCAGTTAAAACATACCCTGCTTCTCTAGGTGGGTAAGTACAAGTAACCGAGAGGTAACTTACACAAAATGGCCGAGTCGCACGACATTATTAAAGCTAACAATCGACAACCTTGAACATTTCGACAAGTAAACAGACAATTGCAGCGACTGACACTTTATTTGACTTAATTTACAGGGCAATACGTTTTCCGACTTCGGACGACGAATTTAAGGACGCGCAGAATGGATATGCCGTGTGTGATCCGATGCATCAATGGCGCCCATGTTAAAATCATTTCTCCGAAAACCGTAAACGACAAAAGTACAAACAAAAACTAAAACACGTTCGAACTAGTATCTTACCTTTAATAATCCTTTAAAATCAATAAATAATCCATTTAACTCAATAATTGACGATTTTGCATCTAGGGTCTTTAATAATTATTTTAGCATAGTTAAATAAAGACCCTTACGCCATCCTATTACTATTTTCAAATGAGTTTATGAACTCGATTCTTTTTCGTCACACGCCACGTCACGTACTCTACATTACTGCTGTTCAAATGAACCGGAGCAGTTTAACAAATAATAGCCGTTGGTAAACTCGGTTACATTTGCAGATTTCTGCATACAAACATATTTTTAAACTTACACAATGTTTTATTTGTCTATGGTAAATGCCCTTACTGTACACGAAAATAATTTAATATATAAGTAAACAAAGAATGAAAAACATTCCATTACACAACATATAAATGAGTCGTTAATACCCGTGTAAAAAATGGGACATTCCGAATTCCAGTGTGGTGCTATTTTTATCATCTTATACTTTACACATCTCTATGCCTAACATGAATTTAATCGGAAAGCAAATATTGCAAATTATTTATGAATTGTGCGATATTTGTATGGCTTGTTGTACATTCTAAAAATGTCAAAAGTATATGCACGGATTATAAACAATGCACATTGCACGAAATAAGGAAAATGTGATAAATTGACAATTGAAATGCGTCGATATACAGTGCATGTACGTGTGAAATAAGTCGCGTTTATAATAAATCGTCAAAAAGACTCGCAATTTTCTCAATTTCAATATGCAATATTGGACTACAGACAGAGTGATTTTCGGATGTAATTTGAAGTTAAGGATATACTCAGCGTTGTGCTTTGAATGTGTAAACATCGTTCTTTGGCGAAAGATATTATTTTATAACGCAGTCATATGAAAACGGGTTATAAGCAAAATTAAAAGAATAGGCTAGCATGTTACGACGACCATGAATATGTTACATCATTTAAAAAACAAGAAAATTAGGCGTCTTATCAAGCACTCTCTCGCAGTTGGAAGCACCAGGGATTCCGCTAAATGAGGCAAATCCCGACATCATGATATTTTTTCCCTGGTCTGTGACAAATGTTCGTAAACATTTTGAAAAATTTGATGAACTCATAGTTAAAATGTACACTTCATTTTATTGTAAAATCATTTGTAAATGAATTTGATAAAAAAATACATGACGCTGTTTATTTTGTTTGTTAACGAAATCGAAGCGTGACACTTCGCGCGAAAATTACGTCATAAGAAAATGCATTGTGGGAATGTTTTGGTTAAATTTACCGTTGGTTAAATTCCACTATGCGCGGTTTAGTTACTTTGCAATCTCCAATCGCACATTCTCGGCCCTTTCCGTCAAACATCGGATAAGTACCTCGAAGGAGATAGTATGAATACACATTTCGGAAGCGGTATTGCGGTCTACCTACGCGGGCCTACGCGAATCAAAATTACATAGTAAAAACAAACATGGCCGGTTTTGCGAGTTGTTTACATTTTGCAAAGATGAAAATGGGGATTTTCTATGCTCTGAAGCCAGAGCAAGTACAAACTCTACAGGAATTATGGACGCCGTCGTTGTTATTGTTTTTGTTGTTGTAACATTCTTAGAATGGTATCACGTGGGCGGACTTCATTCAACCCGTATTTCTCCCGAGTCCGATTATGATAATCTGCGAGGGGTACCGAATGTGCAATCTCCACGCAGAGTTGTCGTTCCTTGCTCTCACATATATGTAAATGTAATGTAACCGTCGTGCAAGGGATTGGTTACTTTGCGGTATTTCGTGTTTATACAATCGAGTTACCTTGACGGTTACTAAATCTGAATAACCGCAAACTTACCAAGGTTTAAAAGCTACCGAGTGGTAACTTTAACCTGCGTTTATACAATTGGGTGCAGAGAGTTCCGGTTTACCAAGAGTATGCATATTGCCGAAATATACATGGTATGCATTGTGTACAGAATCACATAAAAATAAAACAAACCATATACATTTACATATACCATGTGATAACTGTACGCAGGTACTGATGATGTTAATTGCATTCTTAAACAAGATGCGTTTGTGAAACACAATGTCCCCCTATATGACGTTTGACTTTGAAGGATGACCTTGAACTTGTGAAGGATGACCTTGACCTTGACCTTTCACCACTCAAAATGTGCAGCTCCATGAGATACACATGCATGCCAAATATCAAGTTGCTATATTCAATATTGCAAAAGTATTCATAAAATAAGCGATTTGGGCCACATATATTTGACCTCTGACCTTGAAGGATGACCTTGACCTTGACATTTCACCACTCAAAATGTGCAGCTCCATGAGATGCATGTGCATGCCAAATATCAAGTTGCTATCTTCAATATTGCAAAAGTATTCATAAAATAAGCGATTTGGGCCACATATATTTGACCTCTGACCTTGAAGGATGACCTTCACTTTTCACCACTCAAAATGTGCAGCTCCATGAGATACACATGCATGCCAAATATCAAGTTGCTATCTTCAATATTGCAAAAGTAATCATAAATTGAGCGATTTTGGCCATATATATTTGACCTCTGACCTTGAAGGATGACCTTGACATTGACCTTTCACCACTCAAAATGTGCAGCTTCATAAGATACACATGCATGCCAAATATGAAGTTGCTATCTTCAATATAGCAAAAGTTATTGCAAAATGTTAAAGTTGGCGCAAACAGACAGACCAACAGACAGACCAACAGACAGGGCAAAAACAATATGTCCCCCACTACTATAGTGGGGGACATAAAAATGTGTTTTTAATCGATTGAAGCGCTCGCGAGTGCCTTCAGAGATAGTTTTGGTTGAGCAGCTGATTCCGTGATGACCTTTATCTTATCCTCTAACGTAAGCTATACACGTCTGCGTTTAGCTGGAGGCTGCGACATTTTAGATGCATTCGAAATTAGTAAACGGCAATGAATGAATTTGCATACAGATGGATGAATATTTAACAGTCATATTTCTAACAGTTTATCTGACAAACAAACAACCATTTCAGCGTTAAAAACATGGCTATAAAATCTTTTAAAATACCCGAGAAGATCACAAGAAAGTGATCGTCGCAACGGCATGCATTAATTTTTTAATTATGCATTTTAATTATGCTATGTTTATGGGAGCAGTGGTCTAATGGTAGGACGCTGGCTTAGGGGTCGAGAGGTCCCGGGTTCGAATCCCGCCCTGACCACTGGAATTTCCTTGAGCAAGAAATTTATCCCATATCTGCTCCTCTCCACCCAGTTGTATAAATGGGTACCTGTGAGGGAAATAAGCCAATGTGCCGTGGCTGCATACTGCGCCAAGATGTTAACGGACGACTTGTGACCCAGTGATCAGGGAAAAACATGTAAAGCGCCTTTGAACGCACCCGCGAATATGAAAAGGGCGCTTGTATAAAAAAAAACAAAAAAAAACAAACAATTAAATTGTTTATTATAGGCGATAATAAATAATTAATAAAACGATCGAGTCAATCACTTTTTGGTGTTACCGCACGTCTATTATAGACATTCACAGTTTGTTTTACATTACTTAATCGGACTCCCATAGCGCGGTAACGACTTGACACCTTTATGGTATGTTTAATCCGATTATCGATAATTGCTTGAGCAAAATGTGTGACACCGCACTCGCTGTGTTGACAAGGTATTGCTATTTTCACGCCTCGGGCATCTTAATAATTTAGACCGTCCGGTTTACTCAATGTATTTTACGTTGAAAATGACCAAATTTACGGAGATACCCGTCCGGTTTCCGGTTTTCAGAGAGTTCGGTTTATTCAAGATTTTTTAACAAAGAAATAGAAGGAGAAAATACGGGACTGGCCCGACCCTCCGGAATCGGGAGAGTTCCGGTATTCAGAGAGTCCGGTATTGGCAGAGTCTACTGTACGTATTGTATACCAATGTTTTAACAGTTTTTTTTTATAACAATTGTTCAGTTCTTTTGAAAATATACTCTTGTCTATGGACCAGTAACGAACAAAATAATGGTGAATGCTCAATGATTTTTGTTACCGCTTTCATATTTATTTTTATTAAAAAAGGATCGTCATTCTTTTAACCATTTATCTGAAATATATTATTATGGACTATGAAAGAATTCAGCAACCATGCTCTGTATGTACTGCTAAAAGCTTGAATGGCAGATTCATACAACCGTAAACCACGCTTTGCGTACGTTTCACTAGCGTTCTAGCACGACAATGCAATAAACTTTACAACGTTTACACGAATACGCGAAGTAACGTGTTTTCTTTTAGTGAAGACGTTAAGGTAGTAAGGAAAACTTGTCCATAAATTTAAGCTATAGATCAATTCACGCGTGACGTCACGCGCACCTGCGTGTTTTTATCCGTGCTACTCTGGTAGGCAAAAGAAAGACACGATCAAAGGGGAGATATCGAGCATGATATTTATTGTCACGCTCTATATCTATAATAAATACATTATTTAATATATTTTGATATGTATACGACCATTTTTAGATTTTAGATTTAAACATCCCAAAAGTTGTTGTACTGTACTCAAACAAATAAGAATGAAAACAAACAATAAATAGATCGATTCCATGCACACAGCATATAATAACTTACCACTATGATAATCCATAATCCATCTGTCATTAAGTATGTACAATTGCTGCAACTAAAGAACAGGGTCTGAACTAATAACACTTTGTTTATGTGTTAAGGAATCTTTGAGTATCATATCAAATTTGTTAAATCGTATAACGTAATTTACCAATTGTTCATCTAATGTACACCAATATACATTTGATTTATTCATACTCGTGTTTGTTGAAATGTGTTTTCTGGCGCGTATCAATATCAACCACATGACTGTGATGTTGACGAGGTACATTGTGCAAGTCAACTAAAAAAAGTCTTCCAAAACATTGAACTAAATTTTGCAATTATATCATTCTGTAATCTGACCATAGCTGATTACATCAATGCACACATTATAAACTCGGTAGTATTATTGGCAAAATATTTTATTTGTAAATGCAAACAGGCAAACAGGAAAAAAACAACACCATAAATAGATTTTCTTGTATCCTTTTATTAATATAATTTAACAAGAGGAATTAATCGCGACTACACAAAATAAATTACATATATTGTATATTCGTTGTGCGCTTTTTATGCTCAATGGGTACACCTACCCTAAAAAAAAATGTAAATATACTTTGTGACATAGTTTCACCTACCTTAAAGCAACATTTATACACTTTTTCCCTTGTATGTATATATATATATATATAATATAATATAATATATATCGAAATTGACACTGTTTTAAACATATTTTTCACACCATCCATAGTCTTTATAGATGCTATGTACCATAACTAATATCGGGACAAAAGACAACATATATACTACTTTTGTGTAATTTTAAACATAATATGTTATATACGAAATATATTATTTTGACGATGGAAATAAAATAGGAAATTTCTAAAAAAAAGTCTTGTCTGTCTGTCTAGGAAAACTAACACTTTGACACATTAAATAAATTAATTTAATTTAATTGGTTTGATTTGATTGTTTGCATCAATCTTAAAATCGTGTTAGCCTTTGTATTCCGGTGTTTAATTGGGGATCCAGACATAAGCCCCCCAGGACAAAACCCCCCCAATGAAAAATTGAACATTTGGACAATTGCCCCCCAGTAGAAATGACAGGTAGGATATAAGCCCCCCAGTGCTTATTTTGCATCTGGACATTTGCCCCCCAGTGCTTATTTTAGAAGTGGACATTTGCCCCCCAGTGCCTAATTTTCAATGACATTACTCGATTGAGCAGATAATCATGTCCAATTATCACCACCTGATTACTCAAAACCTTTGAGATGATAATCCATTTATCCAATTACCACCACTGAAAGGCTTAAATAATGGAAGGGATAAATAAGGCGACACTGGATTTGAACTCTTCTCTGACTTTCATAACTTCTATGGCTAAGTGGTCAGCATCGTTACTGTGTGTTGTGGATGATGTGACCATAGTAACCTGAATATATATAAAAACAATTATTTAATATGGTAACTAATGATACTAGCAATGAAACATTTAATTTATTATATATAAAATTAATTTATTTTATTTAAAAAACAAGAACTTTATATTGTTTTATAATTTTAGTATGAATAAAAACAGTCTTTCTGGCTTTTTAACATTCCCTAAAATTGTATAAATTTATCTTTGCTATAGTTATAGAAAATAGACCAATTCATTGTAATTGTTTTGATTCCGAATTTTCGCGCATGCGCGATGCGCTGGTAGGCAAAAGCACTGGGTACAGTTACGATAAACATTATGTCGGTACGTGTTTGGTCAATATATCGAAAACATTAACAACAACATGATAACACCTAAATACTATTAAAGATATTGCATTTTTAATGTCAATATTGTTTAATTAATACATGTATTCTTATCTATAAAAAAATATATACTCGTTAGTCATTAGCACACATATACACTAATTTGACATACATCTTATTTTACCTAACATAAAACAACTTAGCAAATCACATCAAAATTACATTGAATACAATGTGGTAGAATACACATAAAATCAGTTGATATAAACTTTGTATTTTACAACAACTTTTTTTTTAGTTTTGCTTATTTTAATGTCCGTAACAGACTTCATCGTCTGTTTGATAACACTATCCACTTCACTCCCCAGACAATCCGACAACTGAGTCTGCCGTCATGTCGTCGGACGGCCCGTACAATCTGGACACGGACTTTAAGAAATGTGTTGTGGATACTTCATTCCCCATGTATTTGTCCCACAGGGATTGTATCTTTTCCTCCAACTTGGTGTATTTGGTTGCGACATCACGATCCAGGTCGTCGGCAGCTACTGCGATAGCGACGATCTCTGCCTCAGTCATCAAGGTTGGTACAAGAACGTAGATGGAGCAGCCACCATATCTAACGGTAGTGTTCAGCTTGTGGTGCCAACCTGAAATAAAGAAACAAATTATAATGGATAATAATATATGATTTGATATTTTTATACATGCACATAAGCATCAATTATATTTAATTATATTCATAAGCAATATGGTGTACAAGTAAGAACATCGCATTTCCGTTTTTATGATAAGTCAATTTCACTGAGTGAGCTACACACATTTTAATACTATTATTTACCTTCGACATCATTGTTTGTCCGTACTGAACGCCTAAATATGGACCAGTGTTCAGGATTGAACAGCACGTGCTGGAACCACTGACGATCCATGTATGTCACGAGGGCATCGAGCTGCGGAGTGTTCGCGCGGTCTCTCAATGCTGCAAATGTCTCCCGTATGTGTGCAGCTGGTAGGAAGGGCAACGCCACCAGCTGCCTCATGTAGTTGTACAGTGCCTGTCGACGTCTGTACGTGGTTACTAACCCAAGGTCCTGGACTTTTCGCCAATCAGCCTGTGTCCAGTGAAACACACAACCCTTGATAGTAACGCCAGGAAAAACGCGCCGTACAGCCAACCAAGCAGCTATAATTATAATGTATTGTTAATTAATAAAGCTTTTAAAACACTTAATTGCGAGATTAATATGTAGTAGATAACCGATACACGAAATACACAATTCGTCTGCCATAAGAACGTGTCGAAATATAAATTCACGAATGACGCTGCCATGGCCAAGTTGCTTTTTATATACACTTTCGGCGAATATCTTGAGATCAAAAGATGCAAACTGGCTTAAAGTTTATAAAAACAATATCACGCCTTTATAATGTCTCCTTTTGATGTTTCTGTGCTAGTAATTAGTCAATCATCTGATCACACGTCTTCCGATCTAAGTGTGTTTGATAATTGTTAAATTGATCCCAAAATTATTTTAATTGGCAAATCAATGCATCATACCTCTGCCAAACTAATTAATCGTAGTACTTTACGTTTGTAACACAATGAATCATAACGTTTCCGTTAATTAATTGCAATTAAAATCAAACGGATAATTGAGCAAACATCAAATTTGTAATAATTAAATAATCTTAATTTCCCATATATGACAAACAAGTACTAAATTAAAATTGCAATTAATAATAAAATTTGTATAAAAAATCTTAATTTTCCATATATGTTAAACAAATACTATTCGGAGCGAAAGAATCCTTTACAAAAGCCTAATATTACATAATAATTAAATAAGGGCGAAACAACCCACTTGTAAGGGCGAAACGACCCTGGGCGAAACGACCCGGGGTGACAGAGGGCGAACGGGATTAAGGGCGAAACGACCCGAGACCGGCGACTAGTCTGAGACGCTGAACGCGGAGTGAGATTTTTTCAAGCAATTAAATATGTCCGATAAAAACGTAGCCTTATATTAGCTAAACTGGGCCACACATGATCGAATCTTGCGTTTAAAAAATAATTTGCCTTCATTTTAGTTGAGAACCTGGATTGTATATGATTCTGCATTGTGTTTTAAGCAGGATACATGTATTGTCATAGAATCGAAAGTGGGATTTCCAGACGCCATCTTAGATAGAGAAACAGCTCGAAGGAAATTTCATATTGGTAAACAAATGTATTATTAAAACATAATGGTTCACTTAAAATGAATAATCGACGTAAACGCCAAGACCGATTTGGTTAATGTACAGTATGCAAATAATTGTTTCGACTAGATTCTGCTAAAAGAGCAACTTATGATGACTATTTTTTAATCATAAGACCCGCAACACTTTACCGCTGTTGTTTTTTTGGTGTGGATTGTCCACATTACAGGACACAATTTAAATGCTAGTTCTAGAATTACCCATATGTAAAGTCAATACATTTAGTATATTGCCTACTAAAAGGAATTATATTATCATAAAAAAGGTTTTTAAAAATTGTTTTTAAATTGAAATATTTTAAATATCGTTCAAGAAGCACTTTCAGCTAAAGATAAATTTTACCTTTTATCATCATGTTATTTACTTATTATCATGTTACCTGGTTATGAATGTCAAACTTACCACAAATATGAACTAACAACAATATTAATGAAAATCATGATGAAACATGAAATGCATCGTTTTATTAATAAAAGCAAATGGTGTTTTGCTGACAAAGCTTTAATACATTTTGTAACATGAATACATTTTTAGCTCATCTATTTTTTGAAAAAAAAATATGAGCTATTGTCATCACCTTGGCGTCGGCTTTGGCGTCCGGTTAAGTTTTGCGTTTAGGTCAACTTTTCTCAGAAAGTATCAATGCTATTGCATTCAAACTTGGTACACTTACTTACTATCATGAGGGGACTGGGCAGGCAAAGTTAGATAACTCTGGCGTGCATTTTGACTGAATTATGTGCCCTTTTTATACTTAGAAAATTGAAAATTTTGGTTAAGTTTTGCGTTTAGGTCCACTTTTTTCAGAAAGTATCAAAGCTATAATGCTGCTATTGCATTCAAACTTGGTACACTTACTTACTATTATGAGGGGACTGGGCAGGCAAAGTTAGATAACTCTGGTGTGCATTTTGACAGAATTATGTGCCCTTTTTATACTTAGAAAATTGAAAATTTTGGTTAAGTTTTGTGTTTAGGTCCATTTTATTCCTTAAGTATCAAAGCTATTGCTTTCGTACTTGCAACCAGTGATCATATTTTCCCGCAACATCAATCGGTCCGGATATAAATGGGGGAAAAGTATCCGAAAATTTAGGTCCGAAATCATGACAAATAACATTAAAATATATACCATGGATTTTGCCATTCATGAAGTTGGTATAATAAATGTACAAGTAAAATTCCCTTGGGCATTTTTTTTTAAACAGAACGAGTTTTCTCAACTGGTTTTATCATTTGCTATTTTATTGTTGTTTCGTGTGCTGTTTTATCAGACATTTTCATAAGTCTATACCGATGTTTTAAATTGTTGTCGACTCGATAATAGCTTACAAACATGCACTGAACCAAACAAATGTCTGCGCGTAGGTTGGCTACTGACAATAACACACCAAATAATTAAGAAATAATTTGTGTACATTATAGTTTGTTGTCAAATAACCCACGGCCTATAGTTAAGATGCGTAGGGAATTAATCACGAGAGCGAGACATTTGAAACCACGCATTTAATTTTCCGGTCGTGAGTTATTCAACAACAAAGTATAAAGTACACGAATGATTTCGATTCTAGCATGGTTTTCCTAAAGATTTATACAATGTATATTATTTTCTTGTGTACTATTTTATGTGAAGTTCCGCCCATAAAAATAGTTTTCGGCTGTTCTGTCGATCAGATCTGTGACTTTCATTCAAAATTATATAACCGGATTATTACGCTGGTGGAAAATGTATCGGCATGTTTTGTATAGTTACAGCGCAGTGCTTTCAGACGCGTCTTTTCGGCTGGTCTTTAATCCGCTGTTCACAAGTTTTTGATTCTTGGTCTGACGTGCAATAAACCAGTCCTGACCGGTTTAGAGACTGCAGCGAATGATTTATCACACCCAATCGAGATAAAGAGTGTCATTAGGGTGTGTTAGCATGTACACTGTGTAATCGATTTCATGACATGGGAATTTTATCAAACAGAATCAGACCGACTGTTTGGGATTTTCAATCGGTCTTTCATGACCCCAATCGGTCTAGGACCGACAAAACCGAAAAAAATATGATCCCTGCTTGCAACACTTACTAACTATCATAAGGGGACTGTGCAGGCAAAGTAATGTAACTCTGACTGGCATTTTGACAGAATTATGTGCCCTTTTTATACTTAGAAAATTTAAAATTTGGTTATGTTTTGTGTTTAGGTCCACTTTATTCCTACAGTATCAAAGGTATTGCTTTCATACTTGCAACACTTATTAACGATCGTAAGGGGACTGTGCAGGCAAAGTTATGTAACTCTGACTGACATTTGGACGGAATTATGGGCCCTTTACAGGGTTTGACACTAAGGCACGTCCGACAGACATTGTCTAGTAAGATCGGTGTTCGGGCTAGTAAAACTGCGGGCTAGCTTGTCCGACTGGTCGCACATAAACAAATATATACCGATTCATATAACTATAACTAACTGCTGTGAAAACCTTTATTTTTAATGTGTCAAATTACTCTCGTATCTGTTATTTACGTTAAAACAAAACTAGTGTATTTAAATAAACGCGGAGCATTCACATGATTCATCGGGTTTTTTAGACGCAAAGTAGAGCTTCCTGCAGAAATTGCTGGTCTCCATTGGTAAAGTTGTCATGAATATTAATGATTTTCTGCAGTGACGTAAAACTGTAGAGCATGATTTTACGACTTCTATCGAAAATCGGTATCGTCAATGTAAACATTTGCGTAGCAGACAAGAGAATGTTATTAAAAGAATGGCTTTGTTCAAGTTCGGATTTTCGTCCGACTAATCAGTTAATAAAAAAGAATCCGACGCTAAAACTGACACGAAACGTAAATATGAAGAAACATGAAAACGTCAATTTAATCCTAGATGAAAAATCGAGTCAGTTCCCGTGGCTTGAATTTGACGAAGAAAAGCAAAAACAAAAGTTGCATAAAAAAATATGGTGTTCACTGATTATTTACTGATAAATCCTGATTAAACAGTTACATTACACAATTGTGTTTATTTGCGATGATTATGTCATTTATGGTCTTGTAGACATCAGGTTCGGGCTAGTACATTTTAAGAGGAGCTGGTCCGACGGTCTTGCTCTATAAAAAATTAATGTCGAACCCTGCTTTATACTTAGAAAATTGAAAGTATGGTTAAGTTTTGTGTTTTGGTCCACTTTACCCCTAAAGTATCATAGATATTACTTTCATACTTGGAACACTCGCAAACTATCATAAGGGTACAGTAAAAGGACAAGTTGCATAACTCTGGATGTCATTTTTACGGAATTATGGCCCTTTTTTGACTTAGTAACTTTGAATATATGGTAAAATTTTGTGTTTCGATCCACTTTACTTCTTAAGTATCAAGGCTATTGCTTTCAAACTTCAAAAACTTCATGCTATCATGAGGTTACTGTACCTGGCAAATTGAATTTTACCTTGACCTTTGAATGACCTTGACTCTCAAGGTCAAATTATTAAATTTTGCTAAAATTGCCATAACTTCTTTATTTATGATTAGATTTGATTGATACTTTGACAAAACTACTCTTACCTGACATACCACAATAGACTCCACCCAAACCATCGCCCGTGCCCCCCCCCTCCCCCCCCTCCCCGAATACCCCCCCCCCAATTTTTTTTTTTAAGATCATCTCACAAATGACCACCACACCCTCACACTATACCCCCCCACCCCACCCCTCCCCAATTTTATTTTTTTATAACGGTTAAAAAACAAAACTATTTATTTAGATTATTTTATGTTTGAAATTCCGTCCAACCATCACACCCAAGAATCCCCACCCCCTCACCCCCCCCTCCCCTCACCCGAATCCCCCCCCCCCCCCCCTATTTTTCACACTATACCCCCCCACCTCACCCCCCCCAATTTTTTTTTTTGAAATGGTTAAAAAACACAAATATTTATTTTTATTATTTTATGTTTGAAATACTGTCCAACCATCGCACCCAAGAATCCCCACCCCCCCTCACCTCCCCCCGATTTTTTTTTCCTTTTTTTCGCATTTTTGGAAGATAATGTAATAAATGTCCACACCCCCACACAATGCACCCCTCTTCACTCCACTCCTCCCTCCTTTGTGATTGAAAATGAGAGTCCCTTCACCTTTAAAAAGAAAATAGATGAGCGGTCTGCACGTGCAAGGCGGTGCTCTTGTTTAACATTTGTATAGCTTTGGTATTGTTCTTATGTAACTGGTTCAAAATTAAAAAATCAGTAACATTGACAGTCAGTTTATAGTGGTTATTATTCAATATATTGATTTTTAATTCATAGTGCACATTGCACATACCTAAATTCACTTGAATGATAAGATATAAACATTTGGGAAACCAAACAATACTTTGTGCAATGATAAAGCATGCAGGTAGGAATGCGGTATTTGTCAGTTTAGATTTAACATTTAAATCGAATTTCTATAGACGAACCAATGATGATTGTCATATTCACTATTTGAGTCCTATAGCTATCAGCATATACTGTAGAATGTAATTAAAATGTTTTTGTGCTGCCACAGAGTCGAAGGAATTAAGCAATGACTTGTCCGCCCATATGTTCATAGGTGAGATAATTATATAAACCATCAAAGTAGGAAAAATAAAACACTATTAATATGATTATAAATATTAGAAAAACAAGTGCATGTTTAACTGCTTTCTAAAATTAATATCTCAAAGTGCTAGGGATGAAAAGTCAACTCAATAAATCAAATATTGAGTTTATTGGAAAAGTTTGGCATATATTGGGGGACATTTTGGCCAGATGTTTGGAAAAAATGTAACTTTTTGCCATTTGGAAATAGCCTTTTTACTATTTGCAATTGGAAAACAGCCTGTAAGAGGCTGTAATTTGGGGCAAAAATTCACTGTATGTACGTCCCAAAGCTTGTATTTTCACATACATTTTAAAAATTTGGCGAATAATGCTCATACATTCATAGATATAAATGACCTAAATGTTCAGATGAGTGTAAAGAAACGAGTTTGGCAGAATAATGGCCATTTGAATGTTTCTCCACTATGGAATATATACTGCCAACATTTTGTGTTTTTAACTCTTCATAAAACTATTTGGTGGAACTTGCTCAAACATTCACTAGTGTTGAATAACCTTACTGTGTAATGTTAATGCAGAATCATTGCATTTTGTCTGTGTTTCTACTATGGAATATAATATACACTCCAACAATTTTGTGTTTTTGAACTCATTTAACATCCTGTACATCCTTTTAATAAAGGTAATGTTTATTTATTTTCAATTAAACCTTTTTTAATCTGAAATATGGTTAAATGACATCGTTATTAACTGTTTATTTTATAGTTTTTGTGATCACATGATATTTTTTCATTGTTGTACTTTCATTGGTCATTTTTGCAAAAAATCAGAAGTGTGCTGCGGCAAAAGAATAATACAGAAAAATGTAAAAATAGCATTTATTTTTACGTCTTGTCATATATACACAAAACCCAAAAGGACTAAACTCTAATGGAAATATTTAACTATTTTTGGCATGTGATTCTCTATTGGCAAGTTGATAGTATCAGTTTTCTAAGTAAATGGCCACGATTTCATCGTGGAGATGTAAACCGTAGGGTCCTATTAGGGTGGTATAACAAAGCTTACAAACTGCCACAAAGCAACTCACTTATGGCAATTACGTCACGGGTCTTCTGCATGATTTCACTGCATACGAATGCTGTCGCTCATTCAAAGCGTGCGTTCTCATTGGCCAATATCGACTTTCAAACACAACGACGCTCCGCCTGTAGGCGGGCTTAAGTTGTGTTAAGAGACACGTGTAATTGACAAACGATCATAAATCGGCTCTAAAAATGTTGGGTGAAGTCAATATCGATTTGATCTATAAAAAATACCCATGGCTATTGAGCACGTGATTTAATTGTTGTCCCATACCGGTGAAACAGGAGGGGACTTATGGTTCGCTCTCTGTGCGTCAGTCCGTCACACTTTTCTAGATCCTGCGATAACTTTAAAATACTTTTTCACGAAACTTAAAATATGGATAGATTGCAATATGGAGATTATGCACGTCATTTCATTTTGTTCCTACGTCAAGAATTCTGGTTGCTATGGCAACAAATAGACTAGAAATATGAACAAATAGACTATAAATATTGGTGAAAATAGTGGATTCCGCGATAACTTCTTCATATTTTTTTCATGAAACTTCAAACATGGATAGATGGCAATATGGAGATTATGCACGTCATTTCATTTTGTTCTTACGTCAAGAATTATGGTTGCTATGGCAACAAATAGACTAGAACTATTGCTGAAAATGGTGGAGTTTCACCGGTAGGGGACTTATATGATTTGCAATAGTTTTGTTCTTATTAACTGTATATTTTTTTTAATTTTGATGGTATATATCAGAAGGATGTTTAAATTACATTTTTAGTATCTCGAACACCGATACATAACAGTTCCTCAATAGGGTGAGAGTATATTAATGTGTGCTATTCTTATAAGAGAGTCTAATATTTATACTGTGTTAAACATTTATTTAATTTATTTGAATTTAATTTACCAGCCTTTTGAGCACCATAATTTATCATGAACCAAATGTCTTTTTTTTTTAAAGATTATTCTTGTAAAACATTTGCAGGCCTGACGCTCTGAGAGCCCCGTGCTGAAATGTCAAAGTGAAAAGATACATTTCCTGGACCTGCAGATATGGCAGGACCCACCTACAACTACGGGGCACCTAGCTCTGTAAACTTGTTTCCAGGTGCCAGTTTGGTCAATCATGGTGACTTGTCAATTACTTGTGCATGTGCAGGTATGATACAGGAATCTGTAGAGGGTTGACTGATATGGCAACACTTAAACAGTTTTTAGAGATTAAAACTTCTGATTGCTCTTGCAATAATAAGAGCATTCCTTGTATAGACCACTTGATTGTAACTACATGTATTATAGTTCACAATTCGGATTAACAGATGTGTAATTGTGTTAATAGGGCGCTTATATTTAGCTCTTATTTGGATTGTACAGTGTGATTTTGAGACTGTCTTTTACGTAGTTAATAGTCTGTAACATTTCATTTAAACAAACATGATTAAGATATTAAGGAGCCTTCACCTGAATGATCCTTTGCCGGCCATGGTGTTCACAAAGTCAATATCAAATGTTTACCCCTCAATACAAAGCAAAGTGGGTATGCTGGAATGACCATGGACTTCTGGCTGTTTGTCTATCTGTGGGGCTGTGTGTGTCTGTGTATGTGTCTGTGTGTGTGTGTGTCTGTGTGTGTGTCTGTGTATGTGTCTGTCTGTCTGTCTGTCTGTCTGTCTGTCTGTCTGTCTGTATGTCTGTCTGTCTGTCTGTCTTCTTCATCACTATTGTTACAATATCAAGTTTAGTCAATGAGCACTAACTGAACCTATGATTGTAGGCAGTTTATTACCAGTGTGCCATAAAGAATATACTCAAAGTATTTCTCAGCCATACGTTGAGATTTATAAATTGATTAAAATGAACCTATTAGACGGGTCATTAAAAAAATAAATTCGGAGAAATGATCCTTAAGGTAATTATTGTTGTTCTTTGATTGAATACACACAAAGTCTTCTATAAACTGCTCTTATACTTACCAATTTATATAATCACAGTTTGCAATTCTACATTTTTAATTATGATAATTGAATAAGAGTTTTCATGTACCCATTTGTGTTTTCTAACAAAATGGCACGAACACCAATCTGGCTAAAATTTGCAACCAGTTTGAATTTTACAGTTTGACATCATCAAAGTGAAGTGGATTCTATTAAATTTCTTGTAAACCCCCCATAAAATAATGCCTTTGGTGCCGACTAAATTGGCTTCATTTGTCTGGGGATCAATATGCTTACCATGTGTTTGCTACTCAGAAGCAATGGTTTAATTATGTGACAGTTGGTGCACAGCTCTTTCATTCAAATCTTTTACAGGGAACAAAAGTGGAGTTAACAGTAAAGAGAAATGCACAATGGGCTATTACGACTTGGTGACATAGTTTTTGACCTCACTGACCATGATTCAAACTGTCAAAGATATTGTGACAATAAAGAATCTGACCAAATTGTTTTAAGATTAAGTAAAAAAGTGAGGCTTTGAGAGTGGTTACAAGTTTTTAATAAGATGTGACCCAGTTAGATAGTTTTGGACCCCACTTGACCCAATTACAGACGAGATATTGTCAAGATTATATTGTAAATGATTAATAAAAATTTACTCATTAATGTGACTTCTAGAATTGTAACAACATTTTTCTAAGATTTGCTCAGGTGTCCTATTTTTTCCCTCACGTGAGCTTCAATTAAGAAAACTTATAAATTTGTATCATCAATTATTTAAATAACAGATGCTGCACGGAATGAAACTCTGGTAAACACCATTCGAGATGAACTTCATAGCTTTGGGAAGGATCTTCTTACAGAAGTTCAAGTGAGACAACGAAATGAAGATAAACAATCAGGACCCACAAGTATGTATGCGTTTTCTGTAATTGATATTTTGCTAAATCCAGTTATGGGCATATATTAGTGTGTTCCAAAAAGTTCAACATGTTCTCATCGATTGCATAATAAAATATTTGTTGAAGTTTAAAGTTAGTTGTTTAAAAAAATCTTACATGAATCAAGTAAGCATGTATGTCTTCTGTTTAAGTAAATATTGACCCCAAGTTTGACCTTTTTTTATTGCTTTTTACAGGTTCAAAAAAGGACAAAGATTGTGAGGGAACAGAAATTATTTCAACATTACTACGAACAAGCAGTAAAGGGATGGACTATGAAGATTTGGATAGAGAAGTAAAACTTGTTTTGAGTGAACAACAACCTTGTTTTAAATCTTTTCAAGAATTCACAAATTTGTCTTTGTATGACTTTTTAATGTACAAATCTGATACATTTGAATTAAAAAGACTTCCAAAAGGCTGCAGACGTGTAAAATTGCGTAACAAAGGAATCGCAAAACATACTTTGCACAAGGCAGAAAGCGGCATTCTAACATCAAAGTGTACCAATATGGATCTTGGATTTAGAATGGATTCTTCAACAATTATAAAAGAGAAATCTGAAGATAGAAAAGAACATAATGATCAAGGCATACAGGTGCTGACAAACCCCACCACTTCAGCACAAACTCATGAAACGCAAAATGAGCCAAATGAAAGTATTGTTACGAACGTCAAAGACGTAACACAAAATAAACAGGTGCTGACAAACCCCACCACTTCAGCACTAACTAATGAAACGCAAAATGAGCAAAATGATAGTATTGTTATGAACGTTAAAGACGTAACACAAAAAGAACAAATCAAAATTGATATTCCAGTATGTGATGTTAAAAACTCCGATAATGAACATCAGGACAATGGTGAGCAAAATATTCCAGAAGTTGAGGAATTTTTAAAAGATGTCAATAATTTTTCAAGGGGAAGTTTTGTTTTAATGGCTGGTGATATCCCTTATACCATTGATTTAGACAGTATCGGTTTGGTACCGTGGGTAGCAGTGTTAGACTTTGATCCGTTAAGCAAGGAAAAAGGCTTACTGAATATTGTTCAGCCGGTTATTAGTTCAAATCGTAGCCTTAAAGTTACTCAACTCGGAGAGATTGTTGATAATCTAGCAGAAACAGCTACACGATGGTTTCTATTTAGTGACAAGCAGGACAGTATTTTGTCAAAATCGCTTAGCGAAGAAACAGTGACTGTAGATGCCAATGGCTGGTTTAGAAAACATAAAGAATGGATCAAAGACCCACTGCGCAAGATTGAAAAGTTTGCAAATGATCTTAGAACTATCACGGTGATTTTACTTTGGCCTCAAAATATTGAACTAGGAAAACGGATGGTTAGAGTCTTGAATAGCCTTAATGATGAGTTGGGTTCCACACCAAGGTTAATGCTATGTATTCAAAGTGACGCACTCGAAGAAGTACCAGTGTCATTTGACTATTTAAAAGAAATATTTCAAACAAATTTAAAGACTTACAAATTAGATATGAGATATCTGTGTTCCGCTTTACAAAGAACATTGATTGGCACAACTCCAAAAGACTCTTTCAGACTACCAAATGGAAAAGACACAGATGAATGTAACATTTCTCCAATGGATGCAGCATGGCTTTCAGAAGATCTTGATGTTTTATATATGAATCAGCCATTTAAAAACGAAACCACCAAAGATGATCAGGTGATTGCACACATTGAAGAGTTTTATAAAGGCGGGACATTAGAATGTCCATTTTGGTATTATGAGCTGGTTCGTGAAGCTGTTGTGCAAAGAGACATCCAGAAGGATATTGAAGGTAAACTTAAACAACGCCTTAACAAGACAACAAAACCTTCACATCTGACATTGTACCATGCTCCTGGATCTGGAGGATCAACGATGGCACGATCAATTTTGTGGAATTTGCATTCAGAATTCATTTGTGTAAAAATAAAATTGAACCCAGCATTTGCACAGAAAGAGTTCGAGAAACGAATTGAATTTTTGCACGCAAAGTCTGACCTGCCAGTCCTGCTGCTTGTAGATGAAGAAGTAAAGATGTCTTCTTTGATCAAACGATTACCAAACACTGTTATCTTTTTTGTTCAACGATTATTGTATGATGAGACGCCAATTGATGATACTGATATTGTTTTCTTAGCCGGAAAAATTACACCAAAAGAAGCACAGTTATTGTGTTTGAAGCTTGAACCAAATTGCCGGGATGAAAAACAGCGGAAACGCCTAAGACAGTTAAGAGAAAAAGTCAAAACAGGACACAAGCGCCTTTTGTATGAGTTTGGTATGACTGTGTACCAACATGAATTTAAAGGAATTGTGTCATTCGTGAAAGGACATTTGAGACTCGGACAAGACAATGTACTTTCTCTTCTACCAGAGCAGATTTGCGTTGGCTTTTTGGCACTTACAGATTATTATGGCCACACAAGCGTACCATGCCATTTTTTTGCAGAATTGTTAGGACAAAGATGTGAGTGCATACAAGGCATGGAAGATCTTCCAGCAATTATAAGAGAACTAGTTGTAGAAGATGAAACAACAAGAAAAGGCAATGTTCGCATTCGTCACTGGTTGGTATCGAAAGAAATTCTAGAACAAATTCTTTCTAGACAGCTTCTAGTGGCTCATCATACTGTAAGAAGTAGTGATCTCAGTAGTCCGGCATGCCAGCAATTAATGACTTTGGCAAGAGATTTCGTTGTTTATTCTTCACAACAAAACAACTTGCGATCATCTTGTCTACGGTCTATCTTAGTAAAAACTTTCATTATCAGAGAAAAACTTTGCCGCACGGAAAACGGGAAGAGGAAAAAATCGATTGTATCAAGGCTTTTAACAGATATACCTGGAGACCCACCCCTTTTCACAGAGCGCTGTATGATTTTACAACTACTTGTAGAAAAATTTGATCGCAACCCAAGTTTTCACGCTCATCTGGGTAGATTTTATGCATATTGTAGAAACGAATATGAACAGTCGGAAATTTGCTTCAGAAAAGCACTGGAGATATGTGATGAGTTGACAAATTGTACCGAAACCCAGGTTGATGACATTATTCGTTTAGAAATTATGCATATCTACCATATGTATGCTACATACCAATCCAGAAGTTTGAAAAAGGATCTTAAAACAATGACGGTCGAACAAGTTATTGGATGCGCATCTGAAGCATGCAAATATTTTGAAAAAAGTAGAAACATTGCACCAAAGAGTCACATCTTGGAAACGTTCCATTATACGGATGAGGTTAAGGTGCGACTTTTGGCATGTGAAGTAGTTCAACAAATGCAAGTAAACAATCTAGATTTTAGAAAAGTAAACATGGATAAGGAAGTTAACTTTTTGGCTTATTGTGTAGAAATCATTCCATTATTAATAAGAAAATGTGCCCATGGAGAAATGCTGCAACCAGACGTTGTTAATATTCTCACCTCACAAGAACAAAAATACAATACAATTTTCGGCGATCATCAAATTAATTTGATTCAGAGGCTATCACAATTAGGCTCCATAAGCAAACGACGGCTTCAAATACTATCAAAGTCAAGGAGTACAATGGGTGCTAACAAACAGGATATAATTGAAATTGTGCAATTGTATGAAGACAACTTTCGGGAAATGTCAATACGACGAAACACAATTTCATATGCTGATAAGGACCAAATTAACTTTGACTTTTTGGAGTGGTTAAATGCAATTCGCAGCGAGGTGTTTGAGTTTACTTTAGAAGAGGTTTTGTTGAAAGTCAAGTTGTGGAAGCAACTCACTGCATCCAACATATCTCGGTTCTATATCTTTGTTTGCTACAGCCTTCTCGGGTTTGGAACAGACACTGGTCTTGTAAGAAGTGACTGTATTGACAAAGCTTTCGTTGAGAGAACAGAAATACTGAAAAACATTGACCAAGGTGGTATGCATGTATACAGGTGCGAGTGGCTAGCAGAAACAGGTCACGGAATAAAGCGGCTGACACCAGATTTTAGTTTCCCTCCAAGGGAATTTTTCTCGTTACCTGGTCGAAATCATGAAAGAAGTTTATACGTATGTACAGGGAAAATAGCTTCTCCCAATTCCAACAAATGGTTTGGGAAAATACTGCTTAACTTGGATATCAATAAGAATGTGTCTGCTCGTTTTGTGCCGCATTTTAATGACCTTGAAGGAAGAAAATTTGAAGGGCAAAGTGTAGAATTCAATTTATTGTTCACAATGAAAAATGGATACGAAGCCCACAACGTTAAACTCATGAGCAGTCATCAATGTTTTAAGTGTAGAAGGTCACTAGAATTTACAAGCAAGCAGGATGGGGCACATTGCCCCTGTGGCAACTACGTCGATAAAAATGAACTGAATTGGTCCGGAGGACGAAGGGTTTACTGATTCGGTATGACTGCAAAAACCATAAACACAACACATATTTTTCTTTGTGGAATAATTATCAAATGATAAAAAATCATAAATGAAAATGATAACACAGTGTCAAAGCTCATATGTCACATTTAGAGGACAATGGTAAAATGTGGGTGTTCATCACACAATTGTCAAATAACTGACAACCAATGTTCACCATGTGGAGACACCGTTTCGTCTACATATGGAACACTTAAGAGGTCAAATTCGGGAAGGATGCCATATCCGCACATTAACTTGGTATAATTGATCAAACAATTGTGCAATAACTCAGAAAAAGACGAGCATCCGTTTATACCCGTTTATACCAAGTAGCTAGGTTCCATGTTTGGCATTTTTAATTCAATTATAGAGTTGCAACTAAATAAAATTGATTTAAATGGTGGAGTCAACATACAGATATAGACTTGTCCCTCTGTGTTCACTTCTTTTTTTCTTAATTGGAAGCTTATGTATGTGAATTCATACATTGTGTACATTAATTTATTCCCCAAAGTTAAATTGGGATCATTGTTCATTGTGTAATAAAGAGGTTTGATTTGTCGCGAGTCGAATTTTTGAGTGAAAATCAGATTGCTGGGTTAGAATGGCTAGGTTGGCAGTTAATGTGCATTTAGCAAAGTCTGTTAGTATACTTTAATCAAGATTAATGGGAGATTTCAGTTAGTCTACTTGCGACAGTATAAATAATGATATTTTTGATCATTGTGACTTCATTAGTTATTAGATTTGAGTGAACATGTGTTACTGTATTTTGTTTACGAGATTTCTTATTTCCCTATTTTCTCCTTTTCTTAAAGTGGGCTTAAAACTAGAATTTGTTTGGTGATCTGCACAAACATGTATATCCAAAATATCATTTACATATATGCATTTTTGTTAAGCCAGGACAGATGTTACATTATGTCGAAATCCAACAAGTTTTTTTTTAATGTGGGTTGTTTAAGTTCTAACTTTTTGTAAATCCATTTGTTTTTCCTGTCTTTAACATTTTATGTTTTGCATTTTCATTTTTCAAGATGAGATGACTCTTTGGTTAATTTCTGGATAATTCAGCATGTTTTTTTTCATTTATCAAATCGTTTGAAACCTTCAGGTTTGTTTGTTAGTGTAAGTGATATGTACAATAGCTTTCAAACCAAACATTTCGATGTTATTTTATTTTTTAAGCGTGTATTGTGGTATAGAATAATATAAAAAAAGCGTGGGATTATCTCCTCCATCTGTCTGTCCGTCCGTCCTGGCCACTATCTCCTCCTACACTATCAGCATTCGAACCTTGAAACTTACACACATGGTAGCTATGAGCATATGTGCGACCGTGCACTATTTGGAATTTTAATCCTAACCCTGGATCAAAAGTTATGGGGGTTGGGGTGGGGCCGGGTCAGAGATTTTCACTCATTTTTTATGTTATTTTACATAAACTTCTTTATTTCTACACCGATTTACTTCAAAGTGATACTGACCATCTCTTATGACAATACGGTCAATCTCAACTTTGCATGGCCCCATTACTAACCCTGGGGCGGCCCTGGGTAAAACATGCGCCGTGGGGATACGCGTCGGCCTCTGCCGCGCCATTTCTAGTTATTATCGTTTTCTTTTTGTTTATTTTTTAATTCAACCGGACTGGTATGCTTTTGACAATTGTATTGTATTATATTATGTCTTCATTATATATTTCATAAAGATTAATCATATCTTTAAAAGTAAAACTATAAACGTTTAAAAAGTTAGACAGGTTTCCTTAGTTCCATGAAATGTTTAAATAATGTATTGCACAAGTCTCACGTTATCGCAAATGTCCCTTCCTTTGATGAATCTACTTTTATTTGTACAGATAATATGATTTAAGAGAGGTTTTATGCGATGCGATTTGCAATAGTTTTACAGCTATTTTGTAACCATAGTTTTAAAGGCCTCCAGGGTGACATATCAGGTCCTAGGGAGTAATTATGCTTTGTTTTATGCAATCCTCTTAGGCTATTAATGTATGTTATAAAATGAGCTAACAGCATATTGCTTAATATCTGTCTAAAATATTTTATTTAAAAAAGGCAAAGAAGCCTTCTGGGGTGGTATTCCAGAATCATCTTAAGTCATTTCTGAAATAATGTCACTTAAATTCAAAATTACTTTGTTTTGTATTTCTTTACTAAATAAGGAAACACGTGTTTTTTGGTATTCATAAAATAACATTGGCATTATGATGTTATTTAAATGTATATCTTGATGCCAATATATTGCAATATGAAATGAAACACTTAAGAAAATTTCCCAATTAAATGATAAGAATATAATTTAGCTTATGATGCTTCTGGAATACGACCCCTGATCATGGATGTTTATGCCCCCCACCACATATTGTTTTTGCCTTGTCTATTGGTCTGTTGGTCTGTTTGTTTGCCCCAACTTTAACATTTTGCCATAACATTTGCAATATCGAAGATAGCAACTTCATATGTGGCATGCATGTGAATCTCATGGAGCTGCACATTTTGAGTGGTGAAAGGTCAAGGTCATCATTCAAGGTAAAAAAAAATCAAAGCGGCGCAGAAGGGGACATAGTGTTTCTGACAAACACATTTCTTGTTTTAATTGTTTATTTCTGGCAATGCCTTATCGCATTTATACTTTTTAAGATACTTTTGTTCATTTTGAGTTTGTTTTGATCTTATATTATGACTTATCATGGTATAGAATCATTCAGAATTGTTTATATTAATATTGTTTCTTTGCAAAAAAAATCTGTCAAAGTTTGCAGTATGATTTGTATAAATTATGTATATTTCGTTTATTTGTTATCACTGTGGCTTTATTCGTTACTAGATTTTAGTGTAAATTTGTTGCTGTATTTTGTTTTAAGAGTTTTCTTAGTATTTGTTTGGTGATATACACATATGTCCAAAACATCATTTCAATTCAAAATTTCAATTTAAATACACATAAAGTGATTACTTGTTTCACAAACTTTTTTCAATATTTAAGATAAGATGGCACTTTGGTTAATACCTTGTGCGTTAGTCTGAGTGATGTATGCAATAGCTTTCAAACATTTGTGTGTTTCTTTTATTTTGTTAGCCGTGTATTGTGGTATGGAATAATTATTATCATTTTCTTTTAGTTTATTTTTCCATTCAATCAGACTGGTATTGCTTTTGATAATTTTATTGTATTACCGGTATATGATTTCTGAATTATCAATTACATACAGATTAATTATATATTTAAAACTATAAACTTTAAAAAAATGATACTGGTTTAATTATTTTCATCATTTTTTAAAATAATTTATTGCAAAAGTCTTTAATTTTTGAAAATGTACCTTCCTTTGATGAATCTGCCTTGATTTTTACGGATAATATTATCTAAGAAAGGTTTCCAATGGGTTTAAAAGATATTTTTTAATCAACATTTAAAAGTGAAAAACTGGCCTCCATGGTATCTTTTCCGGTCCATTGGAGTTATTATGCTTTGTTTTTGCGATTCAGTTTGGTTATTGATGCCTAATATTATACAAGAGCTACCAACATTATGCTTAATATCTGTATATGTTTTATCAATAAATTGAGAGATGCATCTGAAAATTGACTTATTAACATTGTGTATGTCTAGCAATACCTTAGCGAATTTATACCATTTATATATTTTTGTTCTTTTTGCGTTTATTATGGACTTATATTATTGCATATGTTAGTATAGAATCGTTCATAATTGTTAAGAGCAATAATATTTTCCTTTTTGAAAGATTTTTTATGAAAGTTTGCAGTATGATTTTATATGTCTGTTTAATCTTGTAATACTGTATTATTATTATTTTCAGTTGTTGTAACATTTTAGCTTCTGCTTGCCTTTTTTAGATTTGCATAATACTTGGTGTTCTTTTAAGAACCTACAACCTATTGTCTTTTTATAGCTTGTAGCAGTATTCCTTTCATAATATTTTCAATTTTTCATTTAGAGTATTTGATTCACTTTTTGATTCACACAGTTGAATGCAATTTTCTAAATCATTACTGTTTACTAGCCATTGTCGTTCTAATTCAAGTCAATGAAATGTACTTTGTAAACTTTTTTAGCTCAACTATTATATATGAAATATATATAGCGGAGCTATCCTACTCACCCCGGCGTCGGCGTTCCCGTTAGCGTTAGCGTGCACATGTTAAAGTTTGCGTACTACCCCAAATATTTCCTATGTCTCTTGACACATTGCTTTCATATTTTGCATACTTGTTTACCAACATGACCCCAACCTATAAACAAGAGCAGACAACTGTATCAAGCATTTTGCAAGAATTATGGCCCTTTTTTCACATAGAATATGCATATTATTGATAAATCTATGTTAAAGTTTGCGTACCATCTCAAATATTTTCTATGTCCTTTAACATATTGCTTTCATATTTTGCATACTTCTTTAGCAACATGACCTCAATCTTTAAACAAGAGCAGACAACTGTATCAAGCATTTTGACAGAACTATGGCCCCTTGTATACTTAGATAATTGAACATTTGGTTAAGTTTTGTGTTTTGGTCCATTTGACTCCTAAAGTATCATAGCTATTGCTTTTTAGACTTGGGAAACTCGCTAACTATCGGAAGGGGACTGTACAGGGCAAGTTGCATAACTCTGGTTGGCTTTTTAACGGAATTATGGCCCTTTTTTGTCTTTGTAACTTTGAATATTTTGTTAAATTTTGTGTTTAGATCCACTTTACTTCTAAAGTATCAAGGCTATTGCTTTCAAACTTCAAATACTTTCATAATGCTACTGTACCTGGCAAGTTGAGTTTGATCTTGACCTTTGAATGACCTTGACTCTCAAGGTCAAATTAATAAATTTTGCGTAAATCGCCATAACTTCTTTATTTATGATCACATTTGATTCATACTTTGACAAAACAACACTTACCTGACATACCACAATGGACTCCACCCAAACCATCCCACACGCTCCACCCCAGAATCCCCCCTCCCAAAAAAAAACAATTCTTTTTTTCCTTTTTTTTGAAAGATAATCTATTAAATGACCACACACCCACATTATACCCCCCTCTCCAAGATGGCTTACGTTATACTGTCAAGCACTGGAATAGTCGAGCGCGCTGTCCTCTGACAGCTCTTGTTATGTGGATCTTTTAAACGCAATTTATCATAGATAATTTTGTTATATCATTTTGTATAGTTTTCGTTACATTTTTTTATTTATATCTTATGAACCGTTCCATTATCTAAATTATGGTTTAAAACGATGTTAAAATCCCCTCCAAAAATAGTGAATGATCATTAAACATGTGTGTATGCCTACCAAATGTATTACAAAATCAGTATTATCTGTGTAAGGACTATAACTATTAAACTTACCGGTAATTAGTTTTTCTTATATTTCTATTTTCAATTTTTGATGCTTACACAAACTAATTTTCTGATATTATACCATATTTTTATTAAACTCTGAATATTTCTTTATAAAAATACCAACACCTAGAGAGAAAGAACAAGTGCTGCTTAAGAAAAGGTTTCCTCTCCATTGCCTATCCCACGTCATGTTATCTACATCTGCGTGAGAGTGTTCTTCCTGAATAAAGCTCATATTGAATTTGTTTTTCTTACGCCGTTGAAACATAATAGTATGATTTGTTCATGACACTAATCTCGTTGTCTCTATCTTGTTTGCCTATGTGTTTTTCTGTCACAAGGACCAATGATTGATGTCAATGTTGGCTTTGGATAGGTTCAGGTCACTGTAAGCGTTTTATGTTTGTTTAACCTATTTAATGGTATGCTTCAGTTTTCTCTTTCCTTCGAAATGTATGTTTTTGTCTGCTGTAATGTTCTGATTTACTTATCTGAAGATCTTATATTAGCAGATTCTTGACATTTCATTTATTACGGCGCTCACCATCGACCTTTTGTAAGTGTAACTACTTAAATTGTGTGCTTGTCTTGGCGTTTTCGGCATCCTTTTCAAAGAGCACTCGTTGGACGACTGTATTAAGTTATTCTTTTCTCAGCTCGATAAAAACTTTCATGTACAAGCGCCTTCAGCTTTTTACAATCCGTCATTAACGCATTTTTAAGTTTTTCGTTGATGCTTTTCAATAGTGTGACTATATTGTATGTCACTTTGCCTGACCCTGGGCTTGCCTCACTCTGAAAATTTGATTCTTTTTCTTTTGCACTACATTGTTCACAAATGATTTTCAGCATGAAATATCCCTGCTCCATTTATCTCCGGCCTTCATCATCATGCCCTTTGTATCTTGTTTCATTTGTGCATAGCTGTTTATTATCCCCCGCCATAGGCGGAGAGATATTGTTTTGGTGTTGTTCGTCCGTCCGTCCTTCCGATTTCCGTACGTCCGTCCGGAACTTATGTGTCCGAAGTCATACCTTAGAAGTGCTTTGGCGGATTCCATTGAAACTTGGTAGGAGTATATATATATGGATAAGAGGATGATGCACGCCATATTGCATTGTACACCATCTGTTAATAACGGAGTTACGGCCCTTTGTATCTTAAAAAAATGCTTTTTTAGTGTCAAATATAACTTTTTTTTGTGTCCAGAAGCATGTTGGCGGGGGATATAAATTCAATGAATTTGCTTGTTAGAAATGTTCTGCATGTTGTAGATTTCCTCTTTATTAAGAATGTATACGTTCTTTTATGGTTTATCAATCTTATACTACTATGCAGTCCGACCAACACCTGTGACACTATTTTGTTTTAATTTGTAGTTGAACAAATAAATCGTGTGATAAATACACAGTACGTCCCGTGAATTAATCGTATATGAGGTGCACAATGGAGTCACCTATTCCTTATGGTTACTGCATTCCATCTTGCTTTTGATGTTTTTTCATCAATACAACTTCACGATTATAGAGGAAATGTAAGTTAAATGTTTACTAGTTGGTTATGTCCATATGTCAAATATGGTCTGTCTCATATTATATACTTTTACAAATTGATCAGTTGCTCGCTCGATTTGGGCCCGAGCGGAAGAAGCAGAGCGAAAAAAGATCATATATACATTAAAAATTTCTGCCAAACCATTTGCCGTTTTAAACTGAAACCATTTGGTGACATTTCATAGTAAGAACTAGTGGCCGCTAAGAGATAAAAATCTACCAAAATATTTACAACATAAAAAGTAAGGGAAAATGACATCTTTGTTGACATGACCAAACAGCTAAATGCTTCATTATAGAATAGCTGTATGGTGCACAAATAGTGGCTGCATAGGAGGCAAAGTATTTTTTTTTAATTTCACTTACCTTTTTTAATTGAAGCAGAAAATCAGACGAACATCTGATCAATTTGTTGTTGCCTTATTTATAATGATAAAATGTATTTTGTTAATTTGTCAATGCATGAATAAAATATTGAACAATACAAAAATATCTTGCATTCCATTAAATCCATTTAATTAACAGACAGACAAACATACATTTTATTCAGACTTATACAACAGTATATGGTCTTCATACTTAAATTTACTTGAGGCATGCGCTATTTTCAAGCAAAGATTTGGAGTGTTAGACAAATATCGTTTCACATGAGTTATACATTTTATATGTTTCTGTTTACACATAATGCAGTTATACAAAAGTTATACATTTTATAAAGTTCTGTTTACACGAAATGCAGTTATACAAAAGTTATTTAAGTATTAGAAAATCATGAATTTGTGTTGTAGTATTGGAATGAAATTTCACAGCATTGCACATTTCATAGTTCAGATATATTTTTAGATGACATTCACAATTATGGTTTTATTAAAAGTCTTCTGTATAAATGTTGTTTCATGTTTATTTCTGTGTTGTATGCTTTACAATTCTTAATTGGTATCTTATATACATGTACCATATACACGCTATTGTGAAATGACATAAAACATTGCACTTGGAAAGACTTTGTGTTATATTTACATTTATTTAGATATTTACTGGCAAAATATGAATAAGTATGAAACCAGTCCATAAGAAAAAAATATGTAAAAATCAGCATGCAGAGTTGCATCATAAATTAATATCTTTGTACATGCTGATTTATTGCAAGTTTTCCTATAACGTTTTGCTCATAGAAATCAAATTACAGAAGTCAAATTCTTCGTTATTGTTCCCTACAAATTCACATATAGAATCGTAATCCATCTGTACCACTTTGTCTCTATCGCTAAGCAATTGTAACATGGCAGAATACTTCTCAATACTTGTCTCTCCAGTACATGAGCAATCTGAAAAAATATATAATAAAAGAATGTACAAGTGGAATGGCTGACTTAAATGAAAGTAAATGTAACAGGTTAATAATAGTGATATTATACAATTTATGGTACTATTTCTGGTTTTATTAAGTTGAACATCAAGATATCCATGTAGTAATATGTGACAGCAGTATATGCGTATGGAAAATAAAAATATTTACTTTTATAGAAAATTCTTTACTCTAACATCTCATACAAAAGTAAATATCAATGTTTTGACATAAATTGTCTGTATGCCCAGCTCTGAATTTTGATTTACCAATATCACTATTGTACGGACAAGTGGTAATCAACATTTTACAAAAAGAGCTGTCCCAAGACAGCGCCTTTGGTATTTTTCCTTTATGTACTATTATGTACATTTCCTGTCAGTCACATGATATAATAACCACGAAAGTGCTTTGCAGTTGAATATCTTAGGTAGTTATATCGTGTATTTAAGCTAAAATTTATAAATTAAAATAAGAAATGTGACCATGCCAAGAAGCTAAATTGTTTAATATTTTGCAATAAATTTAATTGACTTTAAATAAGTAAGAAAGCAATTTCTGCATGTTATCTACATTCACACAAAGTTCCAAACACAAGGTATTGAGCTGAAACCATTTTCTATTTTAAGTAACAGTGGTCATGACCCAACTGGCCCCAAATGCAATCCCACCCTAGGTATGCATGTAAGATACCCACTAATAAAATTATAGCACAGTACCTCTATCCAAACTAAAGTTATCGGTCAGAAACTGTTTTACTATCTTAAGAAGCATATGAATCACATTATGATCCACGTTTCAATTGAATATCTGAAGCATTTATATTAAAAAGTTCCTGTTGCATGCAATTTTTACAAAAGCTGTCTTGGGAAAGCACCTTCTACGATTTTTCTGTATAACATACATTTCCGGTCAGCCTCCTGATATAATGACCACAAAGACATATTTGAAGTTAAATATATTTAGTAATTTCATAATATATGCAAACTTGAAATTGATTTTTTTTTGTAATTAAATTATTTTATTATTTTTTAACAAGAAGATTAGCCTTCCAAAAAATCAGGATTAAACAAAAGTCACCAATTAATTTAGATGCATGTATGCTACCTACACACACAAATTAGTGTGCGATTGTGAACCTGAATCTTTGTACAAAAGGAGCAGAATTCTCCTAAATTGCAGATCAGAGACATTGGTCTTGGTCAGTGACCTTGCATGATGATCAAAAAGACACGTGTGAAGGTCACATTGTACAAAAGGGGTTATAATCCTGCTAAAAAACTGGCCACAATAATAGATCTTGGTTATATATTTTCATCAAGACTCTGAATAAAATTTGCAACATGTAATTTTATTATCCGTGGTAAATATAGAGATGAGGAGTTTTGAATGAACAATGTAAACTATATTTGTTTTAGTAAAAAAATGAGGCATAGTAAATATAGAGATATTGAGAAGTTGCATGAAAAATGTCAATTATATTTTTTTAAAGAACAAAATGAGGCATAATTGTGCCATCTTGCAGGTCAAATTTATGAAACGTGGTCAGTGATTTCAGACAATTTCCCCAAACATATGCGTGAAGTTTAACTTGAATACCTATAGTAGAAACAGTCATATGGAGACGTTGCACATTTACAGTAACTAATTATTAAAGAAAAAAAGGGGTATAGTTCTTCTAAATTGCATTTCAGAGTTATGGAACTTGGACAGTGACTTCACATAATGGCCCCTAAACAAATTTATGAAGATTCATTTGAATAGCTGTATCATAATCATTGATATGGAGATGTGGCACTTAACTCGAGCAATACCAGAAAGCCAACGGCAATGACGACCAAACATCAACATTTGGGTTAGAAGTATAACTTGGACTATTGGGAGAATAGTCAAGCTAACAATAGACATTATTGCAAAAACATATTATTTTACCAATCCTGTCAACAAGATTACAACTTAAGCAAACATTATGTCAAGAAGCCAGCAGGAATATATATACAAGTGTAACATATTTTAGGGAGATATAGCTGTCTCTACCTTGCCCCTGTATATCCCTGACACTATGGTCACGTAGGCAGAGTCTGACTGTGGTACAACCGTCTCCTGCATGGTCTGAGAGATATCCGAAATACATATAGCTTAATACATGTACGTGAATGAGACAAGAGTAAATACATATAAAAAATCTTGACCTAGCTCTAAATTGTCTAATGCAAAATTATAGTGAAAAAAATGCCATGATAATGCTGTTTTGACTGCAAATTGCTTTTCAGCAAATTTCATTAAGTACAATTCAATTCTGACAAACATATTTGTTTTCTGCATGTTAATTGTATTGATTGATATTAAATAATTGACAGTTTATACCAATAATCATTTTAAAATGACATCAACAAACAGCCTCTTTTAGTTTATGCAATACTTCACAATACAATCATTAATAAATCACTGGTTTACCTTCTAATTTTTCTCCATCTTCCGTTTTACAAACACAGTGATCTTTGTCAAAGACATCAACTATGACAACCTGGAAATGTCAACAAAATCACTTTTACCTGACCACCATACAAATGTCAGTGAAACACAAGATACATTACGATAATCAAGCATGAACACAATTGAGCACCATACTACCTTATACAGAATCACAGCAAAATCAATCCATTTTACAATAAACTTAATCCAATTGAAAATGACTGTAAAACAGGTATGCTTTCATATGTCAAAGTCCTGAAAAAATATTGAAACTGAAACTTTAATGAGCTATTACTATTAAGATTTTTAGTCGAAATATGTCTTGTTGTTGGTACTTGCTTTACATATGACAGTCATAAACCTTAAACTTGAAGATCCAGTATTACTAAGAATTAAATTAGAATGCCCTTGATTTTTGAAAACCCCTATCTAGGGGTATAAAGAAAGCATTCACAGAGAGTATCATTTCAAAAATCACAAACCATTGCAACCGTTATTATTTAATGAAACCATCATTGGTGGATAAAATAAGTCAGCTTTGTTTGTACCATATTGACAAGATCAGTTTTTATAAGTTATAACGACATGGATAACTCAATATTAGTATACGAGTTTTTTGATTGAGAACAGACCCGTAGATTACTGATCGTACATGGTCTGTAATAATAAGACTGATTATCTGAAATACTTCGTAAACCAAGATAGCAAAAGAATCAATGCATTATGTAGATCTCTAATCTTCACGTTAAAGGGATCTTTTCACGGTTTGGTAAATTGACAAAATTGAAAAAAGTTGTTTCAGATTCGCAAATTTTCGTTTTAGTTATGATATTTGTTAGGAAACAGTATTACTGAACATTTACCGTAGTCCAATATAGCCATTATATGTATCTTTTGACGATTTAAAAACCTAAAAATTATAAAGCGTTGCAACGCGAAACGATTGAATAATTTGGAGAGTTCTGTTGTTGTCGTTTAAATTTACGAAAGTACGAAGATTGCTTATATAAGGTATAAAATACTTATCCTGTGTATACCCGGCGGAATAGCCGAGAGGGCAAATGCGTTCTTATTTCAGACTAACTCAAGGACTCCGGGGGTCACTGGTTCGAGCCCTGGTACCGGCTACTTTTTTTCCTTTTTTTAATTTTATTCTTGATTTTTTACTGGAGCTTTAAAGATCCAATGTTTTCACTTATCAATATAAAACATTTAATGACAAACTTCAACATATGCCAAAATCTGTGAAAAGGCCCCTTTAAAATTTATATCTTTCTTGTATTTCTTATCTACGAGTCGAGCCCTGAGGTTTGGTCGAACCCACAACAATTGAGATCCCTCATTGTCACTAGAGCTGTGTCCATTAGTGTGAGTTGATGGAGGTCTGAAATTGAACATGATATGCCTATGGAGACTTACTAAGTGGCATGAATAACTCGTATTTTTCTCTAAAGAATATGATTTAATGATGATATGATTTTTATATAATATGGTTATGGAACGATACAATCATATAGATAAAAGTTTCATTGACTCCAAGATATGCAAGCCAGTCAACAAAAATGTCCAGTAACAGATTATGAGAAGTTTTCATTCTTCTTATTTTACCTTTGACCTTAATTTGTGAACTGGACCTTCATGCTTGGGCATTGGTTATGGTGTGAGCCATTCAGTATGCATGTTACTAATGCAAAAAATCCTTTTTCAAATCTTTTATCTTGGAACTTAATTTATTATGTTGACCTAACACCTAGTGTCCTGGTTGATGCGGGTGACACTCTGTATCATGATGCTAAATATTTTTACCAAGTAATTAAAAAAATTATTGATCAAATAAGCGTTAAGTACTAATTTCCTTAATTTTACCTTGTGAACTTGATTTTGCGCACAGGGACTTGATTTTCCTGTGGGAAACTACGTATAAGACAGATCAATGTTTTATGTTATTTATAAATCCCTTAACTGACATTTCACCTTGATTTGTTACCTTGTCATTGGATCTAGGGATCTAGCTATTGCGCATGACACTTCGTCTTATCATTTGATCAGTTATTTTAAAATCATTCACGCTGGGCAAATTTTTATAAACAATTTCATAAATTTAACCTTTGAACCTGAATTGTGACTTTGAAGTTGGATCCACGGACCTAGTTCTTGCATCTGTCACTACATTTCATTATCACTTATAGCCAGGTTTATAAAAATCCATACATGCTGTTGAACATTTCTAAAAGAACAGTTTTTTATTGTTTAAAAAATATCATAAACATTTATTAATATTTATATTATTATAGTAAACTTCTAAAAAATATCAAATCAAAATAACTACTTAACATATCATCTTCGTATTTCCTTTTCTTGCTAGAACTTGATGATGACCGATCTTGATCTCTGTGCTTTTCTTTTTCTTTGCCATGTTTGTTCCGTGACCTCTCTTCTCGATCTCTCGAGTCTCGACCCTCTCTCGTACCCCTGTCTCTGTATGTCGACTCCTCGTGACTAGTTCTCTCCCTCGTCTCCGTCTGTTTCTTCAGCTCCTCTTTTACTGTATTCACCTGTCATCTGCGCCTTTGTCTGGATATACAGTATAAAAAAATTGAACGACCACTTCGTTATTACGACCAACTCACTGATACGACCACCATTTATCAGTCCTGATTTGTCTCTATGTTTCAATGGTCGTTACAATTACGAATCCACCAGTTCATTCCAGCTCAAAGTTTCAACAAAGTAACCATCATTTAACGATTTTGGTGATGAAAAATACGACAAAAACAGGTATATATTTTAATTGATAATGAAAAATACAAACATTATTTCCTCCTTTATATTGTTTCTAAGTACAGTCTAACCTGTCAATTAAGACCATTCAACGGATGTGGTTGTTGTGGTCCTTGTTCACAGGTGGTCTTTATTCGCAGGATCGATTGAAACTTTGCAAAATATTATTGTTTACCTTTAACATGTACCTTATACTTGTATGTGCTTTATCGTTTAAATATGTGAATACTAATGCATATATTATGTAAGAAATGATTGTAAATACAATTTTGTTTGTATATTTATCATTTCAATTTCCTTTTGTTTAATATGCATTTCAACAATCATATGCATGTATACATAACTATTGACATATATTTTAATGTAATTATAATTGTATAGATCAAATTATAACTTACTTTGCCTAACACACTAATCACCTAATCGCATTGCTCCAACGTCAAGAACTTTAGTGTGTACGCTTGAAAGCCATATTGGTTAACTTTAAATGCACATATTATCACGGCCAAATTTAAGAAAGGAATGAACATCCAAATGCATGTGTGTAATTGGCATCGTAATTGTAAAAAAAACGTAAATTAAATTGATGATTGTATGTAAGCCCCAAACTTTTCTTTAATATTTTCGGCATGAATGTTGCATGTAGTTCTTATTGTTTTGGTTTGTGGACTTTCTTTCTGTAATAAACTATGAAGTAATGCTTTATCGTTAAGTCTTTTCTGTGGTGTTGGTAAATGACTGGATTGTGTTTTGTTACAAAAAAATTCCCCGCCAAAGGCGGAGGCATATAGTTTGTTATTGCTCGTCCGTCAGTCTGTCTATCCGTCTTTATTTCACAAATAAAAGCTCTATCTCAGAAACAATATCAGATTTCAACATGAAACTTCATACTCATATAGATCAAAATGAGAAGGCGAGGGATATCAATTCAACGAATTTGCTTGTTCCAAGTTATTTTACACCTTTATATAGCTACATACCATTTGTGTATTATAACAGTTTACACGCTCGTATGTAAAGAATACATCATGATTAACACGACGTTATACAAACTATACACAGTTGATATTGATGGCCTAAAATTGGCATCATTTTTAGTATATTGGCAATTTTGAATACTTATAAAATTATCAGTACATATCTGATGAATCGATTCATACGTGTTTTCAATGTGTATTTTCATTTAAATTGCAAACCGGGCATTGGAAAAGCTGGGCTTACAGCACGTGCGTAAAGTGGTGCCCCAGATTAGTCTGTGCAGTCCGCACATGCTTATCAGAGACAACAATTTCAACCTTAACTGAATGTTCACTTAGAAGATAATTTATTTAAATGATAAATACCATAACAGCAGAAACTGCGCTGACTAATCAGAGATTACATTACGCACATTCATTAAGTCCCATTTTACCAGAGGGGGGCGGGTAAATTTATATAACCATTTCGGGCTTATGGGGGTAATTCAAGGTCATGTGCTTGCAAGTTTTCCTGTTGTTCAGCTGTTTTGTATTCAAAAGTGGTAATAACAGAAATAAGCACAAAGGGCTAAATTTAAACAATTTATTTATCTGAAAAATACTCGGTAACACAAATTATAACTTCTGATAGTAAACTTGAACAAAATACTTGAAACATATTACCACTTGCAAAAATAATCGAAATATAAATATTTAAAATCTAAAACTATTATACATATGTGAATCAAAAAATGGAACAAAATTAACCTTTCTACAAGTGTTCAATATCCTTGTAACTAAAGCTATTATGCCAATATGATTTTTTACTCCTGTTTGAGAAACAGCCATATTATGGAAGAGTCTAAGCAGACAAATGGAACAAGCTTTGCCCAGATCATGAATTGATTGTTAAACAACAAAGAAAGAAGTGACCAGAGGACATTTTGCATGCAAGATCCTGACTTTTAAGCGTCAAAGTCACAATTCAAGGTCAAAATTGATCTAGCAATCCTAAACTTGTTGATGTTTTTAACATATTTTCATTCAAATGATGGCTAATAGCTGATCCTACTTACACTTTTCAAGGGCAGTTTGGTTTGCAAGTACTTTATGCGCATACTTAAGCCATAAGCTAAATTACTACCCTACCTGCATAACAGACAGGGGGATAATCGCAAAACAACTAATTTTATGACACTTCACAGAAAAGTTTTATCACAGGGACACGTATCGAAGTGACCTTATGTTTGTATTTCCGCGCTCTACAGACTGAGCTAAGCTCGGTGTCTTGAATGTATGGATTGACAAATAAACTTTGTTTAAAGATCCATAAACACTGCCCAATACTATCATTCTAAATAAAAAGTTCCAACAACAAAAAGTTCCCTACGAAGGTTAATTACAATAGGTAGACCCTAAAGCAAGTAACCTTGGTTTAAAAACGTTAAAATACTAACATTCTGCATCTTTATAGCATCTAAGAATCGTTTCACGATGTTAACTTGTTTTACTTTATGTATGATCTCGAGTCAGGATCGAATTAATTCGGTTTACGTTAATTTGCATAGTGTGAAGCGCACTTGCCTGTGCTTTCTATAAGGTCCGCACGCTTTTATAATTGATAACGGGCAACTTCAAAATCATGGGAAAGCCCAAGTCCTGTCATAACCAAGTTCTATTCAGTTAAGTATTGCCCCATATACACTTTGTTTTTTGCATGCTGTCTTTTTTATTTCTATATTTCTTGCTAATTCGGAAGAACAGGATGTCCTAATTGCCTGAGCTCCACCAATAACAATGATTATTCATGATTAACTACGTCATGCTTCCGACGTTGCCCTAAACCAATATCGCGTTTGCTCGTAAATGTTCGCATATCGTTGCGGGAAACTAAAATGGACTTATTGCCCACCAAAAAATAAAAATAAGCATTTTGTATCTCGTTAAATCAATCTTACCAGACTAAATCTAGCTTTGAAATTTTGGCAATTGCTAAATGGAACACTGATTTTAATAGGGGTTCACTACATTCTCCAAAGTATTTGTTGATTTCGAGTGTTTATGGATCTTAAAAAAAGATTTTCTCCTCGTTTTGGTTAGTGATGCTTATTTGTTCTTTTTGTGAACAGCGTCTGGCACAAGAAGAGCATCTCCGTAACCTTGAACACGATCGTCAGCGTCTGGCAAATGCACGTGCTGCCATTCTTCTGGAGCGGGAACAGGAGCGAAAACGTGAGGAACTTTAGCGCCGCCTAGCGGACGAAAACCGCCGGCTCGCCAAAGAGCAGACTTCCCACAAGGATTATCTGGACAAAGAGGTTTACACCAACCCACGAACGGCTGCTTACTTTGGTCAATTCAACACCTCTACTCGATAAAAGGACTTACACTGTGATAATCATTTTAAAAATTTGCAGATATCATAAAATAATTAATGTTTTTTTTTTCATTTGAGTTTTTGAAAATGGGTTTTGTTTTAGCTGAGTATTTTTATTTAGATGTGAAATGCTTTTCTACCGAAGCTAGTCAACACGTACCTAAGTCAACGCGTACCTTCGGTCAACTCGTACCCGATTTGGTTAACTCGTACCCGATTTTTGGTCAACACGTACCCCCACTAGTCAACTCGTACCCGAATTTGTCAAAACGTACCCTCCTAAAAATTATTTATATATATCAAAGACGTGAAATATGTTTGTTTGTTTTTTATGCTTTTGCTATGAATATAGGTTATATTTTTATTTTTTTTTGCTTTTTGGGGATTTTTTTTCAAAAGTTTCTGACGAGTGTAAGGCAATTATGTGCGACGAATATAACAGATGGCAACACAGACACTGTAAATCTGGTAAGTAATCCCTTTATTATGTTTTAATTAGTTTCATTAGAGAAACGGACTTACACGGAAGCGTACGGAAGCGTAACAAATGAGGAATACAAGCATATTTTTTTTATAACTGACGGTATTTACATTTATATAATATATAGCGTAAATACTCATTAAATCCCTTTTGTTTTTAGTCAATAATCTTAATTATTCTCGAGTAATGGAACAATTTGTTTGTTGAACTGTGTCAACAAGTTTATGCTGTTAGATAAAAATTTGTAACGAGTCATGTCAAGTAGGTGTGAATAAGTATTTTAGGTGTTGATTAATTGATTAAATAATTGACTACTCAAGTTTCGGAAGAACCACAATTCGATGCAAAATTGGTTAATATTCAAGTATTTTGTCTGTATGTTGTGTTTTATGCTTTACTATAATTCCATTATAAAAATAAATCATATCGTTACTGTCGTTTTTTTATATTTAATTTAAGTTGATGTTATCTTACTTAATCCTAAATCCTTAATCCTAAAGACAACCTGTTATGTTAGTCTATGCCAAAATATAACTTTATTTGGTCAACTTGTACCTGCATCAAACTTAAAAAAACTAATGTATGCAAACACCCATCACACATTTTTGTCATAAATAACACAAAATTAAAAGGTACGAGTTGACCAACCAGAAAAATGACTAAAGTACGAGGTAACCAAATCGGGTACGAGGTGACTAAGGTACGTGTTGACTTAGGTACGAGTTGACTAGAAACCCTTTTCTACTGCCAGATAAGTCAACTACATGTATAGTATATGATATAAACAGGTGTTCATTTTGTTTAAAAAAATCAGTTGTAAAAGACAGCAGAACAGTTTTGCAATAAACTATTTGAGAGGAATGTCCTTTTACAAATCATCAAAAAAACATATATATCTATGGAGTATAAGATTTCATTCAAACAACTCTGTAATTGCACAGAACTAGTAATTCAATATTGGTTCATTAAGTAAAAAAGGAAAGATAATTTTGTTTGACATTTATTTGTTATAGATGCGAGGAAGAGTTCCTTCACTGTCTGTATTCAATAATGATTTTAATACATCACGTAAAGTTGTTATTGTTTTGGTTTGTGCATTTTTCTATCTGTAATAAACTATGAAGTTGTACTTTAGTTTAATACTTTTAAGTTTAGTCTTGTCTGTTCTGTTGGCAATTGGCGGGATTAAAAAAAAAAAATTCAAGTAATTTTTGTCCTAAAATCAACTTAATACTATTTTTGAAATATATAAGAGTGTACATACTGGTTTGTTAAGTATTTATTTTGACTAACACAATATTTTATTAAACAAACTATATAGATTTGATATGGAGGAAAAAAGTTGACCTAAATTGTTTTACTGTAATGGCATTCTTGCCAACTAATTCCATTATCTGAACATATCTGATTAATTGGTTGTTTTGTTTATTTCAAAGGTTCAGTAGTCGATGCTTTTGATGAATTTTTATTGAAATTGCAAGTACAACCCCCCCCCCCCCCCATTCTGTATTTAAATGTATTCAATGCTGTTATTGAGACTAAAATTTTGACATAACTTGAATGTATACAATTGCATCAGGGGTCATAATGGAATGATACGTGCTTGAAATGCCGTTATTTACGCAAGTATTCTGTTAATTCATTTATATTTTTCTGGTGTAATAGAGGGCCATGTGATTTAGTATCATTGGAAAATTTCTAGCAGTTGAGCTGAATTGAATGCAAAAATTGTTATAACAGAAATAAACAGAATAGCATTCATGTAAACTATTTATTGGTAAAACAAGTTATAAATACCTGCAGTCAACTTCACAAAGTTCATTTAAACATAGCCCAACAAGTATGCTGACAAACTGTTCTTTGATTTAAAACATGTAAATAACCTTAATGTGATTATTATATTGAAAAATGTTCTTAAAACGCAATGTTGTAATATTATGCTAATGTGAAAAAAAGAGTCTGAAAGCGGCATACGTCTTTCTATAATTATTCAATAAGCTTTTACTATTAAAAGTTATTATGCCACCATGATTTCAAAAACAGCCATATTATGTGAGAGTCCTAGCTGAGGCAGGTTTTAAAAAATAACTTGGCAGAAGTGATTTGCATGTTGTGACTGACCCCAAATCCAAATTTAAGCCTTTAAGGATATTTAAGTAACTTGGCAACATTGACAATCATATCCAGACAGATGTACGCACAAGAAGCATGCACCTCTGTCAAAGGTCAATAACACAGTTTTAGTAAACAAGAGGGCCAAGATGGCCCTAGTTCGCTCACCTGAGAAGAGTGTGTTCATTGAATGTTTACAAAATGTATTGGGTTGCTTGTAAAACATGCATCCCTGCATATGGGCTGTCAGTTGTAATGGCAGCCATTGTGTGAATATGAATATATTAGTCATTGTGACTTTGACTTTTGACCTTGGTTTCTTGAGTTGTCATCTGGACACCATTTTACAGTGTTGAGTCATTGTTATTAAGACGTTTGACCTAGTGACTTGAACATTATGTTGGTCATCTGCCAGTCATGATCAATGTAACTATGAAGATCATGAATCTAGGCGTAAGCATTGTCAGTAAATATCAAGAAACAATTTTATTGTTTTGAGTCACTGTGATGTTGATCTTTGATGTAGTGATTTGAAATTCAAAAGGGGTATTTTTATAAGCATGATCAATGTACCTATGAAGTCTTTATCCTAGGTGAAAGTGTTTTTGAGTTATCATTTGAAAACCAATTTTTGTATTTTGAATCACTGTGACTGTCACCTTTGACCTAGTAAGATCAATAGGGGTCATTGGTGAGTCATGATCAATGTAGCATACAGTTAGCAATTTACATTCCAAACCTAAATTTGGTACATGTAGCTGTATATTTTAGAACCCTTTATCAGCAGTAGCATATATCCATTGTTAATGTCTTCTTTAAACACAGCCTGTTGACCAGAGCTCACACACCAACGAATTACAGAAAAATGTTATTCCTGATCCCATACATTAACTTCATAAACAATCAATGTGTGTATCCTTCAGCATGACTTATTCCTTCCTCTCATAATCAAAGTTAGGCATCAATGGGTTAATATCAAATTGAGTTGTGTGTGTTTGTTCTTGTGTACTTGAAGATTTTAGAGCACATATGAACTGTAGTGTCCTAGTATGATAACAAAATAAAAATTGAATAGTGTTTTCATAGTTGACATGTCAAGATTTTAAATAACAAAACAAACAAATGAATTACATTCCATCTTGCATCGTTTCAAGGTCAGCCCAATGTTAGTCTGTCTGGAAATTTTCAATTTAGTGCATTGTGTTTAATTACCAAAACAAAAACAAAAACTTTAAACCACAAACATCTTTAAAAAAGATGCAATGATTATAATGCACACATGTCAGATAGATAACAAAGTTATAAGATGTTCAAAACATCTACATGGTAAATTCCATTTTTGATTGATTTAATAAGAAAATTCTATCAACTTGACCATTATATTGTTTCATGATCCTAGGCGTAAGCTTTCTTGAGTTTTCATCAAAAAACCATTTTACTGTGTAGAGTAACCGTGACCTTGACCTAGTGACCTGAAAGTCAATACGGGTCATCTGCAAGTCATGATCAATGTACCTATGAAGTTTCATGATCCTAGGCATAGGCCTTCTTGACTCATCATCTGGAAACCATTTTTCTAAGTTGAAACACCATGACCTTGACCTTTGACCTAGTGACCTGAAAATCAATAGGGGTCATCTGCGAGTCATGATCAATGTACCTATGAAGTTTCATCATCCTAGGCATAAGCGTTCTTGAGTAAAACAATTTTACTATTTCGGGTCACCTCAATGTACCTATGAAGTTTCATGATCCTAGGCGTAAGCGTTCTTGAGTTATCATCCAGAAACCATTTTTCTAAGTTGAGTCACCGTGACCTTTGACCTAGTGACCTGAAAATCAATAGGGGTCATCTGCAAGTCATGATCAATGTACCTATGAAGTTTCATGATCCTAAGCATAAGCGTTCTTGAGTTATCATCCAGAAACTATTTTACTATTTCGGGTCACCTTGACCTTTGACCTAGTGACCTCAAAATCAATAGGGGTCATCTGCGAGTCATAATCAATGTACCTATGAAGTTTCATGATCCTAGGCGTAAGCCTTCTTGAGTTATCATCGGGAAACCATTTTACTTGTTTCGGGTCACCATGATCTTGACCTTTGACCTAGAGACCTCAAAATCAATAGGGATCATCTGCGAGTCATGATCAATGTACCTATGAAGTTTCATGATCCTAGGCCTAAGCGTTCTTGACTTATCATTCGGAAACCATCTGTTGGACAGACATACGGACCGACATGAGCAAAACAATATACCCCCTCTTCTTCGAAGGGGGGCATAAAAATGTGACTTCCATAGTATTCGATCACAAGGTTTGACCGAAACCATTTTTGAACTCAACTCTTGTATCAAAGAAACAAATGTTCTGACCAAATTTCATAAAAATTGGGCCAAAAATGTGACTTCTAGAGTGTTAATATGTTTTCACTATACAATGTATACATATAGAGAAAAATGCCCCACCCACTGGCAGTCATGTTATTTCACCGATCCAAACCATTGTCGAACTCGTCCAAGATATCAATAAAACCAATGTTTTGACCAACTTTCATGATGATTGGGCAAAAATTGTGACTTCTAGAGTGTTTACAAGGTTTCTCTATAGCCAAATAGGGAAAACTGCCACTATATACATTTAAAGAAAAATGCCCCGCCCACTGGCGGCCATGTTTTTTCACCGATCTAGACCATTTTCGAACTCGTCCGAAATAACAATGAAACCAATGTTTTGATAAACTTTCATGATGATTGGACAATAATTGTGACTTCTAGAGTGTTTACAAGGTTTCTCTATAGCCAAATAGGGAAAACTGCCACTATATACATATAGAGAAAAATGCCCCGCCCACTGGCGGCCATGTTTTTTTACCGATCTGGATCATTTTCGAACTCGTCCGAGATATCAATTAAATTAATGTTTTGACCACCTTTCATGATGATTGGGCAAAAATTGTGATTTCTAGAGTGTTTACAAGGTTTCTCTATAGCCAAATAAGGAAAACTGCGCCGCCCACTAGCGACCATGTTTTTAACAGACCGGAACCACTTTTGAACTCAATCAAGATACATTAAGACAAACATTTTTACATAGTTACATGAAGATTGAACATAAAATTACATGAAGATTGAACATAAAATGTGACTTCTACAGTGTTTACAAGGTTCTCCTTTTTTGACCTAGTGACCTTGTTTTTGACACGGCACAACCCAGTTTCGAACTCGGCCGAGATTTTATTGGGGCAAAGCTTCTGACCAAGTTTCATGAAGATGGGACAACAAATGTGGCCTCTAGAGTGTTTACAAGCAAATGTTAACGGACGGACGGATGACGGACAAAGACCGCTCAGAAAAGCTCACCTGAGCAATCAGGTGAGCTAAAAACAAACTTGAAAGAAGTGAAAAAAATTGTCTAGACCAGGGTGGGGGGGGGCTTTAATGCAAGATCCAGGTTCCATAAGTTAAGGGTCAAAGTCACAATTCAAGCAGGTTAAAAGGTCACATTTGATACATAAACCCAAACTCTTTGTTGTGAGATAAATTTGTCCAGCATGTATGTGTTTGTTAATCTGTATTTGATTTTATATTTTGAACAGTATTTCAGTTGTGACTGTGGAAGTTAAACCCACTTTTATTTTTAAAGTGTATGTTGGTTAACATGTATCTACTGCACATACTTATGCCAAAAGCTAACAACTGACCTACTTTGATCAGAGATAGGGGTGAATGGCCATAGAATGAATATCATGACACGCCCCAGACAAGTTCTATCACTGGGTCAAGAATAAAACCACGCCAACCTTGCGTTTGTAGTACACCGCTCTTCAAACTGAGCAAGGCTCAGTGCCTTGAATGTATTGATTGCAAATAAAGTACAATTAAGTGACCAGGATGATCAGTTGTGTTGTGGGCAAGAAATACGTCCTCATGTCAATGATCAAAGTAACAGTTCAATGTCAAGGCACCTTATTTTTGTCCTGAACAACAAAGTCTGATCTGAAAAGATTTTTCAAATTCTTATTAGTGACCAGATTTTTCCATATACAGGAATCTGACCCTATATCAAAGGTCTTACTTCAAGACAAAAGTTTATGTAAATGGTTTTCCCCGGGCAATTTATTGTGTATTGCCAAATTTGATTTGATTTCTAAACAAGGACTGTTTGTAAAACACGCATGCCCCCAATTGGGCTGTCAGTTGTAGTGGCAGCCCTTGTATGAATACATTATCATCCGGAAACTATTTTACTATTTCGAGTCACTGTGACCTTGAAATTTGACCTAGTGACCTGAAAGTCAATAGGGGTCATCTGCCGGTCATTACCAATGTCCCCATGAACATTCCTGATCCCAGGCTTAAGCGTTCTTGAGTTATCATCCGGAAACCATTTTACTGCTTCGAGTCACTTTGAACTTTGACCAAGTGACCTGAAAATCAATAGGGGTCATCTGCCGGTCATGAACAATGTCCCCATGAACTTTCCTGATCCCAGGCTTAAGCGTTCTTGAGTTATCATCCGGAAACCATTATACTGTTTTGAGTCACTGTGACCTTGACCTAGTGACCTGAAAACCAATAGTCGTCATCTGCCAGTCATGATCAATGTACCTATGAACTTCCCTGATCCCAGGCCTAAGCGTTCTTGAGTTATCATTCGGAAACCATTTGGAAGACGGACCGACCGACATGTGCAAAACAATATACCCCCTCTTCTTTGTAGGGGGGCATAATAAATAAAAGAGACAAGCAAAGCTAGACAGAGTATCCGAGGCGTCAAGGGTCAAGATCACAGTCAGTTTAAAATCTAAAATTGGAAATATATTCTATCCAGAATTAGACATTTCTTTCTAAAAGGCCTTAAATATGGAATTGCTGTTTTTGTGTGACAAATTCACTTTTGATTAGATCATCAAACTAATTTTGAACTTTCAACAATCTTTGTAGCAGAATCCGTATGTGTTGAACAGTGAGTACTGTGACTTAAAATGATGCAATCCAATTGTATTACGATAGAAACATATAAATATGCATAACATTTTGATCCATGTTTTTGAACAAGTAAAACATACTGGTAAATTGGAATCAGTCCGCCCCTGTCAAGCACAATAAATATTCATGCATTGCATATAAGTAAATAATTAAAAAAAATATGATAAAAAGTACAAAGAAAATTTGCAAAATATGTTTTAAATCATATCTGATATCAAATTGCATGTGACATGAAACCAGTCCATATCAGAACATTTCATGAGCAACAAAACAATAAGAGATCGATTGCATCAATTCCTTTGAACAATTTAAGCAAAATGTGAATTTCAAATATGAATTGTAATAGATTCGAAAAAAAAGTGAACATATTATATAAGCAAGCAAAATTACTATTCTTACTCAGAAAATATTTAAAATATTTCTTTATGAATAATCATCAACAACAATACAAAAAAATAGAACATGCGTAATGCTTTTGGTCGACAATTTGGAAATTATATTATTAAAATATATTATTAAAATAGCAGTTACAATTTATCAATAACAATCGGAAACAAGAGGGCCAAGATGGCCCTAGTTCGCTCACCTTGAAAAATATGGCTGCCGGGGGGGGCGGGAGCAGTTTTCTTATAATTATATAGTAAAAACAGCTTGTCAACACTCTAAAAGTCACATTATTTGCGCAATCATCATGAAACTTGGTGAAAAGATTGGTTTTATATATATTTCAGACGAGTTCGCAAATGGTCCCGATCGATCAAAAAACATGGCCGCCAGGGGGGTGGGGCAGTTTTCCTTATTTTGCCTAATCATTGTAAAACTTAGTCAATACATTGGTTTTATTGATTTCTCTGACAAGTTGGAAAATTGCTCAGATCGGTGAAACACAATTTTTAGCTCCCCTGATTGTTCAGGTGAGGTTTTAGGATTGGTCTTTGTCCGCCGTCTGTCCACATTTGGTTTGTAAACACTCTAGCATTCACATTTCTCAAGCATTCTTTATCAAAGTTGCTGAAAGATATGAGCAAAATCACAAAATTAATGCCATAATTATTGCCCTTTGAATGTCCAAATTTTCATTATATTATACAAAATCCTTGTAAACACTCTAGAGGTCACAATTTTGTTTCAGATTTTATGAATCTTGGTCATAATATTTATATTTGTAAGCAAAGTTTGATGTTTGGTAAGGGGGGTCAACTCAACATATAGGTAACCAGGTCAAATCTTACAAAAACAAAAACACTCCATACGCCAGAGTTTGGTTCAATAATGATGAAACTTGACCAAAATGTTTGTCTGGACAATATCTAGGTCAAGTTTGACATTTGGTCAAGATTGAATGAACCGACTTCACCTCTATGAAGTTTCATGCTCCTAGCCATAAGCATTATTGAGTTATCATCCGGACACCATTTTACTATTTCGGGTCACCGGGACCTTGACCTTTGACCTTGTGACCTCAAAATCAATAGGGGTCATCTGCGAGTCATGATCAATCTACCTATCAAGTTTCATGATCTTTGGCATATGCGTTCTTGAGTTATCATCCGAAAACCATTTTACTATTTCGGGTCACCGTGACCTTGACCTTTGACCTAGTGACCTCAAAATCAATCGGGGTCATCTGCGAGTCATGATCAATCTACCAATGAAGTTTCATGATCCTAGGCGTATGCATTCTTGAGTTATCATCCGGAAACTATTTTACTATTTCGGGTCACCGTGACCTTGACCTTTGACCTAGTGACCTCAAAATCAATAGGGGTCATCTGAGAGTCATGATCAATCTACCCATGAAGTTTCATGATCCTAGGCGTATGTGTTCTTGAGTTATCATTCAAAAACCATTTTACTATTTCGGGTCACCGTGACCTTGACCTTTGACCTAGTGACCTCAAAATCAATAGGGGTCATCTGCGAGTCATGATCATTGTACCTATGAAGTTTCATGATCCTAGGCCCAAGCGTTCTTGAGTTATCGTCTGACAACCACCTGGTGGACGGACAGACCGACAGACCGACCGACATGAGCAAAGCAATATACCCCCTCTTCTTCGAAGTGGGGCATAATAAAACAAATGTTGTGACCAAATTGCATGATGATTGGGCAAAAATTGTGACTTCTAGAGTGTTTACAAGGTTTCTATATAGCCAAATAAGGAAAACTGCCCCGCCCACTGCCGGCCATGTTTTTCAACGGACCGGAACAACTTTTAAACTCAACCAACATATCATTAAGGCAAACATTTAGACTAAATTTCATGAAAATTGGGCCAAAAATGTGACTTCTAGAGTGTTCACATGTTTCACTATATACATATTGAGAAAAATACCCCGCCCACTGGTGGCCATGTTTTTTCACCGATCTGGACCATTTTCGAACTCGTCCAAGACATCAATAAAACCAATGTTTTGACCAACTTTCATGATGATTGGGCAAAAATTGTGACTTCAAGAGTGTTTACAAGGTTTCTCTATAGCCAAATAAGGAAAACTGCCCCGCCCACTGGCGTCCATGTTTTTCAAAGGACGGGAACCACTTTTAACCTCATCCAACATATCATTAAGGCAAACATTTTGACAAAGTTACATGAAGATTGGGCATAAAATGTGACTTCTACAGTGTTTACAAGGTTTTTCTTTTCTTTGACCTAGTGACCTAGTTTTTGACCCGGCACAACCCAGTTTCGAACTCGGCCGAGATTTTATTGGGACAAAGCTTCTGACCAAGTTTCATGAAGATGGGACAAGAAATGTGGCCTCTAGAGTGTTTACGAGCAAATGTTAACGTACAGACGGACATACGACGGACAAAGACCGGTCACAAAAGCTCACCTGAGCAATCAGGTGAGCTAAAAATTATAAAGCGTTTGTAATGCTCTCGTCAATAATATAGAAAATATATAACAAAAAAGCTTTTACAATTTGCTGTTACATCAAAACGGCATAGTGTTAAGTGTAAGCGCTATAAAGTTTGCTTCTACAGATCACTGATTGGAATCCTGGGGCTGGTAATATTTATATTCAACTTTTTATCTTGCTTTTAAAATTATTATAAAATTTTCTTAATTTGATATACATGTTGTTGTCAGTAAATACATTGTTTTGTTTTTTTTAAATCAATAAAAAATCTTTGAACCCCTTCAACAAATATTCACTACTGGTATTCTAACAATCTGAGACTATTCAATAGTATAAATCTAGTAACAGCCATTAAACTTATTTATAGACAATAATATTCCAAGTCTTTAGAATTTATCAATTTACATAAGTTAATAATAGATTCTCTTAGTAATAAAGTATTCCTTTAATGACATTCAATTAAGTATTGTTACAGTTAAGTGTTTTCCTCCTTCAAATCAATACAACATGCAAACATATTAAACACATTATCTAAAGTCAAGAGGACTATAAATGCCTACCAATTTTCATAAGCTTAGGTTAGAATATTTTCAATAACAAATAGAATTAGCGGGTGGTGGGTTTTTCTGATTTTCTGAGTTTCAATGAATCCAATATATTGCAGTTTCAAAAATGTTATTCTTAGTTATGATCATGCTTAATGGATGGTATTATACCCAGAAACGCAGCATGACTAGAGGCACTTTTCTTTGGTTTGTTGATGACATCTACCTCAACACAAAAGGGCAATATATGTTTTTTGTTCCTATTAATAATAAATTTGGTCAAAAAACGTATTGTAAAAGAAAAACTATACATTTCTTACATAAAAAAGGCATCGAGTAACAAGTATCTGAAAAAAATCTACAATATATAAATATGTATATATTAACATTCAAAATTCATATATTCAGATAAATAGAGTTTTAATGAGATGCATAAAGTCACCAATATTAATAATGTCTTATTAATAATAACACATAATTTATAGGAAAACACATGTACATTTATCAAGACACTTTACAAGCAAAGGCACAGGTGTGGAAAAAAAAAGTTCATATTACAAAAACTTGAATATTAAACATGTCTGACATTATAAATAAAATATACTCTAAGGCATATTTTATGAAAATTTCTTAAAATAAATGTTTACAACAGGACATACTTTCTACAAAATTTGTGGATTGTGTGTGTTTACTCAAAAAACAACTGAACAATATAATGACCTTTAGCTGGTTTGGTCATTATGATTGAAACAGACTGATGTGATTGGTACATTTAGTAACAAAAAACACTTTCACTATATACATATTATTTGCATGTACACATTTTTAATTTCAAGTTTTTTAATGTATATCAGTTATGCACAAAAACAAGGCATTTTAACAAAGTGCCCTTAACCCTTTACCACTTAGATTTGTATTTTCATGCATTTGAAGTCCTTTAGAAAGTTATATTTAATTTAAGACCTTTCTATCTAGATTCAAGTTTTTAACGCTTCATCTCCAAACCTTAGATACTGATGAGCAGCAAACAGCATAAAACCTTAACAGACTGCAGGCTGTACTGGTTTTATGATGTTTGCACATTTTCACTTTACTTCTAAGTGGAAGAGGATTAAATCTTTAACAAATAATCAAACTTTTACATTAAATATCTAAGCTTTTATACAGGCATTTAATAATAATACATACCCGTATACACAATATAATTAAATTTATTCACAATACATATATTCTACAACTTTCATGTTTTAATGTTTTTAATGGATAATCTAAACAGCAGAAATAGAACTGAAGACTTACATATGGTCTGTCCTCTATCATTCTCTTGTAAAGCTTTTATTTCTCTAAATAAAAAGACATGCTTTCATGATATGATGTAAACAACATTAGATTCCTATTTTGACGCATTTGTAGTCCTTTAGAAATTTAAATGTTATTAAAAACCTTTCTAACTAGATTCAAGTTTTAAAGGCTTCATTTCCAACCCTTAGATACTGATGAGCAGCAAACAGCATAAAACCTGAAAAGACTGCGAGTTACTTGCAGGCTGTTCTGGTTTTATGCTTGTTGCAAAAACCATTTTCACTTTTCCTCTCAGTGGGAAAGGGTTAAATTGTTCTTTTGTATACTGAAAGGTGCTATATATAATATGAGGCCAGATCAATTACATAATCCCATTATTGTAGCTGCAATACATAATTATAATACATCATAACTTCTTAAAAGTACTCACATGTGGATTCCAAATCAATATATATAAATATAATGTAAGACTATCTCAGTATACCATAATATTTCATGGCTCCTTTATTTCTCCAAATTTAAATTACCTTTCTGATATGTAACAGATGAAATCGTCTATCAGAGCACATTATGTCTAATAAGCCATGGCACACTGGTCTATGACCCAACATTATTTCTTTGGCAAATACCTTGTCAGGAGTTTGGCTCAAACTTAATTTTCCCCCTGAAAAGTCACAGGGACAGGTTCACACATAAATGCAGGCGTGAACACCCTGGGAAACATGCAAATTAACTCTGAAATACATACACATGATCCCATTTCACAGTATTTCTTCAATTTTTCAGTTTTTCTTTTCTTCATCTGAATCAGATTTTACTTCATTCAAATCATCTTTGTAAACAGTCACTTTGCAAGTTGGACAAACTAAACTGGTGTCTGAAATCTTGAATTCGAGTTTTTGACTGCAGTTTGAGCAGACATGCCTTTTGAGAACCTTTACATTAAGCGCCTCGTATCCATGTTCAAACGAGAAAGCCAGGTTAAATTGCACACGTCTACCCTTATGTCGTGGCCCATCCAGTTCAGCTCTCTTGGGTACAAAGAACACCTTTAAATTGTCAACTTGTAAATCCAGCTCAATCTGACCATAGCAAGGCTTATTGTTTGGAGGGCATATTGTTCCTTTGCAAACCTTTAAATTAACACTGAGAACTCTTTGATCTTTGACCTCATGGTGAGATATGGGGATTTTCTGATTTGACTGCAGTATTGCTTTTATACCAATACCATTCCCTAACCACTCTCGATGATGTTTAGGTTTTAACAACCATGATACTTTCTTTGTCAACTCCTGCTGTAATTCCTTTGCTTCAATCAAGGATTCAGTATTGCCTTGGACACCATCATGTCCTATACCCATCACGCTTTTGACAACAAAAAGGTAGAACAAAGACATTGGTGACCGAACAGTTTGATTCCATATCTGAACACGGGTGCATACATCATTTAGACTGTAAACCCTTTGGCACAATTCATGTCTAATGGCACACATACATTCTTGATAGTCATAATTAAGATCCTTCTTGCTTACAACCTCCAACAGTCCCATCGAAATATCTTTAAAATTGTCTTCATATAGAGTTATAATTTTCTCCACTGCCCCAGCGTCATTAACATTCTCAATGCCATTCAATTCTGGCCTTGAACCATAGTCTAATTTTTGAGCAGAAATTTTTATCCGACGTTTGTCAATGTCATGGACATCTGTGAGACATTCTTGCGGTAGAACTTGGAGTTTAAAAAGAGCATTGTACCACTTTATCATTGTCATGATGCTATGCTTCTCCATATTTTCAATATCAGCCTCCTCTGAACATGCATTAAACAAATACTCTAGGCGACAAAGTGTTTCTTCAATAAATGTTTTGCACTCAGCTGTTGCTTCTGATTCCATAAATGTTTTTAAAACCTCATGCTCAGACGCAGTTTCTTTGTAATGTCTAATAACGTAATCTGATATTTGTAAGCGGACATCAATTTCCCCAATGTAAGACCCAGTAAATATTTCACACGTTTCAGGTGTCATCACTCGGCTTTTATCAAACAGCTCACATGCCAATTCTGCCGCTTCAACAAGCTTAGATATCTTCACATAAAACTTCTCCTCTGCTTCCATCGTCTTGGTTTCCTCATTTTTATGTTTTCCTATCATACTTGAGATCTGCTTCTTTTTAAAGCTTCCATACATGTGGTACACATGCACAAGCGTTGACTTTGAGGAATCATCCAATTGGTCTAAGTTGCTCCTAGCCATTCTTTTCTCTACTAAAGATATTGCTTTCTTAAACTTTTGTTCAGCCTTTTCGTCATCATCTGGTCCACAAAAGGCATAAAACCTGCCAACATGGGCATGAAAATTTGGATCATCCGGAAAAGAACTTGCCAGTTTCTCGAGAATTTGCAACCTTTCTTCAAACATGGGTTTTCCGGCAGGAATATCAAGTAACAACTGTGAGACGCGTGACTTTTTGCGTGGTAAGTCTTCTGCAGTGAGAGTCAAATCTATTTCATCGCGATATATGAATGTTTTTGTCAAGATATGACCTATTGCTGGGCTGCTTTTGTAGTTACTTGTTTTCTTATTGCTACAATATTCAATAAAATCTTTAGAAAAAGCTGCAAGGTTTTTGCAAGCATTTTTACTCAGTTTTTCTGAGTAATGATGTTCCCATGCATGTCTGGAACAATCTCTGGATAGTATCTGTTCTAGAATCTCTTTGGCAATTTCATAATGACAAATGCGGATCATGTGCTGCTTTCTATCATTTGTTTCGTACACTATAAATTCAGTCACTGGGTGATCGAAATCTTCTTCAAGAACCATTTGATGGTTGGGCTGTTTATAAAACAGCCGAGCAAATAACTGGCAAGGAAGACTCGCTTGGCCATAGAAATAAACTAATGCCAAATAACCCAAACACGTGTTAATGTGTGACAATTCAGCATCACGACTTATCTGTAAATATCCTCTTACATAAGCTGCTATGCCTTTGAATTCATGGCTGTAAACAGTCATTCCAAAATCATATAGAGAATGTTGTCTTGATTTCATCACATCATTTTTCATTTTTTCCAATGTCTTTTTTCGTTCTGTGCTACACCTTTCACCAAACTTAACAGCGAGCTCGTGTGCTTCTTTATTCGACACTTTTCCAGAGAGATAAATCTTATATTCATGACCTCTTTGCAAAGCTGACTTATCTTTTGGATCGTTTGATAAGTTCCCAAATTTGAATGGATATCTTTTCACATTCAGTATTATTGCAAATTTTAGTGATTAGCAAAACTGTTTCACCTTTGCATCATCTTCATCATCAATTAATATCAATGTAGTTAGGTGTGTCCTTTCGTGTATGAATTCTATCTTTCTGGAAAGATCTTTTGACTTCAATAATGTTCCTCTTCGTACCTGAACACATGGAATTTTCTGATGATATTCCCACAATATTCGTTGCGCTAGAGTCGACCCACCTGATCCAGGTGCATTAAGAATTGTTATGGTTGAGCATCTAGACTGGGACATAAGCTGGTCTATTTTTTGTATTGCGTCCTTTAAGGAATCTCTTCGAATATCAACACCCGAATCTCCTATTTCATACCAAGCTGACCATGGAAATCTTCCTCCTTTTATGAAATTAATAATTTCCGTTTCCAGAAAATCATGATCAGCATCAGTGACCTTGTTAGGATTTTGAAGGTACAACACTTCCAAGTCTTCTTTCAGCCACATTGCGTCCTTTTCAGTGATAAAGCCTGGTAAAATGTCAATTGGCATTCTTGGAAGTTCATATTTCAAACATCTGTTACTTATGCCTTGTAGTTTACTTCCTATCCCAAGACATAAATCACTGAAGTCAATAATGCAGACATGTATACAACTTGAATATTCCATTTTTAATTCATTTAAAGCTGTTTCTTCATCTGCTGACCTACATTTTTCATTCATGCAGACAACAAGCTTTGGTTTGTGATTTAGTTCGTAAACTATCTTGTCAAGAAATTTACGAATGAACAGAATAATTTCTTCAGTTTTTGGCCAAAGGATAACAATCGTATAAACTGTGTATTCATCTGCAAATGAGACAATCTGTTCACAGTTTTCAGCAATGCTAATTTTAACAGTCTGCAACCATGTATGATGATCTTCTATTTTGTCTGGCTGAGTGTCTGTCCAAGTGTCTGACAGCTCCCGATAGACTCTCATGAAGCACCAATGGATTCCATTTTCAGATAAAACTGGTGGTGGTTCTTTCCAAGTGCTTATTTTCAAATGTCTTTTTTGTTCTAATTAGTCTTGTACGGCGTTCAGAAAGCCATTTGTACAGCTGTTTATGTCAAAATCATAAACTGCTATCCAAGGATTTAAAGAAAGATTTCTGAGATGCTTATGTCTGTTCGATATATCACCAGATATTAATATGAAGTGACGTTTTTTAAATTCACCACATGCTTTCCAAACCTCAGTAAACTCCCCTTCTTCTTCAATTACTTCCATGCTAGAACAAGACTCACTTGATCCCCATTCATTACAGTTTTCCAAATGGTTTGAAACCATGTGTGGTCTTTTGAATACTGTCTGTTCACTTTTTACCAGTTCATGTACTATAAATCCCTTTCCCAAGCTTTCTAATGAAGGATCATTTGTACCGAGGAACCAATGAAAAATCATGCCAAATGTTTCATTTGATGCAACACAGAACGCATTTTTACATCCATCTCTATACCACAATTCATTTTGTTTCAGTACAAAAACGTCCAAAATAACATCCTTTTTCACTATGCTTGGTTGACCCATTTTCCAGCTGCTTGCAATTTCAATTACAACAAATGTCATAGACTGTACTGAACCGGTAAACAGACGTATGTTGGTGTAAAACTAAATGTGCTATCCGTAAACAATCTTACTTTAGAATAAAAATTCACGTCAAAATCTTTGTTGCATCCAATGAGCTTTTTAGGATTACCTTTTGTAACGCCAATAACAATGTATGAACGAATTCTATGTGTAGTGTTCCACATACCTATAATGTCTTGCTGACATGTATGTTGTTTTGCAAAGTAGATGTCAAGACTTTTCACAAACATTAAATCTCTTCCTACCTCCTGTTCTAAAAGAGTTTTTAAATGGCCAATGTTCGGATCCTGGTCATCTTCACGTAATACCTCTCGAGCCAGTGGCTTATCTTTGTTAGGTTTTGAGCTTTTTGTACCAGCTCTCTGACTATGAATAACTTCAGTCCATTCCTCGTCTGATTTGGTACAATTCTTCACTTGCCTTCTAGTGGCTGTAGCTTCACACTTGGTTGTTTGAACTAGGTTTTACAAGCTTGTACTAGTTGATGCACTATAATTAGTTTTTGCACTTGAAGGCTTTGAAGAATAGTGTGTTGATTTTTTTTTAACTTGTTTGGGCTCATCACATGCTAATAGAGGCTTTTTTTCCACGGCTAACTCTAGTCAATTGATTGTCATTCAAATCTGTTTCTCTGTTTAATTGGTTTATTTACAGGGAATTTGATGAATCCGGTTTTTTAATATTTGACTGTTCATTGTTAGGACTTTGCTTTACAGCCTCTGCAAAGCTTCTTGTGCTTAAGGATGAGTCTCCTTTACACCTCAATGCCACAAAAGTACTATTGTCACAATTTAGCCGTTTAAAAACATCATTGTGCATCATAATAAAGTCTCGAACTTGTGCACCATACAGCTGTTCAAATGTCAAGGCGCCATCATAAATCTTGACACTTTCCTCTGCTACCTGTATTAGATCTTGTAATTCTGCTTTCCCATGACTTTTCTCAAGTATGTTTTTAAGGATAAGAAATCCAAAAGCTTCTTTGGTCTGTGTTTTTTCTGGAATAATAAAAAAGTAAAAATATGTTAAGATTTTAAAGGTAAAGAAGCCAGCAATATGGGCTCTGGATTGATCACCTGAGTAATATTGAAGGATTTAGAGAAGAACAGTTTATTTTTTTTTAAATGTCTATAACAAAGAGACCAAAAGGGCATATCTAGTCTTGAAATCAGTGGCATGCTTTTAATAAACTGTACACATGAACACTGTTGTTACATACCAATAATTCACACTCACACTCTAGTGATTAATTTCTTTCCATGTTTTATGTAATTTAATAATAGTCAGTATTTAATAAGCATGTAATATCCAGTGACATGAACTGTGTTTGTTGAGGACCACTTTAAAATGTATCATATTAACAATGGACAAAATTGTCAGAAAACCAGGTTTTCAATTTTTTTTAAAAGTCTGATAAAGGGAGACAATTAAAAATGTGCATTGTTATCCCCCTTGTTTGAAATTCAATCTTTTTTTACTTGTGGTAACCTTGATTTCAATTTGAAATCTGATAAAGGGAGACAACTCAAAATGTGCATAGATACATGTTCATAGTTACCCCCCTTGTTTCAAAATCAATCTATTTTTCAGTTGTGGCAACCTTGACCTTAGAGATATCTACGTAATTCTTTCGGCGACACACTTTCCAATGATGGTGAAAAAATGTTCCAATTGATTTTAAAATCTCACAATGAATGACATAGTTATGGTCCGGACGAGCTCATTTATGGCCATTTTTTACCTTTGAACTAAAAATGTAACTTTAAACTTGGAGATATCGACGTAATTCTTTCGCGCGACACACCGTCCAATGATGGTGAACACATATGCCAAATGATTTTAAAATCTCACAATGAACGACAAAGTTATGGCCCGGACAAGCTTGTTCCGCCTGCCAGCCCGCCCGCCCGCCGACATTTGCCAATCTAATAACCAGTTTTTTTCCTTCGGAAAACCTTGTTAAATATTGTGCCTTTGAGCCTTGTGGTTCAAAAAGCAGAAATTGTTGTTGAATAAGTTTCCTCGGCAAGTCAATATAAACCATGTTACCCCTATTGCATGGTCAGATATGATCAAAAGGGCAGAATTTTCAGTGCTTTCCATAGGTATTTTTTCAGGCGCCCCAGGGCTGACAAGGATGGCTTCGGGAGCGGTGTTCCCTCCCGACGTTGATTTTTTTCATTTAACCTGTCAATTGAGATTCTGTGGTGCGCTATAACTCTAAGAAAAACAGCGTCAAAAGACGTCATTTGTTACGCTATGACTCTTTAAGAAACTCCTCCCGCTATAAAGTCATTTATAAAGATGTACTTTTTAATAGTTTTATAACTGTCCCACATAGATCCCGACTCGAACGATTCCCCAATACATCCGTATCAACCCGACTATTACTGCATACTTACTACTTTTCAAGTTTCTATTCATTACCCGATAATCCCATGTATTCCATTTTTAAAACACTTTCTGGTAAATATTGACGATAAAAATGCACAATAATTTTTTTTAACACAAACGGTGTCATTTTTCTAAAGTATCAAATAAATTTCGGCATCAGTGACTATTTATAGATTTGTTGAAATATTGCCACTGAACATGCATAAACCCCCTGACGTGAGGTGTGCTTGTTTATACATGCTCAATACACCCACGCTTTCCATGCAAATGACGTGACGTTGTACATGGTGCATAATTTTCGCGCCCTTTTTATGAAGACAAAGGGTGAGCACAAAATATATTGACACTGCTATTTTGAAGCAAGAATAAGATAATGTCGCGTTAACATTTACATGCGGAAGTGTGTGTTCTGATTAGCAACGCGTTAACATCACAAAACATTAGCAGTTGCGTAATGAATGCAAGAATAATTTGTTTCAACACTTTACAATACGAATAAATGTTTTTGACCGTATTATGCATGAAATGCACGATTTCCATGAGGATTACAGCCAGTTGCCATTATCAGTCTTCTAAGTAACAGGCCAAGATTTCTGTGGCAATTAAGTGTACGTCACGAGTCGTCTGCATGATTTAACTGCAGGTATTGCCAGTCTATGAGTGCTGTCAGACAAAGCGTGCGCTCTCATTGCCCAATATTTATTTTCAAATACAACGACGCTCAGCCAGTAGGCAGGCTTTAGTTAGGTAAAGCAAAAATAGATCGTAAATCGGCTTTAAAAATTTTAGGCGAAGTTGATATCGCTTTTATCTTAAGAATGGCTAGCTGCAGTAACTGACAAAATACACTAATCAGAAAATTTCAGGCGCCCAGTGGAGTCTGATTTCGATATTCAAGCGCCCCGTCGAGGGACTGTTAAATGGCCTGTGTAAAGCACTGATTTTAACAAACTACCAATTAATGATGATACCAACAAAATAATAAAGCTGAACCTTGTTCAAGTTTTATTTTGCTATGTTAGTCAATAACAAGGTATGTTTCCATATAACACCAGTGATTTTTTTCCATCTTTATAAAGAACAGCATTTTCCGATCGGGGAAAAACTACAAATTTCCCGATTGCTGTCCATAAAATCCTTATGAAATGTGTCCAAAAACATTTAAAACAAGAGCTGTGTTCATGAAACACAATGCCCCCTACTGCGCCACTTTGAAGCCATATATTTTACCTTTGACCTTGAAGGATGAGACACGCATGCATGCCAAATATGGAGTTGCTATTTTCAATATTGCAAAATTTGACCTTTTACCTTGACCTTGAAGGATGACCTTAACCTTTCACCACTCAAAATGTGCAGCTCCATGAGATACGCATGCATGCCAAATATCGAGTTGCTATCTTTAATATTGCAAAATTTGACCTATGACCTTGACCTTGAATGATGACCTTGACCTTTCACCACTAAAAATGTTCAGCTCCATGAGATACTCCAAACTTCAAGTTGCTATTTTGAATATTGCAAAATTTTGACCTTTGACCTTGACCTTGAAGGATGACCTTGACCTTTTACCACTCAAAATGTGCAGCCCCATGAGATACGCATGCATGCCAAATATCGAGTTGCTATCTTCAATATTGCATCATTTGACCTTTGACCTTGACCTTAAAGGATGACCTTGACCTTTCACCACTTAGAATGTGCAGCTCCATGAGATATGCATGAATGCAAAATATCAAGTTGCTATCTTCAATATTGCAAAATTTGTCCTTTGACCTTGACCTTGAATGATGACCTTGACCTTTCACCACTCAAAATGTGCAGCTCTATGAGATACACATGCATTGCAAATGTCAAGTTACTATCTTCAATATTGCAAAATTTGACCATTGACCTTTCACCTTGAAGGATAACCTTGACCTTAACCTTTCACCATTCAAAATGTGCAGCCCCATGAGATACGCATGCATGCCAAATATCGAGCTGCTATCTTCAATATTGCATCATTTGACCTTTGACCTTGACCTTGAAGGATGACCTTGACCTTTCACCACTTAGAATGTGCAGCTCCATGAGATATGCATGAATGCAAAATATCAAGTTGCTATCTTCAATATTGCAAAATTTGTCCTTTGACCTTGACCTTGAATGATGACCTTGACCTTTCACCACTCAAAATGTGCAGCTCTATGAGATACACATGCATTCCAAATGTCAAGTTACTATCTTCAATATTGCAAAATTTGACCTTTGACCTTTCACCTTGAAGGATAACCTTGACCGTAACCTTTCACCATTCAAAATGTGCAGCTCCATGAGATACACATGCATGCCAAATATCAAGTTGCTATCTTCAATATAGCAAAAGTAATGGTCAATCTTAAAGTTTTCGGACAAACGGACGGACTGACTGACTGATGAACAGACAGACGGACAGTTCAAAAACTATATGCCAGCCTTCAGGGACGGACAGATGCCATATATTTGACCTTTGACCTTGAAGGATGACCTTGACCTTTCACCTTTCAAAATGTGCAGCTCCATGAGATACACATGCATGCCAAATATCAAGATGGTATTTTCAATATTGAAAAAGTGATGGCAAATGTTAAAGTTTTCGGACGGACGGACAGACACCATATATTTGACATTTGACCTTGAAGGATGACCTTCACCTTTCACTTCTAAAAATGTGCAGTTCCATGAGATACACATGCATGCAAAGTATCAAGTTGCTATCTTCAATATTGAAAAAGTTATGGCCAATGTTAAAGTTTTTGGACGGACAGACAGACGCCATATATTTGACATCTGACCTTGAAGGATGACCTTAACCTTTTACCACTCAAAATGTTAAGCTCCATGAGATACACATGCATGTCAAATATCAAGTTGCTATCTTGAATATTGAAAAAGTTATGGCCAATGTTAAATTTTTCAGACAAACGGACAGACGCCATATATTTGACATTTGACCTTGAAGGATGACCTTGACCTTCACCGTTCACCATTCAAAATGTGCAGCTCGGTGATATGCACATGTATGTCAAATATCAAGTTGCTATGTTCAATATTGAAAAAGTTATTGCCATTAAAGTTTTCGGACGGACGGACAAACTGACACACTGACAGATAGTTCAACTGCTATGTGCCACCCTACCGGGGGCATAAAAAATTAATGCACCATTTAGTTTATTTCATATGCATAAAATATAATATTGACAACTTGACAACACCAATAGCTATCAATTTTAAAGTAATTGTTAGCAACAAATAAAATACACCAATTTCCCAATCTGAAGACTTCATGACGCGAATTTTCCCAATTTCAGGTTTTTTTGCGCTAATTTTTCCCAATTAGGCTGAAACCAGTACTTTTCCCAATTGGGCAAAAAAAAAGGCTCGACACTGATGCCCCCACATTCCATTTACGCACACAAAAAAACTGTTATAGCCAAATTTGACATGAATTGCCATTTAATACATTATTTTGTTTAATGACTTCAGTAATTTTCTTACTAAGCTTTTTTTTGTCAAAGAAAATTAATATATACTTAAATGTCATGATACAACCAGAAAGTTGTTTAAATTGCATGATGTCACTTGATAATGCAATTATAATGTCGCTACACCAAAATAACAAAACGCAATTGACCATTCAAAAAGTAGCCAATGAAAACACAACAAAGCCATTTTAAACGTGCTTAAGATAACATATATTTGTTATTGTTATATAACAGAAAACAAGGCCCAGGATGTAATAAATGTTACCATTTTGTGTTAATATCAATTTGTTATGTGTCTCTTGAAATCTTTTAACCCATACAAGGCTTTTAATCACTTTATTGGGAATATGACTTATAAAAGTCAAATTGAGAACTATAGCATTAATTGGCCTTACATCGGGAAAATACCAATTTATTTTATCTGAAGACGTTTTGCCACAACTTCATAAAACAATAAATGTGCCCGAACTACACGGATGCCCCCAACTGTAACTTTGTCACTACACAAAATCATAACTGTGTAAATGTTTTTGAGATATACATCGCCTTTATTTTATTAAACTATTAGTTTGCTGCATAAAAGGTGTATCAATATTTAAATGTTGTTGTTTGTTACATATGTCATCTGCTGCAGTTTGTAGATGTTTTTTTCTGGCAATTCTTTGCATGCAAATAACAGGAATGCACGTATCTTCTTGTCAACTGTAGACAAAAAACATTTTCTTATACATACTAAAGCAAAGCGTTGAATACATTGTACTTGTTTCTATGGCAGTCTTTTCGGTTATATCAGGCGGGGAAAAATCAATACCATGTGTAAATATGCTTTAACAATACGTTGCACCAATAAACAACTATTGATCGTTCTTATAATACAATCATAGATTGTTTACTTAAAATGTTCAACAACTTACCTTCTTGCTACTTTCGCAAACAATAAATACACATGTAGTTTTAAATCGACGGATTTCCGAAAATAGCGTAAAGTATGACTGAGCATAGGTGTCTAGACGCGTTGTGAATTCGACGGATTTCCGAAAATAGCGTAAAGTATGACTGGGCATAGGTGTCTAGACGCGTTGTGAATTGTACACGTTCATTTTATTATGGAATACCATTAGTTCCGCTCGATTGGTAATTGTCATAGTCGGCTCGGGTACTACTTACATGTACCCTGGGTACTCTTAAGTATACTTACATGTACCCCGGATACGGTAAATATACTAAAACGTACCCGGAAATATAACGCTACATCGGTCGTTGTCGGCTATTTTTGTTAATTAATTATATTTATATTTGTGTCAATTTTCTGTAAAATTGCCTCTATATTATAGACACTCATTCTCAAAAAGCATGTTGTTGCAGTGTTTTTTTTTAAATATTATTGCATAAACTCTATCTATTATGCCCTCTGGCGGGGTGCAGAAACTTTTGCAAAAGGAGGGATTGAACGGGAGAAATCGTGTATTAACAAGGCGATTCAAGTGCCGTTCAAGCCCTGTTATGTGTTTTTCATATCCATAATCTGGTCCACGCACAGTTACTTCCCTTCTTCAGCCTTCGACGACTTTCCAAGCATAAATGTGGAACTGAATAAGCACCAGTTTCCTCATACATGCAGGGGTAATGACTTCTTCTTTTACAATAATGACTCAATACTGATACATTATGGCCATGCGTGGGGGGTAAACAAGAAATAGATTGATAGGTTACCCGAGTTACTCAATCCACTCAGGAAATCTTATCAACAGTGATCAAAAAGGTGCAAAACCTTAAACATTAAGCCCTTAAGACTTAAATATATACATATACAAATGTGCATGTGGTGTGAATATTAGTCGAGTTAAAAGCAGGATAAAAGCAGAAACATGTGATCTAAGGATCGAAGGAACACTGATGTAGACAGCACTGATTTAAATCCAGGGATCGTATCAGCACTGACTACATAAGATGGGAGTGTGTTACATAGTTCTTGGAAAGAAAGAAAATTTGTGGTAATCAGCTGTACTTGGTGGTATTTGATATGCCATGTGATGGTGATGGCGTGAGTGTCTGATGTATGGAGTGAGATAGTGAAGGGGTTTGATGTCAACATGATTATATACTATTTTATAGAACAAACTGAGTCTAGCTTGTTGTCTTCTTGATTGCAAGGTATTCCAATTCAAATCCTTAATTATATTTGTGACCGTGCCCGGTGTCTTGCTGTAATTATTCGTTACAAATCTGGCGGCTTGACGCTGAACATTTTCAATTTTATCAATATCTTTCTTATGGTAAGAGTCCCACACACTAGAGCAATATTCCAAAGATGGTCTAACAATGCTGTTATATGCCGCTGCCTTAGTTTCCATTCTAGAAGAATGAATGTTTCGTTTTAAGAATTCTAAGCTCTGGCTTGCTTTACTACTAATTTTATTACGTGAGGTGACCAGTTTAAAGTTGAGCTTACTTCAACGCCAAGATAAGTGGCTTGGTTTACAACAGACAGAGGTTGATTGTGAAGAGTGTAGGCTGTTTTTAATGGGTTACGGTTTTTCGTTAACATGCATGATATGACATTTTTCTATGTTAAAAGACATCTTCCATTTCAGCTCCCACAATGATAGACTATCTAGATCTCTCTGAAACTGAATAGTGTCAGCCAAAGTTTTTATGGATCTGTACATGACACAGTCATCCGCAAATAGACGGACGTTTGACTTCACAGACGAAGGTAGATCATTTATGTAGAGCAGAAACAGAAGAGGCCCAAGAACTGATCCCTGGGGTACGCCAGAAATTACAGGGGCCATGGTGGAAGTTGCCCCATCTACAACAACCTGTTGACTACGGTTACCAAGAAAAACTTTAATCCAAGAGTGTGTTGTGACCGTGATGTACAACATCGAAGGCTTTGCTAAAATCCATGATGGCAACATCCATCTGGTCTCTCTGCATGATAGAAGCTAAGTCATGGATAAAACCCACAAGTTGGGTTTCGCAAGACCGCCGGGCTCGAAAGCCATGTTGGTTGTCCACCAGGATATTAAAGTTGTCAAGATGGTCTAAGATGTTACTAACAACGATCGATATGCTCCAGCAATTTACTAGCAATACATGTTAATGAGACTGGTCTATAATAACTAGCTTGGTACTTTTCACCTTTTTTAAATATCGGAGCTACAAAAGCCATGGACCAGTCAGAAGGGACAGAACCAGAAATAAGTGATTTGTTAAAAAGAATTGTAAAAATAGGTGCAATTTCATTTGCACATTCCCGTAAGATTCTGGGTTTGATTTGGTCTGGCCCTGCGGCCTTGTAAGGATTCAGTTTGAGTAGGAGTTTCTTAACACCATTTACCGTAATATTAATTGATGGCATGTTTTTATACGGGCTATTATCCAAGATCTGGATATGAGCTGTTTGTGTCATTAGTAAAAACAGAAGACAATTGTTTATTTAAGACTTAAGCTTTTTCCTTGGGATTAGATTTTAAGACCCCATCATCCCTCAAGGGCGCTACACCACATGAGTCATTTTTAAAGCTTTTTATGAACCCCCCAAAACGTTTAGTTGTCCCATGTTTATGTTCTGTTTCATCCCATATTATGTTGTTCATGTAGTCCCAGTAAGAGTTACGAATTTTCTTATGTATTAATGATCTGATCTTCTTAATTTTTGGAAGTAAAGTGTAATTTTTAGTCTTTTTCATTTTGCTATAAGTCCGGTCACGTTTTTTCATTAGCTTTATAATGTCAGAATTCAGCCATGGTAGATGCTTCTTGCTAGAAACAGTTTTAGTTTGTATGTATTTTTCAACAAGAGTGTTAAGACAGACTTTGAAATCGTCCCAAAGCTTCTGGACATTCATATCATTAATATTGTTTACATTTATAAAACCAGTTTTGATTTCCGACCAGTTTGCCTTGTCAAACAGAAGTATTTTCCGTTTCTCTTTCCGATTTATTCTAGCAGAGGATAAAATATCAACAAAAGGTATGAAGTGATCACTAAAACCTGGAATGACCTTCGAACTGTTTCGGCTAAAGAAGGATTAGACAAGAAAAACAGGTCAAGACATTTCTTAGTGGTATCCGATAGTCTTTTTGGTTCATCAACTATTTGATTTAATGAATGAGTATCAGCAAAGTTAAAAATTTTGTTACATTCTTCTGGGTGTGAAGCATTAGAGTCTACAGTTTTATTTTTCCAATTGATTTCCCCAAGGTTAAAATCGCCTCCAATTAGGGTTGTACTATTTAATTTATCAGTCAGACTGATGGTACGATCCAGCTCGTCTATACATGTTAAATCCCTGTCAGGTCGGTATGCACTGCAGACCAGCAGGTCTTTTTTACCATTTTGCTTTATTTTTACGCAAATAATTTCAGATGAAGATTTTAATTCCACAGAAGCATAACTTCTAAACTTATTTGAAACCAGTACAAAAACCCCGCCTCCTGTCCAGCCTTTTCGATCATTTCTGTAAGCATCGTAATCAGATGGAAACACTTCTGAATTTTTTATTTTAGGCTTGAGCCATGACTCATTACCCAGAACATCAGGTTTAACAGTAGCTAGCATAGATTGGAAAGCTAAAATTTTCTTCTTAACAGACTGACAGTTTACAGTCACAATTTTTAAGTGTTGTACATACTGTGATTTGTGAGTTGGTAATTTGTTGTGTCTCATAGATTGAGATTTGTAGTTGTGCATGTTTGTTTACTGACTAGTGCGCTACAGTATAAGGGTGCTTGCTGCCCGGAGCCTGGGGATTGCATACATGTAAGGACGGATGAGTTGTCTGTACTGACTATTTCAATCCACTTTTCAAATTATACCATCTGCACTCTCTTGAGAAGAGTTTTATTTTATTGGCATATTCAATGAAGTTAAGGTTATGTACTCAACACTTTCAATAGTTCTGGCTACCATAACTTTAAATATCGCTTTTTATGATTTTTTACTGGCGCGACTTTATAGGTCTGTCAATACTATATAAACTGTACGCTGAAGTTTCTTTAGCTACACTTTCAAAAATTATGCTGTAAATGTAAGTGTTTATGTACCTTCAACGTTCCTGCTGTAAATTCCAAAATAATTCCTCATTTCTTACTTTGCGCGGCTGCATTTCAACTTTGCATTAATCCACTGTTTAAACACATTTTAAATCAAAAACTGCCTATCTGAAGGTAAAGCCTCGTCATTTCGGATGATGACCGAGTGAGGCATATGTAAAACACAACATTGAACTGTATTGAAATAATCGAATTATTTTTTCGATGTCGAATGAACAAAACATATTTTTTCAATGTTATTTTAATTTATTTTGGTATGTGTGATTTGTTTATGCAATAATAGCGAAAATACACATTTTCTCTGACATGATCATCTGCGGGCGCTCTCAAAATCCGTTCTAAACGGATTTTTCGAACGCCCGCAGATGATCATGCCCTCGAAAACGTGTATTATCCCTATAGAAGTTTGTTTTAGATAATCGATAGCGCGTTTTACGACATCGGATTTTGGGCGGGAATAAAACTCGGGTATAGTCTAATATCTATCGGGTACGATTAAGTGTATTTACCGTACACGGGGTGCATGTACTGTAAGTATACTGAAGAGTACCCATGGTACATGTAAGAAGTACCCGAGCCGACAATGACCAATCGAGCGTTAACGTTCCATCGTCGACAATGCGACAACGCGATAGTATGATGGCGACAATGCGATAGTCATATCGCACTATCGCCATCGTATCTTCGCATTCTCGCCATCGTACTATCGAATTGTCGCCATCTTATTGTCGCACTGCCGTCATCGTACTATCGCACTATCGCATTGTCACCATCGTACTATCGCACTGTCGCCATCGTATTGTCGCACGTACTGTCGTCATCGTATCATCGTATTGTCACACTGTCGTCATTGTATTATCGCATTATCGCCATCGTACTATCGCACTGTCGCCATCGTATTGTCGCACCGTCGTCATTGTATTATCGCATTGTCGCCATCGTACTATCGCACTGTCGCCATCGTATTGTCGCACTGTCGTCATCGTACTATCGCATTTGTCGCCATCGTACTATCGCGTTGTCGCCATCGTTCTATAGCATTGTCGCCATCGTACTTATATATTGTTTCGTGTCATTAATTTAAATTTATTTCGTTTTGTTTGTGGAATACTTGTATATTTCCAATTAAATATAGGACACGAAAAAAAGAAATCTATTTCACTTTTTGTTTAATTGACAAACAAAACGTTCTTCATAGGCAGTGTTTTATGCTAACAAAAATCAATCCACAGCAGAAACAATTACATTTTTTACATACATATAATCGTTTTATTTACTCTTTAATTTAACGCTTAAATTGCTTTAAAGGGTGGATTTTTTAAATAAAAGTTAACATCTTTTTTGCACATTCGGGGAGCATCTGGACCTAAAAATTTTATTGTTTGAAACACTAATTTACATTCAACAAAGCGCGTTTTAACTGAAATTTTGTTAAGACAACACTACGGTTTCACTAGGGTGACATCACCGCTCAAAAAAAAGAAGGCGGGAAAACACAAGTTCTGTTTTCCCGTCTCAAAAAGAAAATTAACTCGGGGAAACACAAAATAAGTCTGTTTTCACGAGTTATTTTTTTTTACTCGGGAAAACAGAAATTCTGTTTTCCCGAGTTTTTTTTGGACTCGGGGAAAACACCGAATGTTTGCACAAGGGATTTCTTGCGTCTCTTACGTAATAAGATTGCTATTAGATCTTTATTACTTAGATGCGTTTGTTGATATAAAAAACATGGAACTCAAATATTAATATAGTTTGTGAAACAGCTTAATTAAACAGAATTTCTTAATGTTAATAGTTACTTGTTCGTGTTCTTGCTTATTATTCTCTATTCGTGAAAAGGACTGGAACGATTCTAAACAGTGGTGAAGTTTGTGGTTATAATTTTCCATTGACTTTTGATGTGCTTGTTTCCTTAAAAGACATTGTGTTTCATGTAAGAGTTTCAAAATCCGTGAGTGAGATTTTGTCTTAAACGAAGTTGACATCTTTCTCAAATGTTGAAATAATACTTTATATTAAACTTTTAAATAGCTTTGCATTGACCCGTAAATCTCTGGAAAGAAGTTTGACATTAACCCCTAAAGTTTTGGTTGTTCCCATATTGCATGTAATGGACTGACGAATACTGCATTTAAAGGTTATTTAAATGCGTAAAAACAACAAAGACACTCATGCGCAAATGACTGAAAACTAAGTACGTTCATACAGAAATGCATAATATAAATTTTAATTCGTTTTTGAATACAAATTATACCATTTTATTGTTTATTGTTTATTTTCCACATTCTGAAGTAAATTTATTAAATCAAACCAACTGGTTTTTTTTTCGTCTGTTGAAACAGTGCGCCTTTAATATACAATATCATTACATAATGGCAGAGGTTTTAAATTATGTGTTTCTAAATAAATAGAAGTGCTACATATTTCGACCATAATAATTGTCTGCAGTTCGGTTTAATTGCTGCAATTTTATCGACGTACATGGTATTAAATACGTACGTATCATATTCGAACAAACTTACAAACAGTATTGGTATTGGTATTTTGTTGTTGAACATATGGCTTTTCAATGATACCGTATTGTGTTTGAAATTAAGACATTTTCGGAATATCTCGAGTGGAATTTGCAGACGCCATTTTAGAAAAAAGGAAGATCTTGAATGAAATAATATATTAATTAGCAAATATATTAAATATATTGTATTAATAAAAATGAAGGTTAGACGAAATCGCCATGACTGAATTAGATCTAATTGTTTCGACTTGCTAATGAAAAAGAGTGCAACTTGTAATAACTAATATTTTTGTAATTAATCACAATGCCCGCATTCGAATAGAGAATATAAATTAACGTTGTGCAATTTACGGTGAGCGTAAAGCACGTTGTGTGTGGTACAGAGAGTCAATTAGATTTTGACCAACAAAATACATGTAAGTTATAAGATTTGAATGATATGAGATTTTCCGCCTTATTGCGATTGTGTTATTAAAAATCGCAATATTATACTGTATAGGTTTTATCATTTGTCTATTGAAGCAATATCCGCCCTGTGTGATTGTCATTTGATTCCCTGATTTGAAACCATTAGGGATCATTCTCGTTAAGACCAATCCGCATATATTAATATTATCCTAAGAATGCTCTAGATATTTTGACGAAGAAATCATCATGAATATATAGGATCAAGTGAATAATCTTCGACCGGTTGACCTCAAAATGAAACAGTCCCTTTCTTTCTTAAAAAATTACCAGCGTAACAATTGAGATATTCAAAGTTCAAAGCGTTCTTTATAGATTGTGCGTAAACTAATTTCATGATATAATCTCATGTGACCTTGATCTTTGACCTGATGATCTCAAACATGATAGGCGTCTTCCCTGCTAGTCAAGTAACCACGATACTAGGTTGCATTATCATAGGTCAAATGTTCTCAAGATATAGTTCGCACACGCATTTCTGTTACAAGTCCATGTGATCTTGACTGTCAACCTGTTGACCTCAAAACTACTGGGCGTCATTTTTATCCCTCGTAACCTTCGTGTTCATTTTTAATGATTGTAGGTCAAACAATTCTCTAAATATCACGCAGAAGTTAATTTTAGATATAAGCGTACGTTTCTAAAATCAAAATGCGCGTTCTTTTCATTTCATGTAACCACTATACTCACTTGCGTGATCGTAACGAGCTCATGTGACCGTGACCTTGACCTTTTGACTGGTTACCTAACATCAATAGGCGTCTTCCCTGTCACCGAGGTAACCACTGCAATAATTTGTATTATCAGACGTAGACACACTCTCGAGATAATCCACTCAAACAAGCCCCTGACCCATTAAATATAGACTTCAAAATCTACAGGCGATAGTACGATGGCGACAATGCGACAACGCGATAGTACGATGACGACAATGCGACAGTGCGACAATTCGATGGCGACAGTGCGATAGTACGATGGCGACAATGCGATAGTCATATCGTACTATCGTATTATCGCAATGTCGCCATCGTTCTATAGCGTTATCGTACTGTCGTCATCGTATTATCGCATTGTCGCCATCGTACTATCGCACTGTCGCCATCGTATTGTCGCACTGTCGTCATCGTATTATCGCACTATCGCATTGTCGCCATCGTACTATCGCACTGTCGCCATTGTATTGTCGCACTGTCGTCATCGCCTTGTCGCACTGTCGTAATCGTATTATCGCACTGTCGCATTGTCGCCATCGTACTATCGCACTGTCGCCATCGTATTGTCGCACTGTCGCCATCGTACTATCGCATTGTCGTCATCGTACTATCGCGTTGTCGCATTGTCGCCATCGTACTATCGCATAATCGCCATCGTATTGTCGCACGGTCGTCATCGTATTGTCGCACTGTCGTCATCGTACTATCGCACTATCGCATTGTCGCCCTCTGGATTTTAATGTGTAACCACGATGGCTCTAACGGTATTCCGTACGTCTTCCTTCTCTCACACCTAACCAATATAACAATTTTCTTGGTTGAATGTGAAAGCGTTCTATAGATATTGCAAGAAAACGAAAAGTCATGTGTAAATCAAAGTGCGAAGGTGCGAAGTGGGAATACATGTTAAATGTTTGTTTAGGATACGTTTACAGATACATATTTACCTTTTAATATTACATATGATCATGAAATCGGGCTATTATTGTTAATTATGATATTGCTTCAAACGAATACATGTATCTAGTTTTAATTATGAAGAACCGTGTCGAAAATTAAATAAATACATTATTTCATATACAATTTATTGATTTCTTTTAAAGTACATAAATCCAGTGTGCACATTTGCGTTTAGCGGAGTTTTCTTTCTGTTAACTCTTATATATGCATGAATAAATTTGAAAACATTTTTAAAGTCGCGGTATGTATTAGGTCTTTTCGTAATTAAGAAGTTGTCTCCCATTCGGGTAGGCATCACGAGTATCCCGTGTAAAACGCGGTCCGTCTAACATGCGAATATGACTAATATCCGCGGATTGACCGAAAAGCGCGGATATGGAAGAATACAGGAAATATCGACACTTTGTCTGCAATGTTTAATAAAAAAACATATATGGGTTAAATATGTTAGTATTGTCTCAAAATATAACAATTTAATAGACATTATCATTTTTCAAACTCTTTATTCATATCCGCGAACATGACGAAGTGCCAGAAGGTTGTTTTAGGGCTACACATCACAAACAATATAACCGTGCCGACACCACATATGTTTTGTTGTATAAGTTTACATAATGTTTATATAATATACTGAATGTATTATTATTCTTGATGTCGTCTCAAAACTTAAGTATTTAGATATACAATATGCTTTAGAAAATATTACAATATTTTTGGGCCGATTATCGGCAGACCACAATTACTTAATAATGTTACTTTTCTCTGGTTATATTTGTATTTGAATTCAAAATGTTTATTTAAATATACTGAATGTTATGAATGCAGTCAATATTGTCTGAAATGTCACTGTTTCAAGTGGCATTTTTCATTTGAAAATAAATGTTGATTTCAAATGCGCGAATATGATAAAATCGACGAATGTGGTTTATCCAATAAAGGATCTATATTTGTAGTGCTATAATAACTTTATGCAAGGTACAAATATCTTATATTTGATTGTTACTATTTATTTTATGCTTTCCGGTGGTTTATTGAGAAATATAAGTGAATGAAAACTGATAATTTCAATGTTTCAAACAGTGAAAATTAACAGTGAAAAATATCGATAATTTTTACTTTTACTGTAAAATGACGACATTTTTTTGACGAAATGACGTCATTATCCCACCGAAATTATTTAGTTAAACTCTTAAACAATATGTCCCGATTTTCGTAATTCCGTCTTGACAGAGTTGTCGTTCGTGCGGGTAGGTATACCTACTTCCGGTGTTAAGGAAAACAATTGGGAAATACTACTGTTCCATCGTCAAATGCCTTTATTGTAGCGGTATAATAGGTACATTTTCAACAACATTACATAAATTGCCTAAAGACTCATTACAAGAAAAGCTTGGATGACAGCAATTAGCCGGAAAAATTGATTTCCAACGGCATATACTCAAGTCTGTTCCGACCACTTTCGAGACGGAATCGGTCCAAATTCTGTTGACCGAAACAAAATTCCTACTGAAAATTTACCTCAGCGCAAGTAGTAACAAAACATGAAAGAAAGCAGTGTATATTAAGACAGCCACTTCCAGAAAATATCCCTGTCACCTCTGCCCTACATTTCCATTCGTAAGTACCAGACAGGTAGCATGTTTTGTAGTCATAATCCAAATTGTCCACATCGTGTTCATATAACCATTATAGTTTCACTGTTATTGAAAAGCAATGCATGTCCCGCTAAAATATTATATTTTTCGTTAATATTATGTTTTATAAGTGAATGTAACAGCTGTAATATTAATCTTAAACATATAGGCTTCGTATTTTAACTTTTCGGGATATTGGATATGAACTGTTGACATATTAACGAAAAATCTAAAAGATTTGCGTGACATGCATTGCTTTTCAATAACAGCGCTAATATAATGGTTATAATCATTCTTGAAACATTTAAATGTAGCACTACGATATCCTTTGTTCATTTTGAATAAATATAATAACGTGCATATTTTTACGTACCAATACACTATAATATATAGTAATAAACAAATATAAGATATTTTACCTTGTATATTTAATACATATTGTGTATTATTCATTGAACATTGACATGAACATTGCAGAAAAAGTGTCGATATTGCTTATATTCGTCCATATCCGCACTTTTCGGTCATATCCGCGAATATGAGTCATATACGCATTTTAGACGGACCGCTTTTTACTCGGGATACTCGTGATACCTACTCGAAACGGAGACAACTTCTTAATTACGAAAATCCCGATGTGCAAAGGGTTCTCAAATTATAAAAAAAAGCATTTACAGTTCGAGTCAATTTACACTGGTTGTTGTTCGATATATCGACCTATTCATCCGCAGTGCACATACGTACGTGAACTGGAAAGACGAGAAATAGAAATTTAGGAAACCCAACAAACACATATATGCAGGAATGTTCGAACGCTATATAGATATTTTAGATTTTTTCTTTTATTTTGCATGTTTCTCTATCGACGAACCAATATTTTAAACAGTCTTTATTTAAGATTGGATTAAACATCATGTAGTAATACTATGAGTATTTTGTTTAAATGAGTTTTTAATGAACTTGTTGGGATTTATTTTTATCTGATTAGTATATTGCTATACTTTCTAAACACAGTGGTATGAACTAACTTGCCATGACACTGATTCATTTTCATAACGATTATCATACAATTGTGAATGTTTCACATAGACATTTGAACAAGTTAGGGCACTATTTCTACACCATTAACCATGTACGGCGTTTTTTTCTACATAAAGTCGTTAGTACGTGTACATGCGTGTAATACACATACCTAGCATTTGTTTCTTTTCATTAATAAGCTGATTTTTTGTCATAAGATGTCGCGAACGAGGAGCTCATGTAACGGTACTCGTACTACCTAACTTTTTTCCAGTTGCTTGTCAAGTTTGCAGGTCGCCGTGGTGTAATGGATATGGTGTCCGCCTAGCGACCGGGACGACACGGGTTCGATCCCCACCGTGGAAGCGTTCTTTAAATCTCCCCCAAAGACAACAAGTACTGGTTCTAGGCCCAGCAAACGGACTCGAGATCGTTTATATAAGCCTTACGCTTTCGATGCAATCGAGCTAAAATAAATAGGTTTAAACTAAACTAAGTTTGTTTCTTTAATAATGACAGCAGGCGGGAAAGCATAACCATGAATGCATTTAAACAAGCGCATGCAGCTGTGTCTGAACAAACACTATCATCAAATGTTGTAATACGTGTATATATACATGTAACATGGTATTTTAATTAAGTTTTAAACTATTAATGCAATAACAAGGTAATTGAAAGGTATATACTTATAATAAACATATAAAGGAAATGAAACGGCAAATATTTATATTATTAAATGCGTTTGTCTTAAGGCGCTGACATGTTAAATTGCTGAAAATTAAAGGATAACGTTTATATCATTAAGTAGTTTTGATAACAGATGCTGAGAATGAAAATCTTGCTAACGACATTCGAAATGAATTATATGACTGTGTGAGGCATCTACTTATGGAACTTAAACCGACACATGGAACTGTAGCAAAAGAACCGGGGTATCAACCTTCTATGTAAAGATATATGTACAAACAATGCTGTATCATTTATAACTTGAATTTTAATCAATTACAGACATCAGTTGGTTTGCCTAAAGAAATGTTTAATTTTTGAAAATGTTTAAACATATTCGAAGTTTGTAACAAATACGTAGTATGTATGCATGCGTGTCGTTAATTGGTTTTGAACCTCATTTGTGCTGGAATATAAATTATTTCAACAGTGCTACACACTTCCAATAACGGGATGGACTATGACTACTTAGATCAAGAAGTCTTTTCAGGAAGTGTCAGGTTTGTCGTTGAATGACTTTTTAGTTCATAAATCAGATATATACGATTTTAAATACTTCTCAACGACCACAGAAGAGTCTAACTACTTACAAAAAGAATCACTAAATGTACTTTGCAAACGTCAGTGAAAAGCATTCTAAAATCATGGTCAGCAGCCATAAATCTGGGCTTATTTACGACTTGTGCAAAAACGATGAAAAGAAATATCTGAATATAGAAAAGGCTGTAATGATATTGACACGAAGATGTTGACAAACACACGCTTTTCATCAATGATTTCGAAAACAATTAAAATTTAATTAAATGATAGCAGTGCTTTAATATTTGAACGTTTAGTACGAAATGAGCTAATCAGCGGTGTTAAACTTTGATCCGTTTAGCCAGGAAAAAGGCTTACTTAATATTATTATACCAGATACTAGTTCACATCGTTGTCTAGATGTATGCAGACTTGAAAAACCTTTTCAAAATCTGTCAAAAAAAGCCACGCGATGGTGAAGTTTATAGAAGGCAAACTTAAGCAAAGACCGAATCTATCACAATAATCATATCTGACGATAAACCATGCACACGGATGCACCTGGCGGGTCAACGAACGTATACTCTAACATGCAACGCACATGCTAATAAGTATTTATAAGAATGCGACTCAGCAGTCTGTGCACGACAGATGCAATTTATTTCAGCTTTTCATTGGTGTTTACTTTTTGCAAATAAAACGTAAGAATTAACGAATAGCGTTAAGAACTCGATTTAAAAAAGGTATTCAGTACAGTTACTGTTTTATTGCACATGTACTATTCACACAACAAGATGTATTTCCATGCAAACTTTTCTTTCTTATATCAATCCGATTGAGAGACATATAGTCATTAAAACAAGAGCACCGCATAACGGGTGCCACGCTCGGCTGCGTGTGCATTTTTGAAGAAGTGAAAGCTTGTCAGAATTTTAAATATTTTTTTAGAGGTCACAGTGACCTTGACCTTTGACCTAGTGACCCAAATATTGGTGTGGCGTGTAGAACTCATCAAGGTGCAGCTACATATGAAGTTTCAAAGTTGTAGATGAAAGCACTTTGATTTTAGAGCTAATGTTCAAAACCTTGACAAAATGTTAAGGTTTTAGCACGACGCGGACGACACGACACGACGAGCTGGCTATGACAATACCTCGGGTTTTCTATGAAAACAGCCCAGCTAAAAATTAAAGTTATTAATATTGTCTAATTAGTGTTCACTATAAGTCGAAAAACCAAGAACGTTTAACTTGAACTCGTACCTTGACTTTGAGCCGACGGTATTGCCCCATCCCTTTCTGCGCAAGCCTAAATGACCTTAAAATTTGATACAAGGCTCTCGAAAAACCGTCAAAGGGTACTGACAGTATAACCCGGGTACGTCTGAACTTTACTGCCAGACTGACGTAAAGACGGGCGAATGGGATCCCTATAATGTTCTTTTGCAATGTCGAATTAAAAAACTTACGCTCTTCCCCTTGTACGTTTACAATATAAAGCGTATTTTAAAGGCTATGTTCGTACAAGAAGTATCAGTATTTTCGGTATGATGTATACCAACACTTCTGATTCTTTGACATTGATGAACATTGCCGTAAAGTAAAGTCCTTAAAATACTTCTTTTGGTGTTAAATTCTGGCCGCAACATTGTTTGCGTTTTATACAAATAAATTCGAAAAAAGGTTGTTATTGCAACCTCTTATAACGAATAATCAGAATTGGAAAACCCAAGTTTAACGATTAAAGCTCTCCGCTATTTCGTTGAATGATGATTGGTGATCATAAGCAAAAAGGTAGGTAGAAAGGCGTAACTCAAGTAAATGTATTAACGATTCGAGCAAATAAACATACAGTTGTGCAAACAATATTTAACTCTCATCCCAAGATCTCATTAGTACAACATAGGCAAACAAATTATCCAGTATATATGTATTGATTTTAACAAAACATATGTTGATATACAAATTTAGCATATTCTAGACACAGATATTAAGTTCTGATAAATCCTTTCGTAGAGCAAAAAATCAACACAATAAATTCAACGGTTCAATCAAATTAACATACATGTGCACACAATATCGAACTCTTGTCCAAATATTTCATTACCACACAAAAGGCATACATATTCCCAATTTAATATATTGGGTTTAACTAAAAATACATGTTGAAAACAAAACAAAATAAAACATAATGATATACACAAATTCGATATATTCAAGACACAGTCCTCATCAATATTTCAATGCATTTTAATATGGAATAAATTTTAATTAAATTAAAAGGCGTTTATTCCGCTGTTTTTTTATGTAAAAATGTATGCATGTTACTTTCAAAACAAACGTTTACTGCGAACGGAATATATATGCATTATGTACCTACATATACTCTGAAAATTATACAGTTTTTTTTCTGTATAACATACACAGTGAGCTCTTGAAATGCAATGTCACACAATAAACTCTTGCGATACAGCCAATCGGAACTCATCAGTCATGTAATATTCCTTATGTAACATACATTGAGTGCTCCATTGGCATGACGAACTATCGTATGCCTAGAACAATTATAAACTATGTTTATGTTACAAAATTTATTACATGTTTTTGACCGGTAAAACTTTCATTAGAGACCGGTTTTCTATGATTCATTCTTTCGTCAACTACTAGTATGCTTTTGTAGACTTGGGCTTTTACTGTTTGACATTTCATCATGTTTTTGATTCACATAATTAACGAAGTTTCGTTTCAAGATATTTTTATTTGCACGCAAAATAGGTTTTGAAATGAACTAACCGCATGATATATGGTAAAATCCTATGCGCATAATTATTTAGAAAAAAAAATGCCACGTTTTGTGAATACATTTTTTTCATGAAGTTTGATGATAATATAAACTACTTTGATTAACACACGACTCAAGATACACGTCTAATAATAACTGATACTTCAACTCCACAAAAGCGGGGACGATTGGTTTAGATATACGCTTACGGCAATTTTATTACAATTCAGTGGAGCCCAAATGTTACAACCGTAAGCACCTTTAGCCAAAACGCCTACTGTCAATACCAAACAGACAGACACAAACCGACCGATACAGGCAAACAAATATGAACGCAATATCATAGCTTCATTTCAATTGTAATATAAGCCAAACCATTGTTTAGTGGGCTTATATTTTTGCCCGAATGCCAACAAAACTACAACACCACACACTTGTATAGGTTATTTTGTCAAGCGGTTTTCAGACTTAAGGAAAACACGAAAAAAAAAGATGTCTTTCTTAAAAACTATGTCCCCCCATATATTTGACCTTTGACCTTAAAGGATGAACTAGACCTTGACCTTGATCGTTCACCACTCAAAATGTGCAGCTCCAAGAGATACACATGCATTAAAAATATGAAGTTGCTATCTTCAATATTGCAAAAGTTATGGCAAATGTTAAAGTTTGACGATTTTGACCCATATATTTGACATTTGACCTTGAAGGATGACCTTGACCTTGACTTTTCAACACTAAAAATGTGCAGCTCCATGAGATACACATCCATGCAAAATATAAAGTCGCTATCTTCAATATTGCAAAAGTAATGGCAAATATTAAAGTTTGACGCAAACCAACAAACCAACAGACAGGGCAAAAACAATATTTCCCCCAGTATATACTGGGGGACATAAAAGGTTGTTCATTATGAAACTATGTGGTAAGAAACTAATTCCATGTTCGTGCCACTCAAACATATTCAGAGAAAATAATGTATTTTAACTCAAAAAGCGGCTAGGGGTTTCGCAAAAAGTATTAAAATCTTGAATACATGAACAAATCATATGACTTCGACGGCCATCTATGCTCAACACATTTCTGTTATTCGGCAGTTTGCTATGATTAAAGTGACACATTCAGGTCATCTTTATAAACGTCCTTGCCACATTTGCATGTGATCACAACGTCCGCGCTTGTGAATTCGATGTTTCTACTACAACCAGGACAGGCATGTCGTTTCAGCAACTTAACATTATACGCTTCGTATCCATGATTAATGGTAAATGCCAGGTGAAACTCGACTCTTTGTCCAGCAAATCGACTACCTTCAAGTTTTGCCTTTTTCGGTATGAAGTACACATCGATATCTTTGGTCCGCACTTTGAGGTCCAACGATATAATACCATTAACATTGTTTGTGTTCGGTCTTGTTATTGTTCCTTTACAAACTGCGAGATCCAAACGACTTGTTGGGGGAAAATCTCGATCTTCAGCGCAAATGCCCACATAACGCTCATTAAATTTTAGCCGTTTTATCCCTTCCCCAGTTTCTCCTAACCACTCACGTGGGTATTTAGGGCGAATAATTAAATGGCTCATCTTTTTAAGCGTTTCTCGAATTTCTAACGCTTCAATTAAACACTCAGTCTTGCCTGGTGTCCTATCAGTACCGAATCCTAAGAGACTATACACGATGAAGACATAATATACTGATAAGGGGGATCTTATATGTTGATACCATATATTAAGATGCGTGAGAACATTTTCCAGGGTATAATCTGATGGAAACACCTCTTGCCTGATTGCATATATCCATTCTTTAAAGTCAATCTCTAACTCTTTCTTTTCACGCCCATCTAAATTGCCATTTCTTTCAATATCGGAAAAGTTTGCTTCGTACAGAGCAATGACTTCTTCGATATCATCAGCATTGTCAATCATTTCAATTCCATTCAGTACACTAGGTTTCCCACATTTCAGTTTTTTCGCGGCTATTTTCAATCGCCTGTTACTCATTGTATTGTCACACTGCATATCCTCTAATGCAAATGCGTGTGTTCGAAATAGTGTATTGTACCAGATGACACTTTTTCGTAAGGATCCGAAATCATTGGAAAGTAACTCAACACTCATGTAACATTCCAGAAATAATGCTTCTATAACCGATATGCTCCGTTGAACGAACTGTTTAGCTCTTTGATTGGTTGTTGTTGAAAAGAACTGTTGCCACCGATTGTCACCAAATGCATTGTATTGGCGGCTGACAAAATCACAAATCTGCAACCTTACCTGTATTTCTGCAGTGTACGCATATGTATACAAATCATGACTTTCGGGGGTGTAGTTTCTCGACAGTGCAAAATAGTCACATGCTTCTTCGGCACATGGGACAATTTCTGATAAACGTTCGAGAAAAATATCTTCCAACTTGAAAGCCACCACTTTATCTTTAGGTGACCGCCCAGTGAACTTTGCGATGTATCTTTGTTTTACAATGCCATACATGTGATATATGTGCATCATTGTCAACTTCATTCCGTCGTCGATTTGATCAGTTGTTTTACCGGCATTTTGTTCATCACACAAAAATACAGCTTTCTGGAAACATAGTTCTGCATTGTGTTCTTCATCAGGTCTACAAAAGGCATAAAAGCGACCTAAATGAGCATGGAAATTCGGTTCTTCTGGAAATGTTTCTACTAATTTCTGCAAAACCTTAAGTCGCTCTGTAAACAATGGCTTTCCAGCTGGAATATCAATCATGACCTTTGACAAAACAGGCTTTCGTCTCACTTGCTCTTCATTATCTCCCATATCTCTTTCATCTCTATAAATAAATGTTTTTGTCAAAATCATACGAACTGTCGAAGACATTTTTACATTTTTCTTGCCCGTATAAGAAATGAATTCCGAACAGAAAGCTGAGAGCGCTCTACATGCGTTTTGTCCCAGTGAATCTGTCCTTTCTAATGTTAGACAACCTTGATTGTTCCTCGACAAAATTTGTTCTAAAATTTCCTTCGCCACGATGTAATGGCAAATACGCAGGTAGTTCCTTCGACTTTCATTTTTGTCATATACCACAAATTCTTGAATTGGCATAGGGAAATCTTCCAAATCCATAATAATATTTGAAGGTCTGTTAAATAAACGCGCAAAAAACTGGCACGGAACACTGCTCTGTCCATAATAATAAACAAGAGCTAGATATCCTAGACAAGTCTGACACGGTGTTAACTCAGAGGTGCTATTTTTGTCAAGTTGCAGATAACCGCTAACATAAGAAACTATACCCTTAAATTCGTGCAAGTATACGGTCATTCCATACTCGTACATACAGTGCCCGGAGCCTTCTTTTACACCTTTGGTAAGTTGATTAAGCCTGAGTCGTTTTACATCATCTTCACATTTTTCTCCAAGTTTCAAAGCTAGCTCTTGAGATTCGCTAAGAGTTACATTTCCTGTTAAGAAGACTCGGTCTTGTTCCATTGAAGGTGGAACCTGGAACCGGTATGGGTATCGTTTTACATACAATATGACAGTGTATTTCAGGCGTTTTGAAAGAAATCTGATCTTTGATTCTTCTTCAGCATCTACAAGCATAAGCACAACTTTGCCCGTTTTTTCACTAATGAATGTGATCTTCCTGTCAAGTTCCTCGATGGGATTTGATGTCCTAAGCTTTAAATGAACGCATGGATACGTCTCATGAAATTTCCACAATATCTTCTGGGCAAGTGTAGTTCCTCCAGCACCTGGGGCATGGAATAGAGTGACAGTTGAAGTTCTGTAATCTTCAAGATGTTTTTGCAATTTGTGTTCCAACTCTTTTTGAACATTTCGTTCAACAACAGCTGACTGTGCCTCGTTTTTATACCAAGCATACCATGGGAGTGTGCCTCCTTTGTAAAAGCGTGTTATTTCATCATGAATTTCTTGTTCATTTAGCACTGAAGACTTAGTTGGTTTTAAGTACAGGACCTCAAAATCTTCACTCAGCCATGTTGCATCCGTTTCATTTATTTCAACAAATTGATTTGAATTGTCAACTTCAATATTGCACGGCAAGCTATATGTTGTTACAACTGTTTCAGTTTGAAGATATGTTTTCAATTCAGTACAAAGTTGCTCGAACCCTACATCGCAAACCTTTATATTGTCCCCAAAGTCTTCGCATAATGCTTTCAAACGTGTTCTGCCTTTCTCGGTCATGGCATGGTTTTCATTGGTGCAAACAACGACTGCTGGTGTGCATGAGAGTGCATCATTTAGTCTGCCTACAAATTTGGTCATATATGGGAGCAGTTTTTCATTTTGAGGCCACAGAAGAACTACTGTTAGAACTGTGTAGTTTTCCACAAAGTTTGATAATCGCTCACAGTAACCCTCAACACCTCGCTTGACTTGTTTGAACCATAAATTTGACGTTTCGATTTCGTCATCGTTCAGATCAGTTCTTGAACAGCTTATTTCACGCCGTCCTCTAAGAAAGCACCACTTAGTACCTTTTTCAGAAACTGGCTCCGGAGTGTCATTCCAGGTGTATACTTTTAAATGTCTTCTCGTTTTCATAGTATCTTCGACTGCATTAAACAAACCATTTGTTGAACTAAAAATATCGAAATCATAGACGCATAACCAAGGTACAAGTCCAAACGCATTTATATCCTTTGCCAAGCAACTCACATCACCGGTAACAAGGACAAAATGCCCACGTTTAAATCCATCAACTGTCCCACAAAAGAAATCAAATGTTGTGCCTGAGGTTACTGTATCGCCGTCGTCTGTTTGGTCCGATTCAGTTTGTGTGTCAAACATACTTTGTGTACCAGTCGTACACAAACGCTTGTTAACAGTAACCGGTATGTTTAAACTTGGAAGAGGTGACATCCGTGATTGGGAACTGCCAGAAGAAAGAGTTGTGTTCAAAAACCAATCATAGATTATACCTGATTTCAATGAGCTTGGCTCACATACTTCATTAGAAACATCCGTTCTAATCCATAGTTGGTTTTTCGTAATGTTTACATTTCTTGATCTTTGATCACATTTTACTATGCTAGGCACACCTTGACCACGACTTGAAGCTATTTCAATTACATAAAACAATTTTGATTCCATGTTGGTTTTATACAGTTTAAAAGATGGTGGCATTGTAAAGTATGATGAACAGAATATTGTTTCAAAGAAATCATGGTCAACATTCTTTTCAACACCTATTAATTTTTTGTCATGCGTTACCCCGAATATTATGTGTGATTTAATTCTGTGTGGTGTGTTCCACATGCTGACAATATCGACAGAAAACCGTAATGGGTCTGATTCGTATTTGTCTATTGATTCTACAAACAGTGTTTTAGAACTAATTCCTCCAGAAACAATTTGATAAAATTCTCCGTGGTCAAATTCCATAGGTAGTTTTTTTAAAGATTGTTCTTGAATGTTGTTTTCTTGTTTCATTATTTCATCAATTCCTTCTTTAGACAAAGATTGAGAGGCTACGCAATTTGTGATTGTCGAAAAATTGTCACTTTGAATTGATGTCGGAACAGCGTCTGTTTCATCGTCATGTTCATCATTGGTTGGTGTTACGAAGATATTTTCTTTCAGCTTCACATATTTTTCTTTCTTCCTTGAAGTAATTTTAAACAAAGATTTATTATAATCTAAAAAATCGTTAACAGACCAGCCAGCAAGTTCGTGAAAAGACCTAAAACCTTTCTTTTTTGCCAGTTGATATGCCTCTTGCTCTAATGCCTTTCGTGGCATTGGGCGACCATGGTTAGAAAGTATAGTCTTCATAACGTGGATTCCTGCTAGGTTTTTCGACTGATGAATTGCTCTTTGATCCCTCCCTGTAAATAATATTTTATTAAATATTAATTTCATATGGCAAACAAGTAGAAGTCGGAATCAAATAAAACAAGACGAGCACAAATTTTATGCATTATCACCAATATTGGTAAAGACAACTATCAATTAAAGATTGCAAAGCCTTCATATTGCTCTTGTTGCTTGCGTAATCTTCTCTATTTTGCGAGAAAGCCACATTGAAAATTAATACTCACGTATCATTCAATTCACTCTTTAGGGAAATATTCAATCCCTTAAACGACTAAATTAATGGGAAAAAAAACAACAATTTACATGTCTATTTCATTTTCACAACTTGTGTACTGCATTTTGGAGTAGACATACGACATAATTTAACAAGAGCACCGCCTTGCGGGTGCAGACCGCTCATCTATTTTCCTTTTTAAAGGTGTATGAACCTATCTCAATTTCAATCACAAAGGAGGGAGGGGTGAAGTTGAGAGGAGTGTATATTGTGGGGGTGTGGTCATTTATTACATTATCTTCCAAAAATGGGTTGTATGGTTGGACGGTATTTCAAAAATAAAATAATAACAAGAGGGCCATGATGGCCCTGTATCGCTCCACTGTTTTTTCTTTGCGAAAAAAACGTGTAATGCGCATGGGTTGAAATGTACTCAAGCATGTGACTTTCTCTTTCTATCCCTCGTCCCACTGGGCGCTTAAAGTTGGAAGGGTGAGCATTTTTATATATGGAAAAAGTTACTACCGCGTTAACTAAACAGACAAAAAAGCCTCGGAATTGTTGCACAGGTCCTTTGCTTATAACGTAGGTACATTTATCTCTCCAAAAGATATTGTCGTTATTTCTATTTCACATATTTTTAGATGCTGAAGATCAAATCTACGCATTTGATTTGAAACAGATTCACAAGACCCATAGGAATCAAAATGCCTTAACCCTTTACCAAACAACACATTTTGGACTTTCCCAATTTGAAAGAGGTTGCAGACGTCAATTGAATTAAAATGGAATATGAAGGAAATGATCAGGTAGGGTAGAAATAATTGTGATAAAAGGAGAAATTGCTCATCAACCCACACATCCCTAAGACCAACAGGCCTGAGAATATTATGATAATCTAAAGATTATTTCTTTATATTTATAAATATATTTAATTAAGTAATACATTTGACTTCTAAGATCAATTCATAACTTATATTAAGAAAAATATAAAATGGTCAGAAATATATATGGATTGTTGAGCAATTGACAATCATTTCAACAATTCATGATCAGTCACGATTCACAAATGGAACAATGAATCATTAGTTATTAAAAAGCAGCATATACGATAGTTAAGAACATTGCACTTCATTAATTTCAACACCTTCTCTTGGATACAAAGTTTGAGTTTACCGTGCAGTATCATATATTGACTTTCCTTGAAATAATTATATCATGTTCATGGAAGTTGTGTTTTAAAATCAATAATATATTATTAAACTGGTTTTAACACTACAAAAAAGACATGAAATTAACATGTCATCCAAAATATATTCATCCGGATATATTGTCACTTTCGACATATTTAAATAAAACCCGAATTTTTCAGTTTATAAGAAAAACATTCATAACACATGTTCTTACTTCAATGCCTTTGTAAGCAGTCAGCATCTGACCTAAAATGGCACTAAATGACAGGGTTTTATCTCATGTTTACAAGATGTTGATATTGTTGTTGGTCACAGCCAAACGGCCGCAGTAATCTCCACTGGTAAACGTCATATGTTCAGTTTTGTGACCCCGGGGCCGGGTCAAATTTGAGCCCAGGGGAATAATTTGAACAAATTTGGTAGAGGACTATTAGATATCACTACATACCAAATTTAGTAGCCCTAGGCTCTATAATTAAGGACAAGAAGATTTTTAAAGTTTGCACAAAATAGGCCTTATTTAAGCATATGTTCATTTTTGTGACCCCTGGGGCAAGGTCAAATTTGTTCCTAGGGGCATAATTTGAACAAACTAAGAAGAGAACTATTAGATGTCACTACCTACCGAATGTGGTAGAAATAGGCCCAATGGTTATGGACAAGAAGATTTTTATAGTTTGCACAATATGGGCCCAATATAAGCATATGTTCAATTTTGTGACCCCTGGGGAACGGTCAAATTTGATCCCAGGGGCTTAATTTGAACAAACTTGGTACAGGACTATAAGATGTCATTACATACCAAATTTGGTAGCCCTATGCCATACGGTTATGGACAAGAAGATTTTTAAAGTTTGCACAAAATAGGCCTTATATAAGCAAATTTTCGATTTTTTGACCCCCCAGGGCAGGGTCAAATTTGAGCCCAGGGGCTTAATTTGAACAAACTTGGTAGAGGACTATAAGATGTCACTCAATAGCAAATTTGGTAGCCCTAAGCCCAATGGTTATGGACGAGAAGATTTTTTAAGTTTTCATAAAATAGGCCTTATATTAGCAAATTTTCAATTTTTTGACCCCCCGGAGCAGGGTCAAATTTGACCCCAGGGGCATAATTTAAATAAACTTGGTAGAGGACTATAAAATGTCACTACATACCACATTTGGTAGCCCTTGGCCCAATGGTTATGGACAAGAAGATTTTTAAAGTTTTCACAAAATAGGCCTAATATAAGCAAATGTTCAATTTTTTTACTCCCGGGGCAGGGTCAAATTTGACCCCAGGGGCATAATTTGAACAAACTTAATAGAGGACTATAAGATGTCACTACATACAAAATTTGGTAGCCCTAGGCCCAATGGTTATGGACAAGAAGATTTTTAAAGTTTGCACAAAATAGGCCTTATATAAGCAAATTTTCCATTTTTTAACCCCCGGGGCAGGGTCAAATTTGACCCCAGGGGCATAATTTGAACAAACTTGGTAGAGGACTATAAGATGTCACTACATAGCAAATTTGGTAGCCCTAGACCCAATGGTTATGGACTAGAAGATTTTTAAAGTTTGCACAAAATAGGCCTTATATAAGCAAATTTTCAAAATTTTTACCCCCCCCCCCCCCGTGGCAGGGTCAAATTTGACCCCAGGGGCATAATGTGAACAAACTTGTTAGAGGACTATAAGATGTCACTACATGGCTAATTTGGTAGCCCTAGGCCCAATGGTTATGGACAAGAAGATTTTTAAAGTTTGCACAAAATAAGCCTTATATAAGCAAATTTTCAATTTTTTAACCTCCCGGGGCAGGGTCAAATTTAACCCCAGGGGCATAATTTGAACAAACTTGGTAGAGGACAATAAGATGTCACTACATACCAAATTTGGTAGCCCTATGCCATACTGTTATGGACAAGAAGATTTTTAAAGTTTGCACAAATAGGCCTTATATAAGCAAATTTTCGATTTTTTGACCCCCCACGGCAGGGTCAAATTTAAGCCCAGGGGCTTAATTTGAACAAACTTGGTAGAGGACTATAAGATGTCACTCAATAGCAAATTTGGTAGCCCTAAGCCCAATGGTTATGGACGAGAAGATTTTTTAAGTTTTCATAAAATAGGCCTTATATTAGCAAATTTTCAATTTTTTGACCCCCCGGAGCAGGGTCAAATTTGACCCCAGGGGCATAATTTAAACAAACTTGGTAGAGGACTATAAGATGTCACTACATACCACATTTGGTAGCCCTTGGCCCAATGGTTATGGACAAGAAGATTTTTAAAGTTTTCACAAAATAGGCCTAATATAAGCAAATGTTCAATTTTTTTACTCCCGGGGCAGGGTCAAATTTGACCCCAGGGGCATAATTTGAACAAACTTAATAGAGGACTATAAGATGTCACTACATACAAAATTTGGTAGCCCTAGGCCCAATGGTTATGGACAAGAAGATTTTTAAAGTTTGCACAAAATAGGCCTTATATAAGCAAATTTTCCATTTTTTAACCCCCGGGGCAGGGTCAAATTTGACCCCAGGGGCATAATTTGAACAAACTTGGTAGAGGACTATAAGATGTCACTACATAGCAAATTTGGTAGCCCTAGACCCAATGGTTATGGACAAGAAGATTTTTAAAGTTTGCACAAAAAAGGCCTTATATAAGCAAATTTTCAATTTTTTACCCCCCCCCCCCCCCCCGTGGCAGGGTCAAATTTGACCCCAGGGGCATAATGTGAACAAACTTGTTAGAGGACTATAAGATGTCACTACATGGCTAATTTGGTAGCCCTAGGCCCAATGGTTATGGACAAGAAGATTTTTAAAGTTTGCACAAAATAAGCCTTATATAAGCAAATTTTCAATTTTTTAACCTCCCGGGGCAGGGTCAAATTTAACCCCAGGGGCATAATTTGAACAAACTTGGTAGAGGACAATAAGATGTCACTACATACCAAATTTGGTAGCCCTATGCCATACTGTTATGGACTAGAAGATTTTTAAAGTTTGCACAAATAGGCCTTATATAAGCAAATTTTCAATGTTTTGACCCCCCCGGGGCAGGGTAAAATTTAACCCCAGGGGCATAATTTGAACAAACTTGGTAGAGAACTATAAGATGTCACTACATAGCAAATTTGGTAGCCCTAGGCCCAATGGTTACGGACAAGAAGATTTTTAAAGTTTGCACAAAAAAGGCCTAATATAAGCAAATTTTCAATTTTTTGACCCCCCGGGGCAGGGTCAAATTTGACCCCAGGGGCATAATTTGAACAAACTTGGTAGAGGACTATAAGATGTCAATACATACCAAATTTGGTAGCCCTAGGCCTAATGGTTATGGACAAGAAGATTTATAAAGTTTGCACAAAATAGGCCTTATATAAGCAAATTTTCAATTTTTTGCCCCCCGGGGCAGGGTCAAATTTGACCCCAGGGGCATAATTTGAACAAATTTGAAAGAGGTTCACCACAGGAACATTCCTTAGAAATTTCATCAGATTTGGACCAGTAGTTTAGGAGAAGAAGATGTTTAAAGAAAAAGTTAACGCACGCACGCACTGACGCACGCACGGACGCACGCACGCACGTACACACGACGGACACAGGACCATGACATAAGCCCCGCTGGCCTTTGGCCAGTGGAGCTAAAAATAAATATTTGTGTTTTTAACCATGTTTAAAAAAAACAAGAGATGTGTTTGTCAGAAACACAATGCCCCCTGAAAATGTTTTGTTTGTTGTTTTTTTACCTTTGACCTTAAAGGATGACCTTGACCTTGAACTTCCACCACTCAAAATGTGCAGCTTCATGATAATGCCGCTTTGAAAATATTTTTTTTTACCTTGAAGGATGACCTTGACCTTGAACTTCCACCACTCAAAATGTGCAGCTTCATGAGATACACATGCATGCCAAATATCAAGTTGCTTTCTTCAATATTAAAAAAGTTATGGCCAATGTTAAAGTTTTCGGACGGACAGACGCCATATATTTGACATTTGACCTTGAAGGATGACCTTCACCTTTGACCACTCAAAATGTTCAGCTCCATGAGATACACACGCATGCCAAATATCAAATTGCTATCTTCAATATTGAAAAAGTTATGGCCAATGTTAAAGTTTTCGGAGGAACAGACACCATTAATTGACATTTGACCTTGAAGGATGACCTTGACCTTTCAACACTCAAAATGTGCAGCTCCATGAGATACACATGCATGCCAAATATCAAGTTGCTATCTTAAAAAGTGAAAAAGTTATGGCAAATGTTTAGGTTTTTTTCGGACAGACAGACAGACTGACTGACATACTGACGGACAGTTCAACTGCTATATGCCACCCTACCAGGGGCATAAAAATTATTTTTTTGGGGTGGGGGTGGGGGGTCATAGTGTGAGGGTGTGGTGGTCATTTATTGGATGATCTTTAATAAAAAAAATAATAGGGGGGGATTCGGAGGGGGATTCGGTGGGGGGCGTGGGGGATGGTTTGGGTGGAGTCAATTGTGGTATGTCAGGTAAGAGTTGTTTTGTCAAAGTATCAATCGAATCTAATCATAAATAAAGAAGTTATGGCAATTTTAGCAAAATTTAATAATTTGACCTTGAGAGTCAAGGTCATTCAAAGGTCAAGTTAAAATTCAACTTGCCAGGTACAGTACCCTTATGATAGCATGAAAGTATTTGAAGTTTAAAAGCAATAGCCTTGATACTTTAGCAGTAAAGTGGATCTAAACACAAAATGTAACCATATATTCAAAGTTACTAAGTCAAAAAAGGGCCATAAAAATGATCACCAGAGTTATGCAACTTGTCCTTTACTGTCCCCTTATTATAGTTTGCGAGTGTTCCAAGTATGAAAGCAATATATATGATACTTTAGGGGTAAAGTGGACCAAAACACAAAACTTAACCAAATTTTCAAGTATAAAGGGCCCAAAATTCCGTCAAAATTCCAATCAGAGTTACATAACTTTGCTAGCACAGTACCCTTCTGATAGTTAGTAAGTGTTGCAAGTATGTAAGCAATAGCTTTGATACTTAAGGAATAAAATGGACCTAAACACAAAACTTAACCAAAATTTTCAATTTTCTAAGTATAAAAAGGGCACATAATTCTGTCAAAATGCAAGCCAGAGTTATCTAATTTTGCCTGCCCAGTCCCCTCATAATAGTAAGTAAGTGTACCAAGTTTGAATGCAATAGCATTGATACTTTATGAGAAAAGTGGACCTAAACGCAAAACTTAACCGGACGCCGACGCCGACGCCAAGGTGATGACAATAGCTCATAATTTTTTTCAAAAAATAGATGAGCTTACAATTGGGCAACAGACCCTAAGGGCCTTTAAAGGGCCTTTTCACAGATTTTGGCATGTGTTGAAGTGTGCCATTAAATTCTTTATATTGATAAATGTAAGCATTGAATCTAAAAAGCTCCAGTAAATAACAATAATACAATCAAAGAAAGAAATAAAGGAACCCTCAACTGGGCTCGAACCACCGAACCCTGGAGTAAAAGTCTAACGCTTAGTGTTCTTAGAAAGTTTCATGAGCAGCGGGTTACGTGATTTCTAGAGTGTTCAATTGTTTTAAATATAGGTATTTTGGTGTCATTAAGTTTCATAAAGATTGCGCATTATTGAATATGGAATATATTTGAGGGGGGGGGGGGGGGGGGGGGGATTGGGAAGAAAGAATAAAAATTAGGATTGGAAATCGGTTCGATTATCAGACCTTAAGTACTGGTGAAAAGTCCTGAAATGCAGCCACTGCATTGAATTGTACATACGTTTGGCCTATGGTTAATAATGTGCATAAAACTAAAATTACATCACATCTCACCTCACGATGGAGGTGTTCATGATCAATAAACGAGCACGTTCAATGGTCAGGGTTATGCTAACAGTCAATGGCCTACACATGCTTGGACACGATACATCTACTCTACATTCGGGGGGGGGGGGGGGAATGGCACCATAATATTGCCATAACTGGTGGCAACAAAAAGTTCTTTCTTCACAATTGTCCACATTCTAATTACTAAAGGGAGATACAAGCAGTAAAAGAGGAGCTGAACACACACAGTTTTGTGAATATATATTCCTCAGTGGAAAGCAACAGTACAAGGACTTTTATTCTGTCAAAACCTGTTGCCGCCGACATGCTTTTATCTCTATTCATCTTCACATTAAAGTAATTCAACTGGTAAATTTTTAAGGGAGATCCGTCAATAGTTTTTATAATTATACATATAAGGTAGCATTTCATTATCAACAAAGTAACAAACATTACCCATTATTGTTTGTCTAATAAGCATGTCTTTCAGTAAAACGTTCCTGGTTACTTATTATCCAAATGATGTTTCTTCTATATCAAAATAACGAAAGGCGAGCAAATTTATATAAAGGGCAAGAGGAATGTCAGGTCTAACTACTCTGCATGTCGAGTGGCTCTTGGAAAATTATTAAATGCCTTAAGAGTTTGGAACTATAATATTCTATATTATTAAAATGAAGAGTTTGTTTAGTATTAATTTCATCTGCAAAGGCCATTATTATGAAAAACGTCGGCGTGGTCAAAACTACCCTTGTTTAGACACATTACGCCCATTCAACAGTGAAAGGTTGAGCGAGATCCACCCAGAAACTGAAGAGGAACACGAGCTAAGGGACGTACATACGGACACACCAGTTCAATGCTTAATGCTTTCCACTCCATATTTGAAATATTGTTGGAATTGTTTTGCAAAAGGATGAACAGAAGGACAAACAAAAGGATGACAAGACTGGAGTAATTTATGGTATTGTTCTCGTCTTTAAGTACAATTGATTTTATTTATGGCCCGCTGATAAAAAAACAACAGATCATGCAAAATTTCGATAAGTACAAGACTACAGTTTTAACAAAGAATCTTCTGTGGTTGTTTAACTAACACAGGGCCCTCTGTTTAAGAATCTCTGACCACAGATATGATATACAGTATGAGCGGAAAGTTAAAGTCCTCTCTGGTGAAAAATCCCTAAGAAAATTAAAATAATCATTTTAAACGAAATCAAGAAACATACCTGAACCTTCAAAACGTGGCTCAATCTTGTCACAAGTTACCACTGTGTTGTTGTTGTTACCAATTTGTACCACGATCACTTTCAAAAAATAAAATACAAAATAAGTTTAATTACACGCGAATCAGATATTACTACAGAACACAGAGGTTAAATATGATAATAATAGTTAAGTTATTGTATGTGGTCTTGTATTTAATATGAAAAAAAACACACATTGATTGTGATAAAAATTGAAACTTTTTGTTCGCAGTATCTTTCATGGGAGTATTAATGATCATATTTGAATGTAGGAGTTCATAATTTAAATAATTATTTATTTATGTTTTCTCTTCACAACATAAACATGGCTTTAAACTATCACGGGAATATAAATCATCATATTTAAATGTAGGTGTTATTTATTTATTTATAATTATTGTATTCTCTTCACAACATTAACCTGACTTACATGATCTCTTTCCCGAAGAACTATCTTCATCTGTTTCACTGTCATTGTCGCGAAACTGCTGCGAAGTCGCCATGATAATTAAATCAGGCAGCGGCTTTGGTTGGTTGCCTTCAATTAAATGTCAAAAGCTTAGATTGCACCATCTGTAAATGTAATATTAAAAAAATAAAGTTAAATATATTTTATTATAATTATATCAATGTATAACCTGACTCGATGTCTTTCATATCAAAACATGCAAATGAGTCCACAGAACATCTACGAAAAATATATCGTAGCTTGAAACGTGAGTGTGGATCTTTAAGGACGAGCTAGAGCTAAAATAAATATCTATATTGATTTACGCCAAAACATTGAATGTAATAACATAAAACAAGAGGACCATGGGCCCTTAGGCGTTTAACTGAGACCCAAAAGAACTATATCATTCACAGAAGGTGGAGTTCAGAATAATAACAACAATATATGAAAAATATGTATCGGGTATTTAATTTCTATGAACATTCTTACTATCGAACTCGGCTGATATATTATAAGAACAATTGTTCTGACCAAGTTTCATGGAGATTTGAAAGAGTCTTTTCAAGTTTAAACCCACACAAGCCCCAGTTTCAAACTCAGTCAGGATATCATTAGGATAAATGTCCTGATTTATTTTTTTAAAGATTGGACTAACATTGTGATTTCTTAACGGTTAACATAAATTAACTACAGCCATACAAGGAAAACTGCGTCTCTCTATGGCGTCCATATTTTCACAACGGGCCAGAACAATGTTGACCTCGGCTGAAATATCCTTAAATTAAATGTTCTGAACAAGTTACAAGAAGATTGGACGAAAAAGCGACTTCTGGAGTGTTACCAAGGTTTTTATTTGAACAAGTGACCTTTTTTTACCTTATACCACATGTGACCCAGTATCTGTCAGCTGAGATATTTTTGGGACAAATGGTCTTACCATGCTTGATAAAGATTTCACAATAAATGTGGCCATTAAGGGTTTCACAAGGTTTAACTATAGCCATATAAGGAAAACTGCCCCGACTTCCTGGCAATGTATAAATGTGATGTATAAACTATAAACAAGGTTTTACTATAGCGGCCATTTTTTACGCATCGGAGTCATATTTCAATTCGGTTATCATAAGTTTAATAAGAACAATTGTTCTGACCCAGTTTAAATGTAACTTCTACAGTGATTATAAGGATTTGCTGAAACCATAAAGGAAAACTGCCCCGCCCCGGCCATGTCTTTCGACAAACCGGAACCATTTTCGAACTCAGCCGAGATATACGGTAATTAAAAAAAATTCTTCTGACTAAGTGTCATGCTGATTGGGCTATACATGTGACATCTAGAGTGTTACAAAGGTTTTACTTTAGCCATATAAGGAAAACAGCCCCGTAACCTTGTGACTATGTTTTTCGACCAACTTTAATCATTTTCGAACTCAGCTGAGACATCATTTTAGAACAAATCGTCTGACCAAGTTTCATGAATATTCTCTTATAAATGTGACTGTCATAATGTTCACAAGATTTTTCTTTAATTTGGCCTCAATAGACCCATTTTAAAACTCGGCAAAGATACCATAAGGCAAGTATTCTGACCAACTTTAAAAAATATTGGACAATCAATGTGGTCTCTAGAGTATTAACAAAGTAAATGTTGAAGACGGACGACATGTGACGCACGATGATGGACGACGATTGAAGGACAATTTTAAAGGCGATTACAAAGGCTTACATAAGCACATCGTGAGCTAAAAATATCATAAACATATTTTTAGAATATCAGGTTTCCCAGCATATTGCAACATGCTATACGTTTATGTTTAAACTCCATTTAGCAGGATAGTTTGATCACAATTAAACCACGTAGATTAAGCACAAAGATATAACTTTATAAAAATGCTTTAATTTAAAGCATATTTATTGTTAAACACATTTCCTGTTCAGTAATCTGGATTGAAACATATAATTTAAATCGAGTACGACTCATAACTACTGTATGCTGACTTTTAGTATGCTTATAGTTAGAAATATTGCAAACATATATACCCAATTCATATAATATATGTAAATTTTTCACAATTTCAGCAGAATTGTAAACCAACTTTTAATGGATGGCATTTATTTATTGAATTGTGTAGATATCCTTTTTGCTTATGTTACTGTATGTTGCAAAAAAAATGAATTTCCATAACACGTATATCACGGAAAAAGTATTGGCTAAACTTTTTGCTTTTAAAAGATCTTGTGATTTGTGAACTGACTCATTTTTGTCAAAATGAATTACTGTAAGACATCACGTCAGACATTATTTTGGTTTGTGTCAGGCATATTATCTTAGTACAAAATGGGTACCAGGCTAAGCGAGACAACTGTGTACAGACACCTACAAAAATCAAAAGCGTCGCCTATAAAAACCTCTAAGGGTTTGGCAGTTATGTCCTTGTAACAGAAAATCTAACTGACTTTTCAATTATATTTCACCTCCCGTTTTTCTTTAACTAATTTGTATAAGTTGTAAAATATAAGGTACCTGACTTCTAAAATCGTCAACTTTTATGAATCAGTATCTAATGTTTAAACGGGCCTTTTCATTGATTTTGGCATGTATTGAAGTTTGTCATTAATACGGTGATATATAAACACTAAATATGAGAACATAGCCTTTAAGTACAAACGCTCTGGCGCTAACAATCTTCTAAATATAAAGGGGCACATACAAACTGTATTAATGTTGAGAGTTGAGTATAAAACTGATCTATCCCTCCAATTTTATTAGAGATACAATTGTTTTATGCTGAACAAACAGTTGACATCGTTGCAAAACGCATTATAGTATCCCTGTACTTACCCTATACTTCTCAAAAATAGTAAGTCGATTGGAGAACCTGTTTATGTAACTGCGATAATTGTTTGTAGATTGCAAGTTTTCTATTTCGAAAAGTTTGCAGTAAACACGTAAAAAGTTTCAATCTCCAGTAAGGCATTTTCGAAACGGAAAGGGCATCAACTTTCGAACATTATGCAAATAGAACAAGATTTCAATGTTTTTTTCCTGCAATGTAGCGTGTTGATTGTGAAATTTGAAAGTTAAATGTTGCGATGTAATCAAGCATGATTCATGTTTGATATCTTAATTAATCCAATACGCTTTTTATGCAATATAATTGAAAAATTCAACGAGAGCGAAACATAACGTGAGTACAAATTTATAGAACTAATATGCATGCCATATGTTACCAATCATAGTGCGGGAATGTTCCTGCAAGCAAATTATTTCATCATACTCATTTACATTTGAATAGTGACCAGTATTTGCTTTTGCACATACACAGCCAAGACAAAAAGGTATTTATATCAGAAATCTCCCACACGTCACACCACTATGCAAATTCACCCAAGTAGAACAGTCTTTTGTAATGTATGTAATTATTCTATCAGTAAAGCTTCATGCAAATTTGTTTTTATTCAAGCAAGTAGTTGCTGGAAAGTAAATGACCAGCAAGAAAAGAAAGATAAATAAATTCTTCAATTCAAAGGTTTTCTAAGTTTCATAACTCTGGAAAAAAAAATTAATCTGAACGACCTGATGGTAAGAAACCTTTTCTGGGAAATGAATTTTAAGATTGGTTGTTGATAAATACTCCAGACAAGAAAGTTTGGTGGCAGGGCAGGCGGTCGGACGGACAAAAGCGGCGATAATGCTTCCCTAACATTTTCAGGAAGAATACATAAAATACCAATATCATATTTCGAAGCAAATTTTACGAAATGGCAAATCATAATCCTCATCAAAATGTGACACTGACCGTTGAGCAACTGACTTAAAAACACGTGTTACCTGACATTTTACTCGAACTGATCACATATGTTATCTATGAAATGGCGTCTCGCAATATTTTCATTAGTAAGAAATATGAATATTCTGTGCAAAAATAGTAACGCCCGCCCACGTCCACACAATTAACCGGTTTTGTTTTCGCCTATCAGTTGCTATTATTAGCAATTGTTGTAGAAAAATCCTGCTAAAAATGAATGCCACAATAATAAACGTTAGTTACCAATAAACAACCGCGACTTTTCAATAAGCCCTGCTATTCTCATATCCATGCACATTAATTTAACCTTAAATGATACCATTTTACTGATTTAAAACAAGATTAAAGTCATACATATTTTAGTTTAATCACAAATCATCACTATCGCCAGCAAATTAAAGATTGCACTGTATGAAGTGTACACTTCTTTATCAATGCGTGTTTCACCTACAACCGTTGGTCAAGTTAACGCAAATTTAATATATAACTAAACATGTACTTACCGATTACATCATAACATGCTCTTTGCTATATTCGTTGTGACAGTGCACTTCAATTTGTTTTGGTCATCATTATCAACGAATCCGAATTCTAAACTATTTAAGCTTATTAATTGGCGTATGTCCCAAATGCCAGTGAATAGCGTGAATCACTTCCGAGTTGTTATGCCCAGCGGATCAATATTACCAAGATAAGATCGGGTGTTGCATGGTGGGTAATTAAGCTCAAACATACGGAATCCGGATAGTGCCATCAATAATCTCTTTCATCGAGGGCGACACACGAAGCGATACAAGATATTTTGCGCGACACACAAAACGACACATGATATTTTGCGCGATACACGAAGCGACGCGCGAGAATGTCCACGAAATATCGCCCTTGTGTAGGTAGCCCAAAAGGCGATATATCGTGGTACATATCGCGTGTCGCTTCGTGTATCGCGCAAAATATCGTGTGTCGCTTCGTGTATCGCGCAAAATATCGTGTGTCGCTTTGAGTATCGCGCAAAATATCGTGTCTCGCGTTCAAAGGGCGACACACGAAACACGAAGCGACACACGATATTTTTCGCGACACACGAAGCGATACACGATATTTTATTATTCAAATATCGTCCATATTATCCGAATCTCGTGTATCGCGGTCTAATTTCAGACCGCGAAACATGAAACACGAAGCGATACGCAATATTTTGCGCGATACACGAAGCGACACGCGATATGTGTACTGTTCAAATATCGCTGTAATAATATCGTATGTCGACTCTCGCGTTTTCCAACTACCAAGGGAGACAAAAAGGAGATATTTTACGTCATCAAGCATGTGCATCAAGCATGGACGTAGACTCTTACTGTAACATCGTTTAAACAAGAGGGCAAAGATGGCCCTAGTTCGCTCACCTGAGAGGAGTCGGTTTATTCAATCTTTACCAAATGTCAAACTTGACCTTGATATTGTCAAGACAAACATCCTGGTCAAGTTTCATCATTATTTCATCTGCGAGTCATGATCAATATACCTATGAAATTTCATGATCCTAGGCGTAAGCATTCTTGAGTTATCATCCAGACACCATTTTTCTAAGTTGAGTCACCGTGACCTTGACAGCCATTGTGTGAATACGTTATTTGGCACTGTGACATTGACCTTTGACCTAGTGATCTGATAATCAATAGGGATCATCTGCGAGTCATGATCAATATACCTAAGAAGTTTCATGAACCTAGGCATAAGCGTTCTTGAGTTATCATCCAGATACCATTTTACTATTTCAGGTCACCGTGACATTGACCTTTGACCTAGTGACCTGAAAATCAATAGGGGTCATCTGCGAGTCATAATCATTGTACCTATGAAGTTTCATGATCCTAGGCATAAGCGTTCTTGAGCTATCATCCAGAACCATTTTACTATTTCAGGTCACCCCGACCTTGACCTTTGACTTAGCGACCTAAAAATCAATAGGGGTCATTTTCGAGTCATGATCAATGTACCTATGAAGTTTCATGATCCTAGGCATAAGCGCTCTTGAGTTATCATCTGGAAACCATTTTACTATTTCGGGTCACCGTGATCTTGACCTTTGACCTAGTGACCTGAAAATCAATAGGGGTCATATACGAGTTATGATCAATGTACCTATGAAGTTTCACGATCCTAGGCCTAAGCGTTCTTGAGTTATCATCCGGAAACCATTTTACTATTTCGGATCATCATGACCTTGACCTTTGACCTAGTGACCTGAAAATCAATAGGGGTTTTCTGCGAGTCATGATCAATGTAGCTATGACGTTTCATGATCCTGGGCATAAGCGTTCTTGAGTTATCATCCGGAAACCATTATACTGCTTTGGGTCACCGTCACCTTGACCTTTGACCTTGTGGCCTGAAAATCAATAGGGGTCATCTGCGAGTCATGATCAATGTATCTATGAAGGTTCATGATCCTAGGCATAAGTGTTCTTGAGTTATCATCCGGAAACCATTTTACTATTTCGGGTCATCGTGACCTTGACCTTTGACCTAGTGACCTAAAAATCAATAGGAGTCATCTGCGAGTCATGATCAATGTACCTTTGAAGTTTCATGATCCTTGGCATAAGCGCTCTTGAGTTATCATCCGGAAACCATCTCGGGGAATAATGAGAAAACTGCCCCCCTCCCAGCAGCCATGTTATTCAACTGACCGGAACCATTTTTGAACTCTCGTATCAAGAAAACACATGTTCTGAGCAAATTTCAATGAAATTTGGGCCAAAAATGTGACTTCTACTGTGTTCACATGTTTTCACTATATACATATAGAGAAAAATGCCCCGCCCACTGGCAGCCATGTTTTTTCACCAATCCCGACCATTTTCAAACTCCTCCGAGATATCAATAAAACCAATGTTTTGACCAACTTTCATGATGATTGGGCAAACATTGTGACTTCTAGAATGTTTACAAGGTTTCTCTATAGCCAAATATGGAAAACTATAACTATATACATTTAGAGAAAAATGCGCCGCCCACTGGCGGCCATGTTTTTTCACCGATCTGGACCATTTTCGAACTCGTCCGAGACATCAATTGAACCAATGTTTTGACCAACTTTCATGATGATTGGGCAAAAAATGTGACTTCTAGAGTGTTTACAAGGTTTCTCTATAGCAAAATAAGGAAAACTGCCCCGCCCACTGGCGGTCATGTTTTTCAACACACAGGAACCACTTTTAAACTCAATCAAGATATCATTAAGACAAACATTTTGACAAACTTGAAGATTGGGCATGAAATGTGACTTATACAGTGTTTACAAGGTTTTTCTTTTTTTTGACCTAGTGACCTAGTTTTTGACCCGGCACAACCCAGTTTCGAACTCGGCCGAGATTTTATTAGGGCAAAGCTTTTGACCAAGTTTCATGAAGATGGGACAAGAAATGTGGCCTCTAGAGTGTTTACGAGCAAATGTTTACGGACGGACGGACGGACATACGACGGACAAAGACCGGTCAGAAAAGCTCACCTGAGCAATCAGGTGAGCTAAAAATGGGCAGCACCGTTTGAAGTCAACGTAATTACCAAAATGCTCCAGAGCAATATTATTTAGAGTACCGCACCATTTCTTAAGGTGTTTCTTCAGGTGTTGTCCTGCTCGCATCCGCAGGAGAAGTGACCAACGAAGCTAACCCATTGCCCTCCGAACTCAACAGAGAACTCATACTAACAATTCCTCCTCCACTGTCTCAGAAACATGCCGAATATATATGCAGGATTTTATTTACACACATTCCTAAAATATTAAATGCTTTAGACATTCTTAATAAATCATTTCCAATACGAAACAGAACTTACTGTGTTATTTAAATGAACATCTCCATAGTGTTTACTTGGCAAAGCAAAACTAAGGGAGGTAATTATAATGTCACCGTGAAGAAACGTGAATCATCTAATTCGAAACCAAAACCTTTTTGTCACATTATTTTACTATGCACGCATGCACGGCAAGCACATTTTAAATTTCCAAAATATCCGTTATCTATTTCTTTTTGAAGTGTATTAATATACACCGACGTGAACAATTCCATATGAAATGTTTTTTGTCCGAAAAATTTTTATAAAACAACAATCTAATAACATGTCCAGTGCTCAATAATTTTGCGAACACGACAAGCATCGAAATTCAAGGCGGGCACGACAAGTTGATATTCTGCTGGAACGACATGTAGTTATAAGTCTAAGATTGGTAACTTTTATGTTGTCAAACTATATACTTATAACTTATACAATTAATTTAAATTTAAACAAATCAACCCCTACCAATATGTCTGCAGTTTGGTTTACAAGTACTTAGCACTAGCCATAAGCAAATAAATGCCATACTTGCATCACATATTGGAGGAGAAGTGCCAAAACAACTAATTTTACGACATTCCCCAGAATTTTTTTTATCACTGGCACAAGAATCAAAGTGACCCTGTGATTATTACCGCGCTCAATCAACTGAGCTAAGCTCAGTGTCTTGAATGCATGGATTGACAAATTATCTAAGTTTAAGTGGCCAGCATGATCTTTTGTTGTGTTTTGGATAAGAAACAGATCCTTACTTCAATGGTCAATGGACCAGTTCAAATGTAAAATTAATGAGATAAACCAAAATTTTGGTCCCGAACATAACTTTGTCCAGAAAGAATAGATTTTCAAATTCTTGTTCATAAGTGACAAGATTTGTCCGTAGGTTTGTCTCACACGGGAATCGTAACCTATAGAAAATGTCTTGATTCAAGACTGTTTCTTACATGATTGGATTTTCAGACAACGTTGAAGTGACAAACATGTCGACACAGAGTGTCATAGGCACCAAGATTCAAGATCTAGTTCACAATATTGTACGGGTATATTACTAATTTCTGAAATGTTTTCGAAGAATATTAGTTTCAGATTAAAACAAATACTATGTTTTTCATCACTTATTTTGATGCACTCGTGCATAAAGACCAGTTTCTGCATGGTAAACGTTGGCTTAAAATTGTGCACGCCATCGAAAGTAATCTCTTAAACCCTACATACCATGAGCATATAATATTATAATTTCCGTTTTATTTCGTACAAAATGTGATACACTTGCGTTAACTTATCACAAAAATAAAGGGAAAAAAGCACAAAAAAGGGCGACATACACAACATAATGTGTATTTGATGACAAAGATTGCTTAATTGCATAAATTACAGATGCAAATATTGCATCTTGTGTTTAATGACGCTCTAAATTGATCTACTCGAAATATGTATAACGTAAACAGCTTCTCCTTAAGATTGAAAAAATGAGATAAAATAACAATTTTAAAGTATTTCAATACGTACCATTTATCTTACAATTTCAAACAAATTATCGAACATACATTTGGTGAGCCTTATATAAAATCAGATTAGACGTTATTTTTAATCGTAGTAGAGTAGACACTTTTTGAATATAGATTAGTCTTTGATCATTGATTTCAAGCAACATGGAAGATGCTTACAAGTCTTCACCTAAAATTGCTCAACTTGATCAATGATAGTCTTCTTTTAAGTTGTTCGTTGACTTAGGTTATAAAATACATTGTTATTCCGCAACGAGCACAATGTTTTATTTTTAGATACTAACTGGAAATTCCAAAACATGTGACACAACTCGTCCTACGAGGTTTTTATTTAATAAAAAGGTGTTTATATCCGACTGCAAAGATATACAATCTGTGTTAATAATCTTCAACAATATTTAAATGTGCACATCTTATAATGATCTTTATCAACTTACATTCATAAAGTTATTATTTAACAATTTACTTTCATTTGATAGAAGTAAAATTCCCAGGTAATTCCCCAGGTACGTTTTCTGAAAACCGCGTTAACTATGATAGGGCAGTTGGGTCTGTGTTGTCGATTTTACACGATTCATTTATAGTTTTATCCCGTTAAACCTACAAACAAGGATAAACATCACAATTCGCGTGTTCACATTAAGTATAACAATACCAGTGTTGGGGGGACTATCATTTACGACGCTAACGCGAATAATCAACATTAGGCCTATTTTTAATTTGTACCTGCTTTCACGTGCCCTACTTTGTGTTTGAATTGATTTCGGGAAGTTGCACGCACCACACCGGTACCCCGAACCACACAGTCATTGTGCGCGGGTTAATCTGTGCTTATGTATTTTTATTTTATTTTTGGATCAGGACAACCTCTTGATGTTCATTACTTAAATTGTCTTGAATATGAAACGAAAGCGAAAGTCATATAAGACAACGCAAGGTGAAATTGAACAGAATTATATTTTTTGCTTGAAAAACAACACGAGTTTTCATAAAATATTATTTCATTTCCTTATAAAATAAAAAATGAATCACAAACTCAATGAATTTATATTTAACCAGAAACACAAGCGAATAGTGTCTTACGCATGAAGGACGATTAATTTTTTGGTCGACATAGACCATATTTTAATTCGCATCTTCGTACATTCTAAGTTGGAATAGGGTGCATAAATTAGTGTTTAAGTAAGAGGTCTCGTGGTTAATAACCTGTTTATTGTCTGGGTGTAACATTTAAACCATTTAGTTTCAATACCATCCAAGACTTAATTAAAATTACGTGATGCTGTAACCTAAATTGAGATAAAATAAAAAATTTATTGATAAAAAAACGTATTAGCTTCCAAATTTATCAACAGTTTCGTTGCAATGGGCATGTTTAATTAAAATAATATCCACAACAGTTATTAAGTTTTGGAATGTCGACCCCATGGTACCTTTTGGTAAAAAAATATATTGCTTTCATTTTTGTTTCATCAGGCTTTTAAAGGATTCCGTATTCAGTTTCAAACCAAATGCATTTTCGAAAATCTACAGTGGAATTTCCAGACGCCATTTTAGGTATGGAAAGATCTAGAAGGAATTTTTATATTGGTAAGCAAATATATTAAACATATTGCTTTATTTAAAATTAATAATTCATGTAAACGCTTAAGACCGAAAGGGTTGCGTATTTATTTGTTTCGACTTAATCCTGAAAAAGTTCAATGTGTTTGTAATAACAATATCCATCTCAAGTCAAATGCCTTTATGCGATGTACGGTGAGCATTAATTTGAAATATGTCGTAGATATGGATTCTGTTTGCATGTTTTGAGCAATGTAGTTCTCATGCACTTGGCGTCATATAGGTTTTGCCATTTGTATTCTATACAATTTTGGTAATTTCTTCCAGCCACGAACAAGAGATAATTTACAACAAATATAGGAGTTTAACTTATCGATAAGACTGTATTAAACATATGTATCCAACTATATACTACATAAAAAAGAAATATTGCAACGTTTCATATGCTATATAAAAACAAATAAAATGCACATTTGAATTTTTCATGCAAGAACACATTCTTTATCATTTGTAAATATTGGCATGGATTCAAATGGGTATCGGGATTTCAAATTATATATAAAAAAAAGTTACTGTGAGTGTTTTTCATCGTTATCGTTCAATATATCGATGTTTCATTAACGAATGACATGCATAAGTTGATCAAATGATAAGATAAACAATTTCTTGAAAACATATTAATCTTGTGGCAAAAGGATATGCATATTGGATATTGTCAAATTGCAGGTATTTTTCTATATAAGAACAAACAAGGATTGTTATTTTCAGTATGTAAGTTAAAGAACAAATTTCATATTGCAACTTTATAACTAGATTTCATTTTATGAATTGTCTATAAACTTGTTAGAAAACACAATCTTATTTAACTTGAATATTTTGATCCTTTGTCGATGCATTCCAGAAACAGGGCTATATGATCATTATGTTATAGAGAACATGCTCCTGTGTATGATATCCTGTATATATATATATATATATATATATATATATATATATATATATATATATATATATTATATTAAACTGCCTGTTTTCAGCGATTTAATAAGCTAGTGCTTGGCTGAAGATGGCACGGGCGAGGAGTCCATCTGATGATCGCATGGCAGGTACTACCAATCTATATTCAAATTGTTAGTTCTTAAATAGTTTCGTCAGATGAATAAGAAGAACAAGTGAAACAGTTCTTCTATGTACTGTCTCTGACATACTCATAAGTAGTCCTCATGTATTTTTGTCATGCGAACGTGTCATCATTAACAATCTTTGTTGAACTTCAAAATTAAGTCAGCATTCAAATTCCGTATTCTTAGATTCAAATGTGAGTTTCTGACAACCCATTGTAATAATCATTATATATGATATTAAACAAATACATATAATTATGATTGTCTAGTTCTATTATTGAATTGCAATAACCAAAATAAGTTACAAATGAAATGTGTATAAAAATACATGTCTCTGACCATGCTTTATTTTTCAAATTATAAAATAAAACTGTACATATGTTAAATCAATAACAGAGAATGCAAATATGGAATCGCTGTTTATCAACATTAGAGACGAAATAAACAACAGCACGGGGATTCTTCTCAAGGAACTTAAGCCGAAACAAGGTTCTGTGGAAACACAATCGGAACCAATAAGTATGTACACTTGCAAATGGTCATTATAACTGTACATTTATATTTTATATCCATGTAAATATCATGAAAATGTACGTTTTCAAAGATGTGAATGCTTTCACTGAGTTACAATTGAATTCGTGAAATAATGATAATTAAATTTAAAAAAAACTCTTTCTTATACTCAATAAAAGTAAAATTTCATTGATTTTCTGCTCCCTGATTCTTAATTTTAATGTTATTTGATTTATACAGGTAGGGCCAAGTTGAAATTTATGAAACGCTGTACTGGAATCAAACTTATTTCATCAGTGCTTAACAACAATAACAGTGAATGGATGGAGTATGACAAATTGGATACAATACTAAAACAAAATGTGAAGGAATGCGGTTATAAATCATTTGAAGAGGTGTCGGGTATGGCATTGAATGATTTCATAATATCTGAGTCTGAAAATTTTCAATATAAAAAAATTCCCAAGAGTTGCAAAAAAAAAGTCAAAATGAGAATAAGAAGAATCAACCAAAATGCTCCAAGCAATGAAACAAACCAAAGTTTTACATCAAAATCAAAAGCAAATGATCAAGATAGTATAAGTGATAATGAAACAGAGCTTAAAAGGACATTAGATGACGAACACGAATCTGATGAACAATACACATCAAACGCGCTGGAAAATCTACTCAATCCATCGCCATCACTTCCTCCACACACCCCTCTAAATGAACAAAATGAAATAAACGCCCTTGATACTGAGTGCTTAACAAGAATTGAGCACAACGACTGTGACATTCCAGTTTGCAGCGCTAATGCTAAGAAACCGGAAAATTTGATAAATGATCCGCAAGTGGATGAATTTTTGAAAGATGTTAATAATTTTTCTGGAGATAATTTTGTTTTGATGTGTGGTGATGCCCCTGGTTCATTTCATAATGTAGACGGCATCGGAATGGTACCCTGGGTAATGGTGTTAGACTTTGATCCGTTAAGCCAGAAAAATGGCTTACTTAACATGGTTAGACCAGTTATTAGTTCTCAACGCAGTCTTAAAGTATCACAACTTGGGGAACCAGTTGATAATCCGTCAGAAATGGCTACGCAATGGTGCCTTCTGAGTGATGAACCTACTTTTGCTCATTCCCAAAAAGACCAAAGTGAACCAGAAGTTGTTGATTCGAACGTGTGGTTTAAAGAACACAAACGAGAAATTGAGATCCCAATAGACAAGCTCGAAACATTTACAAATGATTCAAGAACTATAACTTTGATTTTATTGTGGCCTCAGAAACAACAACTTGGAGGAAGAATCATTGAAGTCTTAACGAAATTAAATTATAGTTTAAGATATACACCAAAGGTAGTGTTGTGTCTGAAACCCGACGAGATAAACACATTCCGCACATCGTTTCACTACATGTTCATGAAGGACAAATTTAAAGACAATTTACACATATATCAGCTAGAGCTATGCAGTCTTAGTTCTTCTTTGAAGAGAGTATTAAACGTCCAAGAAACTAAAGATTTTTTCCAGCTACCAAATGGCACTAAACTTTCGTCTACCAACGCTGCTTGGCTTTCAGAGGATATAGAAGTTTTGTATGTAAATAAGCCCTTTACAAGTAAGTTGTATACAGATGATGAGGCACCCGCTATTATAGAACAGTTTTATAAAGGTGGTACAATTGAATGGCCGTTCTGGTATAATGAATTGATTCGCGAATCTGTTGTTGAACGAACAATTCAGAAAGAATTGGAGATGAAACTCAAACAACGTCTTAACGAGATAAAATCATCGTACATGACCTTGTACCATGCCCCTGGGTCAGGGGGTTCAACTTTGGCACAGTCTGTTATGTGGAGTTTGCATCATGAATATTTGTGTGTACAATTGAGGTTTCATCCAGCTTTCAAGGAAAACGAGTTTGAAAGACGAATGTCTTTTTTACATAAACAGTCCGGACTTCCAATTCTTCTGTTAGTTGAGTCTGATATGGAATCAAAACCCTTAGCTATATATAAACGATTGCCAAGTACAACGGTTCTTTTTGTGGACAGATACCAATACCATATTGATTCAATTGTAGATGATAACTTCGTTTTTTCTTCTGGAGCAGTAACAAAAAGAGAGGCACAGCTACTATGCTTTAAACTTTCATCGAAATGTAGTGATGCTCAGAAAATACAACTGGAAAGGCTGAGGGACAAGGTAAAGAAAGGTAAAAGACATCTAATGTATGAGTTTGGGATGGCCGTTTTTCAACACGAATTTAAAGGTATTGTTTCATTTGTTAAAGGCCATTTAAAGTTCCGAAAAGATGACGTTTTAAGACTAACACCCGAGCAGACATGCGTTGGATTCTTAGCAATAGCTTACTATTATGGTCACACAAGTATCCCTTTCCAATTTTTCGCAAATCTGCTTGAAAACACAATGGGTGAAAATATCGATGTGATCACAATTCCAAACAACATTGCAGAAATGGTTATTGCCGATACTAACACACACAGAAAAGGCAATATAAGAATTCGTCACTGGCTTGTTTCAAAAGAAATTTTAGAACAACTACTGACGCGACAGATTTCAGAGTCAAAGTGTTCGTCAAGAGGAAGCGAGCTTAGCATTTCTGCTCGCAATCAGTTGTTTGATTTATCTCGTGATTTTATTGAATATGCAGCTTCCCAGTACAACAGATCACCAAATGTGTTGTCCATTCTAATAAAAACATTTATAATAAGAGAAAGAAATCAGAGCACGGATACAAAACCAAAACGAAGGTCTCTTATGGCAAGACTTTTGACTGATATTCCACATGATCCGCCCCTGTTTACACAGTCTCATCAATTGTTCGAACTTCTTGTGAAATTATTTCCTTGGAATCCAAGTTTTCACGCTCATTTGGGTCGATTTTACGCTTACTGCAGAAGTGAATTTGCTTCATCACAAAAATGTTTTGAAGAGGCTCTGAAGTTGTGTGCTGACCAAACTGAATGTAAAGAGAAACGTCAGTTAGATAATGGTTTTCGCGTGGAAGTAATGCACATATATCATATGTATGGTTCTTACAAGTCTAAATGTCTAAGAGCAAATATCGATTGTGATAAAATGAGCGTAAATGAAATTGTTTCCTGTACAGTTGAAGCATGCAAATATTTTGAGCTGAGTAGAGATATAGCTCCCGAAAGTCACTTGATGGAGGGATTTGAATTCACAGATGAAATCAACGTCATGTTATTAGCAATTGAAAGAGTCCAAGGACTTTTAGGACAGGAGCTATTTAACCAGGCCGTGGAAAACCAAAGGACTGTCACATTTCTAGCACAGTGCATGGAACAGATACCATTTTTGATCAGGAGATGTTGCTTAACAGTTGACAACACACACACAGAAGTTGTATCACATCTCTGCACGCAAGAACGTAAATACAACAGTTTCTTTCAAGAACAACAAATCCATTCCATCCAGTTACATTCCAGATTAGATTTAGTCACCAAGAGAAGACTTCAAATTCAGGCAAAGTCAATATCACCTTCGCTTAACAAAGCTATCCCTGAAATATTGAAGCTTTACCAAGAAAATTTCAAAGAAATGATGATTAGAAAAGATGAGCTCACCCAAGCTCAAATGGAACATATTGAGCATGACTTCTTGGAATGGTTGAACCTGATTCGACATAATGAATGTCATTCGATTTACACCATTGAAGATGTTTTGTTGCAGGCAAAAAAGTGGAATGAAATAACATCTTCAAAACTCTCGCAATTCTACATTTTTATTTGCTACAGTCTGCTAGGATTTGGTACAGACGGCATTGGGAGAGAAAATTGCATTGATGAAGCTCTCAGAATATCAAAGAGGCTTAAACAAAATGACGATAACCAAAAGTCACAGTTAAACCAAAACGAGTGGTTGGTGGACACAGGCAAAGGAATCAAACGGCTTAAATCAGATGTTAGTCCATCAAGGTTTGTACACAGCTCTTTTCGAAACAATAACATCATGCACAGCTTGAGCGTATGTAAGGGAACTATAGCTCAACCAAATTCAAGCAAACGATTCGGAAAAATAAAAATAGACTTGCCTGTGAGAAGGAAAGTGCTCGTTCATTTTGTTCCCGTTTCAAACAATCTTGAAGGGCAACATTTTGCAGGACAACGTGTAGAGTTTAACTTGCTGTTTAGCGCACGGAAAGGGTACGAGGCTCGCAATATACAGTTATTGAGTCATCATTCTTGTTTGGCATGCCACATGAACTTGGAATTCACAAGTACAGAGGAAGTGTTGCATTGCGACTGCGGTAATCCAGTCATAAAGGATCGATTTAACTGGACATACGGTCGACCAATTGACTAGATATTATTGCAGTAAAAATCAAGAAGAATAAGATGAGACGAATTTGCAAACCTGTGATATATTGTAAATTGTGGATTCAGCCAAGATAACATTTGTGTTATTGTGTTAATGAAATCGATATAAACCATGTCATCATTAGGGTGTGGCCAGTTCTGACGCGAGGGCTATGAATTCATATTAGATGGGAGATATTTATTCTGTATTAGCCTATTTTATTGCATTCTTTGATATTGAAAAAATACGCGTTTTCTGTTGGGAGATAAATATTACACTTATGCCTTTTGCAAATATTTTGTTTATTTTTAAAAAAAATGTTGATGACAAACCAACGATGTCAAATAGTTCACAAATAAGCACTGGTGTTAAATAAAACAGTTTTCAGTTATAGTGCAAATTACAGGTGATGTGTATAGGTATAGCCACTTTTGTAGGTTTTCTTTAAACAGTCCGGGGTTCAAAACACTTCTAACATATTATTTTTATAACATCGCATTAGAAGGTTACCAGTAAATACAAAATGCAAATGAAGGTCAGCAGTTCTTAATACAATGGCCGCATATTAAATAAGAACCATGGGAAAGCAACGAAACCCGGTTTCTTTGTTTTAGTAATTGATAATTTTAAAATAATTGTGTAATCCCATGCTAGAGCTGCATGTAAGCTTCATAGACACAAAATGTCTCAAAAAGTGTATATTAAAAATGTGCCACCCAAGCTGTAGCCACTCTTGATCCTTGGGGTACGATTTGAGCGAACTTTGTAGAGGATCACAATCTTATGTAACATACCAAATATCAAAGCTGTGGATGTTGCTTTTTCAGAGAAGAACATGTTTACAGTTATTTTACTTAGTCTATACAAAACAGCTCACACACTCCTGCTAAGCGTGGTCAATTTTGACCCCAAGAACATATCACTTAAATGCAGGTCTGTGAGAACAGTGTCTAGTGTATGATAAAAATAAATATTAGCTTGAAATATCACAAAATGTTAACAATTTATGTCTTGTGTTAAATTGTGTATTATTTAGCGTCAAAACCTGCTACTGAACCAGAAAAGGATATAGGTTTATTATGGATTGACTGCATTGTTGTATAATTTTATATTCCAATGCTGTATTTCATCTAAATGTGTGTTCAGATTAGATATATACATGTATTTCATTGTTTTCAACTTATTTTTATCAATAGTCATCAACACGATCCAAAATGCAATTATTGTGAAATGACTAACACTAAGATGCTATGTATTATATAAAAGCATGTAGAACAAGTAATTGGAATGTTAAACATATACAAAATACACTCTACATAATAACAATTGTATTTGATTATTTTTTTTATGAAAATTTACAAACCATCATATTGTACATACATTTAGTCACATAAAAGTCTATCTGGAAAAGACTATAAACACGCATATAAATAGTAATAAATAATAAATGCCCACAAATAAAATCCACACATTGTATCTCATGTAAAATAATTGTATTATGGTTAAATCTCAGAGTTGAATAATAAACAAAATAACCATCTTGTATACATGTACAAACTAATATCATTTGTACTGAATTTTGGCAGCAAGATTTATCACTCACATTTTTTATTCAAAAGTAAAATGTTTATGTATTTTTGTAATTATGATTTCTTAATGTATATTTTGTGTTTTAATTTAGATTGTTTATCAAATGTTCTGGTGTTTTGCATAGAACACACATGATTTCATGCATGTACATCTATACATTTTGTTTATTTTGAACAGCAACACATTTTGTGGACAGTCTTGTCTTCTTTATTAATTTTGGTACACACATTTTAAGGAAAAAAAGTGTTAAATTGGAAAATAATAACTATTGTATAACTGTACCAGTTTTTCATTTTTTTACTGATTTTGCAGCAAGATTTATCACTCATATTTTTATTCAAATGTAATATGTTTATTAATTTAAGTAATTATGTTTTCTTAATGTATATTTTGTGTTTTAATTTGAATTGTATATTAAATGTTCTGGTGTTTTGCATAAAACACACATAATTACATGCATGACATCTATACATGTATATTTTATTTATTTAGTTTTTGAACAGCTACATATTTTGTGGACAATCTTTACTTCTTTTTTAATTTTGGTACACACATTTTATGGAAAAAAAACAAGTATAGCAACTGCAAAGTAAACTGCACCGAGTCTTTAAATATACTTCCTTACTCTGCTCAATTCAATCCAGCACAATCAATAAAAAAAACATCACAACATCATTCCAAACTATGAAAACACAGTTCAAACATGTGGTGGGATATTGTTTTGCGAGTCATGCCACTATGTAAATCTACAATGTATCTCTTTAGTACAACTTGAAGTATTAAAAGTGTTGGTTTTCATTGATGTTGTCAGTGCATAGGTAATATCATACACTGTTTAGTTTAAACAATGGATGGTTATGATGTGTTTGTTATAATGTGCAAGAAAAATTGTTTCCATTAAATGTTTGTATCCATTAAAATATGCCTGGCATCAAATCACTCTTTCTTCGCACAAGTGATGTAACCCCTACGCATCTTAATTTCTTGCCGAGGGTTATTCACTTACAAACTATGAGCTACAAGTATTCTTTCTCAATTAATTGTAAATGTTAAATGCACATATATACAATCCACACATTGCATCTCATTTCAAATAATTATATTGTTTTAATGTCAGTGTAAAATTGACAAATTACAACCATATTGTATATATATGTACCAACTATTGACATTTCCTTGTACTGAATTTTTGGCAGCAAGATTTATCACTCACATTTTTATTTAAATGTGAAATGTTTATGTATTTTAGTAATTATGTTTTCTTAATGTATATTTTGTGTTTTAATTTGAATTGTATATCAAATGTTCTGGAGTTTTCCATAAAACACACATGATTGCATGCATTTACATCTATACATGTTTATTTTTTACAAACAGTAATACATTTGCTGGACAGTCTTGTCTTTTTTTTTATTTTGGTACACACATTTTAAAAAAGAAAACAAAACAAGTATAGCCAAGTAAACTGCACTGGGTCGATTAATATACTTTCTTACTCAGCTTCATTCATTACAGCACAATCAATATTAACATCACAACATAATTTCAAAATATGAAAACACAGTTCACACATGTGGTGTGATATTGTTATATGAGTCATGTCTCGATGTATAATTACAATGTATCTCTATAGTACACGCTTGAAGTATTACAAGTGTTTGGTCTTCAATGGTGTTATCAGTGCATTGGTAAAATCATACACTGTTTAGTTTAAACAATGGATGGTAATGATTTTTTTGTTATATTGTACAAGAAATAGTGTTTCCATTAAATGTATGTATGAATTAAATGATGCACGGCATCAAATCACTCTTTCTTCGCACAAGTGATGTAACCCCTACGCATCTTAATTTCTGGCCGTGAGTTACTCACCTTCAAACAATGAGCTACAGTACTTATTCTCAAATAATTGTAAATGTTAAAATCACATATATAAAATCCACACATTGTATCTCATTTAAAATAATTATATTGTTTACAATTTCTGTGTTTAATTGAAAAATAATTACCATATTGTATAAATGTACCAACTATTTTCATTTTCTTGTACTGATTTGGCAGCAAGATTTATTACTCACATTTTTTTTCAAATAAAAAATGTTTATATATTTTAGTAATTATGTTTTCTTAATGTATTTTTTGTTTTTTAATTTGAATTGTATATCGAATGTTCTGGTGCTTTGCATAAAACACACGTGATTGCATGCATGTATATCTATACATTTATATTTTATTTATTTATTTTTCAACAGTAACACATTTTGTGGACAGTCTTGAATTCTTTATTAATTTTGGTACGTACCTTTTAATGGAAAAACAAGTATAGCACCTGAAAAGTAAACTGCACTGAGTCTTTTAATATACTTTCTTACTCAGCTAAATTCATTTCAGCACAATCAATATAAACATCACAACATCATTCCAAAATATGAAAACACAGTTCAAACATGTTGTGTGATATTGTTTTGTGAGTGATGCCACTATGTAAATCTACAATGTTTCTATATGGTACAAACTTTAAGTATTAAAAGTGTTGGTTTTCATTGATGTTATCAGTGCATAGGTAAAATCATACACAGTTTTGTTTAAACAATGGATAGTGATGATGTTACTGTTATATTGTACAAGAAATAGTGTTTCCATTAAATGTATGTATCAATTAAATGATGCATGGCATCATATCATTCTTTCTTCGCACAACTGATGTAACCCCTACGAATCTTAATTTCTGGACGTGGGTTATTCACATACAAACTATGAGTTTCAAGTATTCTTTCTCAATCAATTGTAAATGTTAAATGCACATATGTACAATCCACACATTGCATCTCATTTCAAATAATTATATTGTTTAAATTTCAGTGTTTAATTCAAAATAATAGCTATATTGTATAAATGTACCAACTATTTTCATTTTCTTTTACTGATTTGGCAGCAAGATTTATCACTTACATTTTTATTCAAATGTAAAATGTTTATGTATTTAAGTAATAATGTTTTCTTAATGAATATTTTGTTTTATTTTGAATTGTTTATCAAATGTTCTAGAGTTTTGCATAGAACACACATTATCCTTTGCATGTACATCTATACATGTATATTTTATTTATTTAGTTTTTGAACAGCAACACATTTTGTGGACAGTCTTGTCTTCTTTATTAATTTTGGTACACACATTTTAAGGAAACACAAGTATAGCAACATGCAAAGTAAACTGCACGGAGTCTTTAAATAAATGTAACTTCCTTACTCAACTCGATACAATCCAGCAAAATCACTATAGTATAGTATAAACATCACAACATAATTCCAAACAATGAAAACACAGTTCAAACATGTGTGATATTGTTTTGTGAGTCATGCCACTATGTAAATCTACAATGTATCTCTTTAGTACAAACTTGAAGTATTCAAAGTGTTAGTTTTCATTGATGCAATCAGTGTATTGATAAATTCATACACTGTTTAGTTTAAACAATGGATGTCGATGGTGTTTTGTTTGATTGCACATCAAATGGTGTTTTCATTAACATATGTATCCATTAAATGATGCATGGCATCAAATCACTCTTCCTTAGCACAAGTGATTTAATGCCTTTGCATCTTAATTTCTGTCCATGGATAATTTGCCTAAAAACTTTTGGAGTACAAGTACTATTTCTCAATTAATTGTAAATGTTCAATGCACATATATAAAATCCACACATGTTTCTCATTTAAAATATATATATTGTTTAAATTTCAGTGTTAATTTGAAAAATTGTAAGAATATTGTATAAATGTACCATCCATTATCATTTTCTTGTACTGAATTTTTGGCAGCAAGATTTATCACCCACATTTTTATTCAAATGTAAAATGTTTATGTATTTTTGTAATTATGATTACTTCATGAATATTTTGTGTTTTAATTTAAATATGTTTATCAAATGTTCTGGTGTTTTGCATTGAACACACATGATTTCATGCATGTACATCTATACATGTATATTTTATTTATTTAGTTTTTGAACAGCTACACATTTTGTGGACAGTCTTGTCTTCTTTATTAATTTTGGTACACTCATTTCAAGGAAAAACAAGTATAGCAACTGCAAAGTAAACTTCACAGGGTCTTTAAATATACTTCTTAACTCGGCTCGATTCATTCCAGCACAATCAATAAAAACATTACAACATCATTCCAAACTATGAAAACACAGTTCAAACATGTGGTGTGATATTGTTTTGCGAGTCATTTCACGATGTTAATTTACAATGTATCTCTATAGTACAAACATGAAGTATTATAAGTGTTTGGTCTTCATTGATGTTATCAGTGCATTGGTAAATCATACACTGTTTAGTTTAAAAATTGATGGTAATGATGTTTTTGTTTTATTGTTCAACAAAAAGTTTTTCCATTACATGTATGTATCAATTAAATGATGAATGGCATCAAATCCCTCTTTCTTTGCACAAGTGATGTAACTCTTACGCATCGTAATTTCTGACCGTGGGTTATTCACCTACTAACTATAAGCTACAAGTAATCTTTCTCAATTAATTGTAAATGCACACATTGTATCTCACTTAAAATAATTGTATTGTTTAAATTTCAGTATTAAATTCAAAATAATAGCCATATTGTAAACATGTAATAAAATTTTCTTATACTGATTTGGCAGCAAGATTTATCACTCAAATTGTTATTCAAATATAAAATGTTTATGTATTTAATTATGTTTTCTTAATGTATATTTTGTTTTAATTTGAAGTGTATATCAAATGTTCTGGTATTATGCATAAAACACAAATAATTGCATGCATGTACATCTATACATGTAGATTTTATGTATTTAGTTTTTGAACAGCAACACATTTTGTGGACAGTCTTGTCTTCTTTATTAATTTTGGTACACTCATTTTAATGAAAAATCAAGTATAGCAAAGTAAACTGCACTGAGTCTTAAATATACTTTCTTTCTCAGCTCAATTCATTTCAGCACAATCAATAAAAACATCACAACAGAATTCCAAACAATGTTTAATGTGATATTGTTTTGTGCGTCATGCCACTATATAAATGTACAATGTATTTCTATAGTACAAACTTGAAGTATTAAACAATGAATGGTAATGATGTTGTTATATCATACAAGAAATAGTGCTTCCCTTAAATGTATGTATCCATTAAATGATGCATGGAATCAAATCACTCTTTATTTGCACCAGTGATTTAATCCTTTTAGCAATATTGCAGTGCATTTAAAGGAATTTTCAAGAACTTAACATATGTTTAATTTTTATTTAAACACACTCATCAGTTTAAATAAGTACAATTCAGAAGGTATGGTATGCTGTGCCCAACTTATATTTAACATTCATTTTAAATGAGTTAGAAGTCAAATTCTTCATTTATGTCCCCTACAAATTCACATATAGAGTCGTAATCAATCTGAAGCACTTTGTCTCTATCGCTAAGTAGCTGTAACATGGCTGAATACTTCTTCTTGTCTCTCTCCAGTACATGAGCAATCTGTATAGAGAAGAAAGTGGGAAAATTTACAATTGCTGAATGAAATGGCATTGGGATAATTTAAGGAGACCTATAAGATTATCAGTTGTCTGCTAACATAAAAGTGGCAACGAAATGATAATCAAACTGTTCCCATCTTTATGAGGTTGATTACAAAAAATACTGGTTCATGTACTTACAAAGCAGTTTATGAAGACCCAAAATTAATATTTATACAATCTGACATTTTTTGATACATTAAACTAATTTTTTTCAGAAAATTAATATTCTTACATTCTGTTCGGTTTTTTAATACAATAACAGTTTACTGCATTCAAAAGTGGAAATCAGCATTTGTCAAGAATGGTTAAGAGGGGAAGCTTATGAGGTTTCACCCTATTTAAATGTCAACAAAATACTTCAGCTTACACAGTAACAGCTAGCAAGCTGGAATATACATGCATTTAATTTCAGAGAACTATAGCTGTCTCTACCATGTTGGAATTAACAAGTAGTAATCATTTAAGAAAAATTTAACTGTCCTTACCTGGCCCCTGTATTTCCCTGACACTATGGACACGTAGGCAGAGTCTGACTTTGGTACAACCGTCTCAAGCATGGTCTGAGAGATATCTGAAATACACCCAGCTAAATACATATACAAGTATGGCTTAAGAAAGTAATTAAATTAAAAAATAATGGATTAAGCACTAATGAAACAAGAGCACCGCATAACGGGTGCCATGCTCGGCTGCGAAAGCTTGTCAGATTATTTATTTTAGAGGTCACAGTGACCTTGACCTTTGACCTAGTGACCCAACAAGAGATGTGTTTGTCAGAAACACAATGCCCCCTACTGCGCCACTTTGAAATAAAATTTATATTTATCATTTGGCAGGTATAGACATCATCTCCCTTTAACGCTTTATTACTTCCCTTGGATTTTGTCCAATCCAACCGGGGGGGGGGGGGGCGGGGGGTCTGTAGACAGTCAAAAATGACCAAGTCAGACATTACTGACAACCAAGGCCTGTGGTTTATCAAAAAGATCATAGCCAGAGTTCATCATGTGTGTATGGACACAAGTCCAGTGGTATTTAATGAAAACTAGCATTCACAAATTAGAACAGGTAAGAAATGATAATTATATCAAGAGATGTGTTCGTCAAAAACACAATGCCCCTTATTGCGCCGCTTTGAAATAAAATTGCTATTTATCATTTGGCAGGTAAAGAAATCATCTCGTTTAAAGCTTATTACTTCCCTTGAATTTTGTCTAATCCAAGGGGGGGGGGGTCTCACGGTCAATTATGACCATGTCAGACATCACTGACAACCAAGGCCTGTGGTTTAAAAGAGATCATAGCCAGAGTTTTTTTTTTCTTTTTCATAGCCAGAGTTTTTTTTTTTCTTCTTCATAGCCAGAGTTGATCATGTATCTATGGACATAAGTCCACAGATATGTAATGAACATCAAAGAAATTATAATTATATCATTTAAAAAAAAACTTTTACAAATCAATAATTTGAGTTATAAATAATCAAAATAATAAATCTGTACAGTAACTGTAAAAAGAACTTCAATTCTTGGTTAGGAAATATATAATATGAGATTTATAATTACATAAATTACTTCCCTTGAAAATAATTGTCTCTAACAAATCTCTATTTTTAGTAGCAAATAATTAAAAGCCACTACCGTGACTGTGACTGACCACTCAAATGTGCAGCTCCATGAGATACACATGCATGCCAAATGTATAAAGTGGCTATGTTCAATATTGAATAATTATCTCCCTTTTTAAAGCTTATTACTTCCCTTAAATTTGTATTTTTTACCGTAGACCGTAAAGGATGACCTTGAACTTGACCTTTCACCACAATGTGTTTGTCAGAAACACAATGCCGCCTACTGCGCCGCTTTGATTTATGTAACAAAAATATATACGTGGGCAGGTCAGATAACTATGTCCATTTAAAGCTTATTACTTCCCTTGACTTTGTTTTTTCGACCCTAGACCTTGAAGGATGATGTTCACCTTGAAATTTTACCACTCAAAATGTGCAGCTCCATGAGATACACATGCATGCCACATATCAAGGTGCTATCTTCAATATTTAAAAAGTTATGGCCAATGTTAAGGTTTTAGCAAGAAGCCTACGGCGGACGGCGAGCTGGCTATGACAATAGCTCGGGTTTTCTCCGAAAAAAGCCTCGCTAAAAATTATTCAAGTTCACATTTGTTGTTATGATTATGCTGTTGTTGATTGCTTATTGCTTAAATACAAATCAATTTAGTCACGCATTTTCTTCTCAAATTAATTTAATTGTTTACTATTGAAAATCAAAAGTTAAAACCAATTATGATTTCACAATGAAACAAGAGCAACGCTTGGCTGCGGGTGCCGTTTTGAATAAATGAAAGTTTGTCAAAAGTTTTATATTAGAGGTCACAGTGACCTTGACCTTTGAACTAGTGACCAAAAATGGGTGTGGAGTGTAGAACTCATCAAGGTGCAGCTACATATGAAGTTTCAAAGTTGTAGGTGGAAGCATTTAGATTTTAGAGCCAATGTTAAGGTTTTAGCACGGCAGACGACTAGCTGGCTATGACAATACCTCGGGGTTTTCTCCGAAAACAGCCAAGCTAATAAAAAACACCCACTGCATTTAGATAATACTAAACAATGCATCATTTATACTCATTTACCTTCTAATATTTTCCCATCTTCAGTTTTACAAACACAGTGATCTTTGTCAAAAACATCAACTATAACAACCTGAAATGTAAAAAAAAAAACACTGTATCATGAGATTTAAAGCCTAAAAACAGTATTGTAAACAGTGCAAAAAAATATATATGAAAATAATCACAAGTATACTTGTCATGAAGCACCCAACATCTGAATACAGCATTGCAGCAAAACTCAATCCACTTTACAACCACTATTCGTAAAACAGGCATTCTTTCCAACATAATTGTAAACCATATTCAGAGGTTTCACTGCCGATTGCCATTGTCGCAAATTGCAACAAATTTTCAAAAGTGGCTACATTTTTTCAGAGTGGCGCAATTTCATAACTGACACTATTATTGTAGTCTGTGATAATCTTTATAGCAAAAAATCTGGCCTGGTACATTACTGAAGCATATGAAGTCAACATATTGCGTACAAACAAGCCCTAGTTTAATATGATATTAAACTGAAATTTTCAAGAGCTATTACTTTTTAGACTGTTAGTCAATGTATCCTGACAATGAACTTGGTTGAGATATGAACCTCCAACATTGATGAAGATCCACAAAGACTTAGTACAGAATGGACTTGATACAGGAAAACTCCTAATAACACAGGAATACAAATAAAGCTGTCATGGTTAAAATCCTTCACAAACCACATACCATATCAACCATAATTATTTATCATTGGTGGATAAAATGGGTCAGCATTGTTCGTACCGATGGATTTGAGCAATTTTTTTACAAAGTTGTGGAGATTTAGGTTACAACTATTTAGTATAAGGTGCTTTAGGATTGGGAACATACCAGCAGATTACTGAACACACAAGGGCTGTAATAAATAGGCTGATACTTCACATATCATGATAGCTCAATATATATTGTAGATCCCTCACCTTTACATTGAAATATTTCCCTTTCTTGTATTTCTCATCTACGAGTCGAGCCCTGAGGTTTGGTCGAACCCACAACAACTGAGATCTCTCATTGTTACTAGAGCTGTGTCCATTTCTGTGACTTGATGCAGGTCTGAAATGGAACATGATATGCCTATAAAGACTTACAGTCTTGGCATGAAAAACTCTAATTTATCATTCAAGAATATTGTTTCATGATTACATGATTATTATATAATAAGGTTGTGGAAGAAAACAATAGTACAGAGAAAAAGTTAAATTGACACACAGATATGTCAATCAGAACACAAAAATGTTCACGTAAAGATTCCACAAAGTCTATTTCTCTTTTTTTACCTTCGACCTTAAATTGAGAACTTGACCTTCATCCCAGGGGCTTGATTAGAGTGAGTGCCACTCAGTAAGCTTGTAACTTCTCAAAAGTTATTTCAAAATCCTTAATTTGCTAAACACTATGTTTTGACCTTTGACCTTTATTTATCATGTCGACCATCCACCTAGTGACCTGCTTCTTGTGCATGACACTCTGTCTCATCACTTTTGCTGATCACTTTCACAAATTTATTTGAAAATCCATTGATCTGGACAAAGTTATGCTTTAGTCAGTGTTAAATAATAAATTCCTAAATTTTACCTTGCGATCTTCATCTTGCTTATAGGTACCTGCTTTTGGTGTTCAACAATACATCTCATGTTGATTTCTTTTTAACATTTATTATAAATCCATGAATTCGACATTTCGTCTTGAAATGTGAGTTTGACCTTGTCCCTAAGGATATGGTTATTAGGCAGGAGACTCTGTCCTATCATTCTGATCACTTCTTCAAAGAATGTTTAAATCCATCCACGCTGGAAAGTATCCAGAACAAATTTCATAAATTGGACCTATGACTTTAATGTGAGACCATGAAGTTGGACCTACACATCTGGTTCTTGCACATGACATTTCATTATAATGATCACTTACATGTATGGCAAGTTTTATTGAAATCTATCGATGCTGTGGACGATCCCTAAATTTGACCTTTAACCTTGAAATTGTAAGCTTGAATTCGGACCAAATAACCTGGTTTTTTAATGTAGCTTTTTGGCTCATCAGGTTGATCACGTTTGCCGACTGATATGAAAATCTGTCCATGATAGACGGTTTTTAATTGTTAAAAAGAATAAAATATGTTATCATACTTATTATTAAACAAAAACTTCAAAAGCATATCAAATCAATAAAAGCTCCTTTACCTATCATCTTCATATTTCCTTTTCTTGCTAGAACTTGACGATGACCCCTCTCTTTCCCGTTCTCGTTCTCTGTGCTTGTCTTTCTTTCGGTCATGTTTATCCCGTGACCTCTCGTCCCGATCTCTTGAGTCTCGGCCCTCTCTCGTACCCTTGTCTCTTCTAGTCGTATCCTCGTGACTACTGCTCTCCCTGGTCTCTTTCTCTTTCTTCAGCTCATCTTTTTCTTTATATCTGTCAGCGGCGCCTTTGTCTGGACATACAGTAAAACCTCTCAAAACAACCACCTCGTTATTACGACCAATTTGCTAAGACAACCACTATTTTTCAGTCCTGAATTTTTATTTCTACATTTTAATGATCGTTACACTCACTCATCTGACCAACTTGCTTATGGGTTAAAGTTAATTGACTACCTTTGATATGTAAAATGGTGCTTATAATTCTTATTTTGACTTGTGTTTATTGGTAACTTCAACTCATTGTTCAAAAGAATTATTAATTATTCTTGATATCGCTACATATACATCAAACCACAACACCCAATCAAGTAAGGTATGAAAATTACTGGTTGTTAGGCGGGTGACAATTTAGAAGAATTTCATTGATTGGTACTGATTAAAGTGGTTGTAATAGCGGATAGTGGGTTGGTCGGATCAGTGACTGTAACGACCATTGAAATATAGAAGGAACAAGGGACAAAATTGTCACAAAACCAGGTTTTCAATTTGAAAAAAAAGTCTGATAAAGGGAGACAAGTCAAACTGAACTGATTGTTTATAATTAACCCCCTTTGTTTCAAAATAAATCTATTTTTAGTCGTGGCGACCTTGACCTTGGAGATATTGACGTAATTCTTTTGTGCGACACACCGTCCAATGATGGTGAACAAATGTGCCAAATGATTTTAAAATCTCACAATGAATGACATAGTTATGGCCCGGACAAGCTCATTTATGGCCATTTTTGACCTTTGAACTCAGTGTGACATTGACCTTGGAGATTTCGACGTAATTCTTTCGTGCGACACACCGTCCAATGATGGTGAACAAATGTGCCATATGATTTTAAAATCTCACAATGAATGACATAGTTATGGCCCAGACAAGCTAATTTATGGCCATTTTTGACCTTTGAACTCAATGTGTTACCTTGACCTTGGAGATATCAACGTAATTTTTTCGCGCGACACACCGTCTAATGATGGTGAACAAATGTGCCAAATTATTTTTAAAATCTCACAATGAACGACAAAGTTATGGACCGGACAAGCTTGTTCCATCCGCCCGCCAGCCAGCCCACCGACATTCGCTAATCTAATAACCATTTTTTTCCTTCGGAAAACCTGGTTAAAAATTTGGAACTGAAAAATGGTGGTCATCTTTGGAAGTTGGTGGTAATTACGAGGTGGTCGATCAGAGAGTTTTTACTGTAATTAGCACTGCCGATGTATAATTACAGTACAATTCACTTATATATGATATGCAGTCTGTACAGGCCAACCAGGGACGACATTATTCGCATAAACTTGATTTTTGCTAAGAAAAGACATCCTTAACACAAAAAATACCATAAAATCATTAAGTGTTTTCCCTGATTAGCCCACACTAATCTGGGACGAAACATTAAGCACATGCAGAAAGTCCTGTTTTCCCAGTGTATGGCTAAGACACATGTCATTTTAAAACCACAACAGTTTCCATGTGCATCAGACTGCTTACTGATGTATTTGGAGTATTTCTGGTAATCCTCAGCAGAGACCAGTTTTGTGTTGTACTGACTGACTGACACCAGTTTGCCACTGATAGTGAGCTTGATCATCAGTCTCGCATTGTCCTCATCCATTCCCTCGATCTGAAAACAAACAACAAAGTGTCCTTGAATTGATTAATACCCCCATTCAAACGCTGCATTGAGCAATATGTAGCAGAGTTATTCACAAAAAAGTCCCCAAAAACTTGGATCCAGGGTGTGCGTAAAGTAATCGGAAGGAAGTTTTATCAATGAAAATTGGTCTCAAAGTAAGGCCAGCTTTGACCAAAGGGCATTATTTGTACAAAGTTCATAAAATACAATTTTACAATTACTAGTTTGTGACAATGATAATGTCAGTTATAAAGGATGAAACAGAATCAAAACATTTTATATAGATGTACCAAAATTATCAAATACTTAATTCTAATGCCACTTAATTCCTTGAATCAGTGGTTGGAGCAGAATGACCATACAGATATCATGAACAATACTATACATGTGTTAAAACTCACAATCCTAGATTTTACACTCACGTGCTCTACCAAATTAGCCAGCTGGCCCTAATAAAATTTATCAAACCACCCAATCAACTGCAACACACTTCAATACATACCACCCCATATAAATCTTTGTTGGGCCCACTCTCCACCAGGCAATAGGCCCCTTTTTTCAGCCTGAGTTCGGCACTGTCTTCCCCATTGTTCTTGCTGTCTGACCCCTGTTTGGACTTATTAAGATCCTGAGCCTGCCCCCTGTCAGCCCCAAGGCCCATGCCCTTGGGCCTAAGCACTGCCTCAACTGGCTTCACAGCTCTGAAGAAAGAAATATGTATGGGTATTAAGATAGGACATTGCTTATATTTTTATGAAATTATGTCTTACGTCTTATGAAATTAACATTTTAGTACAAGTATTTAAGTGAATATAATCACAGATATGACAGGCATTCTATTGCTCAAGGGTATGTACTTAACTGTATACCAGACAGATATCAATATATTGATAGTTTTGTAGATATACAAGATCTCATTCTTCATTCCAGAAAGGTATTTTTTAAATTTGCACTGTGTATCTTTTTTTAAATAAATAAAACCTTTAAGAATATTACCAACATTAAAACACAACGTTTGTCTATGAAATAAAGCATCATGTTATTTATGTTAAAAAACACTGTCTCAACAAGGAACAAGAATTGGGCTTTCATTACAATCAAGTTAAAATAATTATGTTTTACCGACCATTTAATGCCACAATCCCACCAGCCCTTACTTGTTGTTTCTGCCGATGCCCTCCCCTTCCTTCCACCCCATTCCTTTCAGCATGGCCAAACCAAATGCCTCGATAGGGATCTCTTCGTAGTCAGTGTCAGCAGGCTGGAAAAATACATACTGGATTGTTACTTCATCTGCGTACAAGGATTTTGAAAGATTTTGAAAATCAGGAGTCAAACGGATCCTGATGGAAATTTTCTGGGGTACAAATAATTTTTCAGTGTTCAAAATACTGAAGTCCTGAGTTATTTTGTTTCTGCATGTTTGCTAAATACGCTGAATATGTTGTTTGAATATACTTAAATGCAATACTATGCAAACAGCTCAAATAAAATGAGCCGCACTCTGTGACAAGGGGGTTTAATGCATGTTCTTATAAAGTGTCGTCCCAGATTAACCTGTGCAGTCCACAAAGGCTAATAAGGGACCACACTTTCCACATAAACCTGATTTTCGCTAAACTTTCTTGAAACAAAAAATATCATAAAAGCAGAAAGTTTCGTCCCTGATTAGCCTGTGTAGACTGCACAGGCTAATCTGGGACGGCATTTTACGCACATGCATTTAACCCCCTTTTCACATAGCAAGGCCCAAATATATTTGAGATTCCAGCAGCCTGGTCTGGATTGAATGAAAATGATGCAAAAAAGATAACTTAAAGGAGTACCAATTGAGAAAATTCAAAAAGAATCTGCTTCAATTAAAATCCCTGACATAGAACTATATTTTGATACAACAAGAGCTGTCACCATAGGATGACATATGCCCCCTATAAAGGCTTTGATAGAAGTTATGGGCATTTTGTGCTTAACCTAAACGCAGATTTCTTAACCTAAACGCGGACCCTAAGTTCAAGGTCAAGGTCACAGGGGTAAAAAATTGTGTGCGGATGGAAAGGCCTTGTACATATACACATGCATACCAAATATGAAGGTTATATCTGAAGTGATATAGAAGTTATGAGCATTTTTTTAAACATAAATAGTGTTTTATCCAGGCCGTTTTGGCGTGGCGCCATGCCCTTTTTTGCAGCGCCACACTGCCCCCTTTCAAAGCCATTTAGCGCCACGCTGCCCTTTCCAAAGGCCGCTGCCCTGTCCTTTCATGAGCACCCGCTGTTTTCCGCCCTACGGTATGCTTGATCATAAGCTTTAATCAAATATTGATAACATCTTAATTTCCGCTTGACCAAACTTCTAAGCCGACTGTATCTGAGTATTGCCCAAAGGCAGCGATGATTACCGCGGTTGTGAATTAGTCATGCGTGAATAACCCTGTGTCAATATCAATCGATAATGTCAGTGGCTTTGTTGTTACAAGCACACTTATCGGCCCGTAATGTGTACTCCTCCACGATAAAATCGTGGAAAGTTAATCCAGAGACTTGTAATGAAAACCTAGATGTTATCCTCGTGGAAATTGTGCATTTCATGCATAATTCAGTTATATCAAAACATTTATTTTAATGCGTAATTAAATTTGGGAAAAAAAAGTTGTATCTTGATCGTTATCGTCTTTCAGAAAATATTGAAAATTATTGAAAAATTTCTGAAACGTGTACTAATTAAACAAATATTAAGGCCGACATATACGATTTTACGTTGCTATGCATACCTGTCCCTTACATCATTTTAACAAGATGGCGGACTAAACAGAAAATAAATTGTTACTATCGGCAAAAATGGCAAATAACGATCAAATTTACGATGGAGATCATACATTTAGATGGGATTAATGAAATGCCTGTGATAATCAACGATACACAAAACGTTTTAGATGCCAACAACATATTTATTAGTAATCTACTCAGTGAATGTATGTCACGGAAACAAGTGTTTGCAAATCGTTACTCAGTAGCGTTCAGTTTACTTGCAAATTTAAAAATCTGACAATATTATAATTAGAAAACGGGATAAGACAAACATGGTTTCACTTATATGTTAGTGGATCTGTTAATAATCAGATTCATGTGCATATATTGTTTTATTATGTTTGTCGTGCTGTACAGTTTACTGAAACAGCATTGAACTTGCAAGGTAAATATATTAATATTAATTAAAGTAAATTAAATACATAAATTACCATTAAATGTGCTTGTTTATATATTTTGTTTTTCCCACACCTGCCTCTGATTAAATGTTTCGCCTAAAACCAGGTATTCACAGAACGTTTTTGCCCTTTTTTGCCTAAACTGCACATTAAAATGCCCTTTTTGAAAGGATACGCCATGCCCCTTTGCCCTCCTGGAAAAAACACTAATAAATGCAGATTTCGAAACCTAAACACAGACCCTAAATTGAAGGTCAAGGTCACCGGGGTAAAAATCTGTGTGCGTATGGAAAGGCCTTGCCCATATACACATGCATACCAAATATGAAGGTTATATCTCAAGGGACATAGAAGCTTTGAGCATTTGTCGAAACCTAAACGCAGATTTTGAAACCTAAACGCGGACCCTAAGTTCAAGGTCAAGGTCACAGGGGTTAAATTTTGTTTGCGTATGGAAAGGCCTTGTCCATATACACATGCATACCAAATATGAAGGTTAAATCTCTAGGGACATAGAAGTTATGAGCATTTTTTGAAACCTAAACGCAGATTTCGAAACGTAAACGCTGACCCTAAGTTCAAGGTCAAGGTCACAGGGGTAAACATTTTTGTGCATATGGAAAGACCTTGTCCATATACACATGTATACCAAATATGAAGGTTATATCTCAAGGGACATAGAAGATATGAGCATTTTTCGAAACCTAAACGCAAAGTGTGACGGACAGACGTACGGACGGACAGTGCGATCACTATACGCCTTCCTTCGGGTGCATAAAAATGAAAATGTTGTTTTTAATATAAAGAATAGTCAGGGTTCAACCTATTATAAATATTTGTTAATCTTATTTTGAACCTCGAGTATATCTTATGTTTTTGTAAATAATCAACAACATGTCTTCTTTCTCATGTTCTTGACACAAAATAAACTTCAAATCCCAATTTATAAGCAGTGTGCTAAACATTTGTATCACACCACAAAAATAGCTCTCATTTTAAACAACTCATCCATACCTCGTCGGGTCGCAGAGACACATCCAGCTGGTCGTCTGTCTCAAAACCCTCAGGCACCTTGTTCTGCATCAGCAATGGGATCTCCAGGCCTGTGTCCACTGTTCCCCGGCTGTCCCAGCTCTCCTTCTGTTTCTCAGCATCTGCAAGACATGTCATTTATAAAAGTATCTTGTCAATCTCCGCCCAGAGCTTTGACGGGAACCAGCATTGCTGGATCAAATCCCTGCCTTCATAACCAACCACGTAATGATAGCATAGCCACGTGGTACAATAATTTAACCTTCATTATTTTTGCTTTTTGTAATTTAGTGTTTTTTTTTATGAACCTAAACTTATACACTTTTTTCAAAATGTAAAAGAAAATGATACTACTTTTCATAATATAATACTTAAACAATACAATAAAATCCTATCAAATCTGGTGGGATTTTCTTATGATGGCAGAGATTGTATGTCAGAGCAAGGAACAACAACTCTGCGTGAAGATTGGTATCTTGTATGAAGCTTAACATGTTTTGATTATTTATGTACCGGGTATCTGGATTTATGCTGATTTTTACAGTATATCAGTCATATCATGGCAGTCAGTTACCAAAGTCACACTGTTCCTGGGTAAGCTGGATTACGAATATCAAGGACACATACTTATGCTAGTAAATGACAAATGCCCTACTAAAATCAGGGGTAGGGGAGAATGCAAATAGACAAACAGTAATTACTGTAATTCCATGATAGATTTCCAATCAATTTAAGAGGCTGGGCCATGATTCGAATCCAGCTGCCATCCTCAGATTTGCATTTGCAGTTTTACCAACTGATCTAGTCAGACTGGCAAGTAATTAAAATGTAACTTTTAATTATTCTTGTATACTGACCAATACAAATTATTTCAAGTTCAAATGTGTAGGAATGAAACCACAATAGCATTATTAAACAAGATTTGGGAAATATTTGAGTAACTGAGGACTATATTGACCCATTGGTGCAAAAAAGGTACAACGTGCCATTTAATTTCAATGTCACATGGTACCTTTTTTTGCACCAAAGGGGTGATAAATTACTATTAAGAACATGAAGGGATTTCTTTTTCAATCTTTTATTGGGTGGTAAGTAAATTACTATAATATTCTTCTTCGCCTAGAGCGAGTATTACCAGTATAATGGAAGTTATTTCAGAATGACATTAATGCACAGATAACATTTTAGGCTTTAGGCAGATAAATATAAATGAGCTGTGCTCTGTGAAAAGGGGGTTTTATGCATGTGTGTAAAGTGTGGTCCCAGATTAGCCTGTGTAGTCTGCACAGGCTAATCTGGGACGACACATTCAACCTAAACTGAATTGTTGCTATGCAGATACTTTCTTTAAACAGAAAATATCATAAAAAGGGAAAGTTTCGTCCCTGTTTAGCCTGTGCAGACTGCACGGGTTAATCTGGGACGACACTTTCTGCACAGGCATTAAACCCACTTTTCACAGAGCATGGCCCAAATATATTATGAATAGACCAAAGCTCTGAAGTACATTAATGTATATTCAAACTGTATCCTGCAACAGAAGCATAACTTGAACTGTGTTTTACTTATCTGTCTGCTTAATTTATCAATGTTATGCTCAGCTAAAGAATGAGACATCTGTTCAAAAGTATTCCCAAAATAGTAACACATGGTAACTTAAGTTTCAAACCTTTGAGAAGTTCCTGTACAGCTTGGGACTCTAGGCCATCATTTGATTTATTGTGTTTACTATTGTCTAGCTGTTTGGTCTTCCAGTTGTTGGTTTTAATAAGAGGTATTATTATTTCCTTCTTTTCTTGTTTTGGTTTGGTGCTGGAATACAACAGATCAGTATTATAATCAGCTTTGAACATTTTTCTTGGAAATAATTTAATTTGGGATTCTAGCCATGCAAAATGGTGGTACCCAAAGCAGTAAATTTCTATTAACAGTTGTTTTTACAGTTACATGTAGTAGAGTTATCACTTTTAGTATGTGCTTTAAATACAAACCTTCTTCACAAACAATGAAAATTTTGAAAATCAAACATTTCTCAAAACTACTGAAAAATACATAATGGAAATATTGTGCACTTATAAAGTTAACATAGAATGAAAGTCGTAGACTGTATATCTAGCCTTCTCATTTGCATATTTTAATTGGGCTGCTACTGTTTCCAGTCACTGAGTGACGTGTTTTTCCATTCAAAGGCTCTATACTGCATTATTACCTAACTTCCAAACTGGAGCTTGAGCTTTGTGACAAATGTGATCAATACATCTTGATTTCTGATATCTATTGTATTGTGTATTTTTATATATTGTACTTGACAAAAGAAATAAATATGTTTAAACTAATACATCCCGTAATTATCCTCACAGCTTGAAGTTTCAATTAAATCAAGATCAAAATCAGGAGGTAGTTTGCTACCTAATCTTTAACATTTGATGGGAACTGAGCTATGCCCATGGCAAATATCTCAGAAATTTAAGGGTCACTGGGGTTGAAAAGTGTCTGGCACAATTGCATTTCATGGTGAAAATCTCTGTTTACAGCCCAAGTTGTTTAGTTAAGTTTAAACCCATTTGTTTTAGCTTGATTGCATAGAGAGCCTATGGATTATTTGAAACGCTCTCAAGTCCGTTTCCTAGGACTAGAACCAGTACTTGGTGTCTATGGGGGAAATTGAAAAAATGCTCCCACAGTGGGGATTGAACCCATGACCTCCCGATCGTTAGGTGGACACCATATCCACTCCACCACTGAAACAAGATTGGCCAACTTCAAGAGGTTAGGAATTAGTTCACTATCAAACTTCATTAGCAAGTGCCTCAATGTGAAGAGAGAATTTCGAGGATGCAAATTAATAGTGAAGAGTTTTCAATTAAAAACACATACACAAATTCTCTAATACATACATTATTAAATATACCCAAGAGTAAGTTTTGATTTCTGGATAGTACAGGATACATACCTGTTCCAACTCTATCCATTACTCAATAATCCAATATAATTACGAGGTCTATTTTCAAAACCAATATATGGACAAAATTTCCGATGTTTTTAATATTTTTTTAAACACAATTTCCCCCATTAGGCCACGACTTTTTTATTTATTGGTTTAGATATTTTTTTGGAACATGGTCCATCGGGCGGTCGAAAAAAAAAATTGGAATTTTTTAATACTTATAACATCAAAACAAAGACAACATACATTTTATAATCTTAACACAGAGACATCATATCAAATTATGCAAAGAAACACATCTATATCTTCAAATGAAATGAGTCCTAAAAGCACCTTTTGTAACATCAGGCAATTTTAATCACACCATTACATGACATGCGTTCCTCTCCCATTAAAACAAAAACTTCGCTTAATTTCTGTTATTCGGTGCGCACCAGTACCTAATGCAATGCCCGTTGCATAAATATTATATACAATAGTCTTACATAAATTATTTGTTTGCTCTTACTCGACTTATATGATCGTCCATGAAAAAAAAATCCAGGTAGATTGATCCCGGCGGCGTCGCGGAAATGTTTGTTTAAGTTGTTGTTGTCATGCAAACTCGTTGATTTTCAACGCAAAACCTCTCATTTAAACCAGAGACCTATACAAACATTGTGACGCGTATTCATTTAATCATATTTTTCAAATTAGCTTTTGCTTTATTTTGATAATTTAATCCAAAGTTTAATGTTAGCAAGTGTTTTTACTGGAATTGTCAACAAAGAATCAGTGTAAGTCTTCCGAAAATTTGCAGTCGGTGTGAAATGACAGTTTGATGTCATCAAAGGAAAGCTACATGTACTTCTTGTCTGAAAGCAATAAAGCGACAAATTTCTCGCCGACAAATATGACTTCCTTTGTCTAGCAATCAACATGCCAAACCAACTGTGTGTTTGTTTCTCAATGGCAATCCTCCCATTTAATAATAGCACGTGCATAGCTCCGCCTTCGAATCTTTTGCGAATCTTTTGCAGAGAACGGAGGTGAAGTTTAACGGTTATTTGAGCAAGTTATTTGATCACTTTTCGTACTTTGAACCTTCCTATCACAAGAGTTACTGTTCGTTAATCCGTGACGTATATTCGGTCCTTGCAAGGTTTTCTCCCATAAATAGTATAACGCTGTAAATTTTGAAAAAGAAAAGCGACAAGAAATCCAGTTTTGTTTTACTTATGGGATTGAAATCAGCTAAAGCCCAAGTCTCACTATTGCCGGTAGAGCCCTGGTCCATCCCGGTTTGCTTAAGCCGGTAGACTGGAGAGAACCGGGATGATTCCCAGAAAATTTAATGCGATCACACTATTTCCCGGAGCCAACCCACTCGAAGCCGGTCAACAGCCCAGCATAGTCCCAGTCAACCCCAGACTGGCTATGGTTTATCCAGGTGAAGCTCTCGCAGAGCCCCAGTTCTCACTGGTAATGCCCTGGTGAAAGCCGGCAGCGTCCCCCCAGAGCCTCGGTATACCGTAACTCTGCCGGCACTCACGGGGGCTATACCGGCATCAGACCCAGGCAGAGCTACGGAAACGCCCCAGTTTAACCCCTGGTCGTCGCCGGTAATGCCCGGCGGAGCCCCGGTGAATGCAGGTGGCGTCCCGGCAGAGCGCCCGTTTACTTATGTATCATAGCCATACCGGAACTATGCCGGCATTCACCTGGGCGTTGCAGTAGCTCTGCCAGGGTCTGTATGGACCTGGTGGATCTACGGAACCGTTCTGGTTGTACCTGGTGCCATCCGGTTGTTCCAATCCCAGTGCCAAGCCGTTTGTTGCTGGTCCTACCCGGTTTATCCCAGAGGTATCAAACATTTAATACTTTCTCGATGGAGACCCATTTGTCCCCGGTTCATCCCAGTGGCGCCCTGGTTCATCCCGGGGAGCCCCAGTTTATCCCGGGGAGCCCCAGTTCATCCCGGTGGAGCCCTGATTCATCCCGGTAGTGAGACTGGGCCTTAACTAGTCTTACTTTTAAGACGCGCAAAGAATTTAGAGATACTTTTTATACGGATAAAATTCTTTGGAACGTCTTATCTGGGAAAAGTCAAAAATGTGTTGGAAACCAGAAAGTTTAAATTTTCATCGATTTGCGTAAAATTGCAAAAATAACATTACCCACTCATTCAGTTTTAGTTCAGAAGTCCATTTTTACCTCAAATATCGTCGAATTGAAGTTGGAAAGGCATAAATTCTTCAGTTAAACTTCTGCTTAAATCGCAAACCAATCACTACCTGTAGCCATCTCATGAAACTGATTTGAATATGAACCAATCAGAAGATGGCATTACAGTGTAACTTGTACGCATAATTTTATTTAACATGAGCTTTTAACACCGACTTTTACCTGAGCTTTTAACACCGACTTTTACCTAACTAGATCTAGTATGCTAATCTTTGTCGATTTAATAATCGTATGTTCAAAACAGATATGGTGCAGTTTCTATTCACTGTTCTAAGTTTCAGCAAGTTTTTTATGCATGTCTTTTTCGCACCTCTGTCTGTGTTGTTTTATTTACTTACATCCTACGTTACATAGGAGGACGGTATAATGTACGATCTGTATCAAAATTATTTGTGTACAGTATAAAAATAAAAGATGTAATTTATTTCAGAACTTTTTAATTGTCAATTTAGAAAAAAAAACAATGCTAAATTAATCCAGAAAAGTATAACATAGGTTTACTATGTAACGCTCTGCACCACAACAGACGAACGCAAACTGTATTTTACGCTGTTTATTCTCCCACTTTTAACCAGATGCTTTACATCGAGGTCAAGTTATCGATTTATATCTACACAGCGAGCGAATCGAGAGATATTGAAAAATTGAATAGTGGTTGGATTTAAATTGATCAGGCGTGCAAAATTCAAAGTGTCATTACATAATTTCTACACAACATTATCGAGTAATGAATTATCTACACATATATGTAAGTATTATTGCAATCCGTTGATATTAAGTGTCTTATATCGGGGCTTGAATGTTGCGCACAAAATCCTTGCGCAACAATAAAGACAAAGAACAAAAAAAAGTCCCACCATTAATTTTGTCTTTCCCCCTTTGTACGCTCCAAATATTACCCATATAAAAAGTAGCTTAATATTTAAGAGCGTCAAAAATTTGGACTAGGCCTTAACACGCAGGTAAAGTTTTCATAATGTGAATAGAACACAACTTTAAAGTGTTTTTAAACAAATATTTCTATCTATCTATCTCATAGTACTGCCTCACGCCTCTCGCGAGTATTATGGGCAGGGTGCGCGTTGGCTGTTAGTAAAGTAAAAGAGTAAAAGCTGAGAAAGATATCTTTCAGCAAATTAAGAATTGGTACAATAATAAGGATAGTGTTGTTAGGTTGTTAGGAGATTTAAAAGTCATATAGTATACAAGGGATAAAAATGGATAAAAGCAATTCCCATGAGTTTAGTGGCTAAGTTGGGCTACTGCCTGCTTGAAGCTCTCAAGGTCAGGCAGCATTGCGACGGGGTGGGGTAACCTGTTCCACAATACTGTGGTGTGGGGGAAGAAAGAGTACTTAAAGTAATCATAACCTGTATGGACTTGACGAAGACTGAGGGGATGCATGTGTCTGTTTAACCTGGTTGGGACTTCAAGATAAGATGGGAGGGATATGGTCACAAGATGGTGGTAGACTTTGTAGAAAAGGACGAGTTTGGCATCTATGCGTCTGTTCTCAAGGGTGCGCCAGTTGAGTGTATTTTGCAGTTGTGTGACACTGGTGTAATGGGAGTAGTCATTTTTTACCCATCTGACTGCTCGCCGCTGAATCATTTCTATGTTGTGTTTGTTGACCTGAGTGTGTGGTGACCATACGGGGGAAGCATATTCAAGTTGGGGACGTACTAGTGTTTGATAGGATAGTGATTTGACCTTTTCATGTTTTGTCTTGATGTTACGTTTGAGGAGACCTAATGTTTTGTTTGCATTTGTTGTGATCCTGGAGATATGTGTGTTCCAACTTAAATCATGGCAAATGTCAACACCAAGGTATTTTGCGTCCTTAACTGGGGATAGGATTTGACCATGAAGCTTGTATTGGTGCGCAATGGGCTTACGATTCCGTGTGACATGGAGAACCTGACACTTGCCAGGGTTAAACTCCATGTCCCATAGCTCTTCCCATTTCTCTAGTTTACTGAGATCGTCTTGTAACCTCGACAGTCCGCCTCGGATGTCACTGTTAGATAGATGGCAGTGTCATCAGCAAAGAGGGGAACTTGGGATGTAACAAGGGAAGGGAGGTCATTTATGTATAGTAGGAAAAGGAGGGGGCCAAGGACAGATCCCTGAGGCACTCCAGAGGTAACTGGGACTTGGTCAGACTTAGTACCATCTACTACGACTGGTTGGGATCTGCCGATTAGGAAGGACTGGATCCAGGATATGGTCTGGTCAGAAGCACCATGTATCTTAAGTTTTTGCAGTAATTTGAGGTGATTGACTTTGTCGAAGGCTTTAGTAAAGTCTAGTAGGATTAGGTCTGTCTGTTTACCTGATGCAAGAGTTTTCGCTAAGTCATCCACTAACTCTACAAGCTGAGTCTCACAGGACCGCCTATCGCGAAACCCGTGTTGCAGCTCATAGAGTATGCTGTGTTTGGAAAGGTGTGTGGATAGGCTAGATGCGATAATGTGTTCTAGTAGTTTGCATAGGACACATGTGAGTGATATGGGCCTATAGTTTGCTGGGTCGCTAGTGTTACCTTTTTTAAATTGAGGAGAGACGTTTGCCTTCGTCCAATCTCATGGGAGTTGACCAGAGTCTAAGGACTTTTGGAAAATCAGTGACACTAGGTCAATGATCTCATGCCGGAGTTCCTTGAGGACAATGGGTTTGATCATATCTGGGCCAGCAGCCTTATCTACTTTAAGGTTTTGAAGTAATTTCAAGACTCCTTTGGGGTCTATTTCTATCTTGGGCATGGTGGGGTACGGTGAATTTCCTAGGGTATTTCTGCATAGTTGGGATAGAGACAGAGGGGAGACTCCTGAGAAAACAGATTGGAATTGCCGGTTTAATATATTGGCTTTACCAAGGCTGTCTGAGATAAGGTTTCCGCTTGTCTGACATTTGAGTGGAGAAACACCTTGAGCGTCTTGTTTTGCATTCTTTATGATGGAATACAACTTTTTAGTGTTTAATTTGCTGGAGTGAGTGTCTGCATGTTGTATATCTAGGATGTCTTCAATGTATAGTTCGTATGACCTTTTTATTTTGGATTGAATGAGGTGTTTGATGGTTATGAATTTCCTAATGTAGCAGCGATTTTCCTCCTTCTTTATAAAGTACCGGTAAACGGTACTTTCCCAATCGAACGAAAATTCCCAAATTCCCAAAACGGTACTTTCCCAATCGAGCGAAAATTCCCAAATTCCCAATCGGCATCTGGAAAAATCCCAATCAGTGTCCGAATTTTTTCTCAAAACGATAGAAAGTTTCGTAAAAAAACCAACTTTCGGCAAGCGAACAAAGAAAATCGTATAGTTGTGTGTAACCACGCGCTCGATTAATTTCGGGTTTTATTATTCAGCGCATTCAATCAATAGAGTTGTTACTGTTTCCGGTTCTTTTGCCAGGCAGCCAGCGTACTGTTTTACGTCGGTTTGTAACCTTATCGTAGTTTGAAATGAGTCATAATAGCAAATATTATGCCAAAAAACCAATCGGAACAATCTATCACAGGACACATTGACAGCAATAATGATGCTGTGCAGGGAGGGATGCAAGCAACTGAGTGATGATCAAACATCAAAGATTGTTGAAATTTTCACAAAAATGAAAGAGAGAGACATTGCTTTAAAAGAGATTAAAACAACTAGTAATTGATTTGGTGTGTTTTTTATAATATTTTGTTATTTATATAAACTTTATAACTTAATGGTCATTAAGGCATGCCTGCAAATGATTATTTAAATGGGTATGTTCAATTAAGTATGAACTGTATGATGTATTCAATAAGACCCAAACTTCACGACGCGATTTTCCCAATTTCAGGATTTCACGACTCGATTTTTCCCAATTTTGAGGTTTTCACGACTCAATTTTTCCCAATCGGACCGGTACGGGTACTTTTCCCAATTGGACAAGGAAAATCGCTGTGTAGGGGTTTTGACCTTTGTGTTTTTTGACCTTTTGGTAAAGGGAGTCCCTTTTTCTGATTAATCTTTTTATGTCTTGGGTAACCCAGGGGAGAAGTCTTTTAAGTTTTGGGGCATAATTTTTTGATAGGGACAAATTTTGAGATACCTGCCTGGATATGGGCCTTAAATTGGTTCCAGAGTTCATCCACTGATTTCATCATGAAAAAAGGTTTGTATACAACAAAACATTAAAAAAATAAGAGCCTATTTATTTGATAATATGATTATAGGTGCTACCTATTAAAAGTGCACTACTTATATCGCGAAAATGTGTGACACATTTTTTTGAACATTACCTTTGAACTTCTCTGTCCTCAAGTGATGTAATAAATTCTGTTTCATTTGTTTCCTGCTCTGATATTGAATTTGTTAAAGTTTTCTTTTCAGATTTCTTTGAGAATCCGAAAGATATGGACGTTTTCCCCTCTTCTGACATTTTGATTCCGAAACGTAAACAATACAATTCATTCAAGTCCAATCGGTCAACTGGTCGCATCGGACAATTAAACCATTATCGTTTCAGTATTTGATATACGATTTTGAACACTAAAGTAATCCAAACAATTAAGATAACGAAAATATGTAAATACTGGATGAAACAAATCAACCCATTCATTTTATATGATTTTAATAAAGCCGATACTCAACTTGTAAATGTGCAATATCAAAGACCTATAAAATACACAATTTATAAATGTATTTTATAGATCTTTAGCAATATGCAGTTTTATGAAAATCCTCCTTGTAGAAGTTAATGTATTTCAGACGATGACCAAACTGTTTTTTTATGTTGTACTTTCCATGATAAAGATTGATAAATTTCTTGTTAGCAATGATTAGTATGTTATTGGGGCTTCCCCAATAACGGTGTGTAGAAATACCAAAATCCCCGTAATAAATAATATTGGGGATTTCTGGGGATTTCGGTAATTACGGGGATTTCGGTATTTCTACACCCCCTTTGAATAATATCACTTTTGTAATAACAGGGTGAATGTCCGCTACCTCGCATCGGAAATTGTGTTTAACGACCAAAACCCATGTTTGCAAGTTTGTGGCATATACAATATAAAGAAGTAAAACTCCAGCTGCTGGAGCAGTATTGAATTTTCATTAAAAACAATTAGTTGGTCCTTTATTTAAGGCAAGTGACCGATTGCCCAAACAGTACAAAACAGCACAATACAGCACAATACAAACCAACATAAACACAAAATATGAATAAAGCTGGGGTAACCGCCTTGGAACGGTCAATGCAAAGCATATACAAGTGAAAATAATGTTTTGTTAAAATTTTCTCATGAAACATCAAGTATAACTGATACAACAATGACAAATAGTAATGTTGTGTGCATCAATACTCACGCAAGGTTTATATCGTGTTTTACGACCCGAAAGACTCGTTATAGATGGCTTATTTTATCATTCATCTAATAACTTGCATGGTAATACTACACACATGATAATAGCTCTTTAGCAGGGTAATGTGCTATGGACAATAGCAAAATATCACCAAAATCACCGAAGTATATGCATATTTATTTTATACTTTCCGGTGGTTTATAGAGAAATATCAGTGAATTAAAACTGATAATTTCACTGTTTCAAACAATGAAAATTATCAGTGAGAATTATCGATAATTTTCACTGTTTATGTTAAATGACGTCATTTTTTGGACGAAATGACGTCATTTTCCCAACGTAATTCTTTAGTTAAACTCTTTAACAATGTATATAAACTGTGAAAAAAAGCATAAAATAAAAAGAAAATTTGTTGGGTTCGGTGGATTATCGATTTTAATTCACTCGTGATCATATAAAATGTATATTTTCACTCGTGGCTGCGCCACTCGTGAAAATATTATTTTCTATGATCACTCGTGAATTAAAATCGATAATCCACCGAATCCAACAAATATCCTCTATGTAATCCACCTTGGTGTTAGCTTGTCGAGGTATTCAAATCGCTTTGTGTCTTCTAGGCAAGATATAGATTGAACTCGGGTCATCTGCGCGATATGTGTGGCTGTCGGTAAGTGGAATGATTGGTACACGCGGTTCTCAAATAGGCGACCTAGGTTCATTCCCGTTCCCGGAAGCATGTGAGTTTGTTTGGTGGTAACCATACCGGACAGGTTTGTCCCAGGGTACATCGGCTTTCCCCACAAGGCAAGACTTCTACAAAATTGAAACTTTTTAGTAACAATTACATAGCTGGAAATTTCAGCTATAATTCAAATTTCGTCATAAATTTCGCGGGTCTAGAACTATATCAATAATATGACAGTACTTAAACGCTTCGTTTTAAAACATTGTGCAGCCTCAGACACGGAAGAACCTCATAAACTTGTAATACACGCATTCCGAGCGATAAGCACACATACGAGTGATAAGCAGGATGTACAGTTAGCGCATTCGTTGGTACACGCACTTCTAAACTTGGCGACGAGAGTTCATTCCCCGTTTGCGGGGCATGTGAGTATGTGAGTGTTTATGCTGGTCACTGTACCGAATAGCTAGCATTTCCTCCAGGTTCTCCGCACCCCCACAGCTATAATTCAAATTTCGTCATAAATTTCGCGGGTCTAGAACTAGTATATCAATAATATGACAGTACTTAAACGCTTCGTTTTAAAACATTGTGCAGCCTCAGACACGGAAGAACCTCATAAACTTGTAATACACGCATTCCGAGCGATAAGCACACATACGAGTGATAAGCAGGATGTCCAGTTAGCGCATTCGTTGGTACACGCACTTTTAAACTTGGCGACGAGAGTTCATTCCCCGTTTGCGGGGCATGTGAGTATGTGAGTGTTTATGCTGGCCACTGTACCGAATAGCTGGCATTTCCTCCAGGTTCTCCGCACCCCCACCCACCCCCACATCCCACAACACAATGCAACAACAAACTTCAATATCTTTCAGTAAAAACTAATAGCTGGAAACTGCAGCTATATTTTTACTATTCATTCCAACTTTCTCGAGTTTAGTAATTAACTAACATATGAATGCTGGGACACACTCCTGGTTCTCAATTAATTCAGCGTCATGCGCAGAAGAATTTCATAAACTGCGAAACACTTACACTCTAACTGCGTTTATAACTTACTGCGTTTTTAACTTTAAATAACTTCACCTTATAATTATGATAAATCTATCATACTTTTATCTTTCTCACTTTTAACACTTTATCTGGCACTGACTGCGCACCTGTCAATAATACCCGCAAGGGGAGTTAGACAGACAGACAGACAGACAGACAGACACAGGCAGCCAGACAGGTAGGCAGGCAGGCAGGCATGCAGGCAGGCAGACAGAAAGAAAGACAGACAGACAGACAGACAGACAGACAGACAGACAGACAGACAGACAGACAGACAGACAGACAGACAGACAGACAGACAGACAGACAGACAGACAGACAGACAGACAGACAGACAGACAGACAGACAGACAGACAGACAGACAGACAGACAGACATAGACTAGCCCAATAGCATGACTGTTGAAAGTGACGTTAACTCACTTAACATTTTTTGTAATCTCCACGCAGAGTTGTCATTCGAAGCTCTCACATAGAAATATATCCAAATCTTTTTTGTTTAATCATATACTATGCAAACTAAGACCATTTTCTTTTTTAATTTGAAAATAGTGTATACGTTTAGGTTCATAATACAAAAATTTTAATTTAATTAATAATCAAATTCCACTCCAATCTCTGTGCAGATGTTGGTAATTTGCTGATATGCCGTTTTTGTATGTGACCATAACGATCCACAGGACATGTGACTTTGTTTACACGGAAGAGAAACGCAGACTACAATTTCGGCTAACAATTATCTATGAATTATAATAACTACAATGAAAGAAGAATCTACCGACGTTGTGGTTAAGGATGAAATTCATAATCTCATTGAAGTGTTTTCAAAAAAATCGTACAAAGTTACTGGAGACACGAAGGTAAGTTCATCGTTATTCCGGATCTGATCATGTGAAACTTCATCATCATGATCATGTTTTCATGCCATTTTATTTCGAATGTTGTGCATTCTTCGCCCTGTTAAACAATAAATCATTTGCTTTGGACAAAAATTGAAAGATATCAAATAGGGTAACAAACTCAAATATGTCAGACTAGTGTAGTCTCCATGAAAAGGCAAAAACTATAGCCTCTAAAGACTAAACCTGTAAGTTTGTGCACCTAAAACTTAAAAGGCATATCTTTCATTAAAAATCATTAGACAATAACTAAACTTGATATGTACTTTATGATTTATATTGTGTTTAACAAATAGTGAGTGAAATATGTTGTTTGTCAAATAATAATAATGGAGTTACAGATTTTTTTCAGCACTGTCTGCGCCTCCGGGAAACGGAGGCATTCCCAAAGCAAACGAACCCGTTCCCAATCGAATTTTGATTGAATTTTTCCTAATTCCAAAAAATTTTTTTTTTCCCAAAATCGTAAAAAGTAAACATAATTTTTATCGAAAGAGTGACTTCCCTTCATTCGCGGCGCAATAAAGCCTTTAGTGACACAGATTTTTTGTTGTATTTGCCGGATGAATTTACTCTCAGCGATGAAGCTCCAACTGTTCCGTATTATACAAGAGTAAATAGAGCCGCACAATACACATTCTAAACCATATCTGTAGACGCTTATTTTCAATCATGGCTTCGCACAATAGTAAATATTACATTTAAAAAAACACAATAAATAGACACTAAAGGATGTGTAACGATGTCATCGATGTTTTCGAAATGCTCAGAATCTTCCGAAATTACTGCCGTGAGTAACCCTGAACAGACAGGCTCTGACGATACACAGCAAAATGTAACAGCAACAGAAGTAATGCCAGGGCCGTCAATCACAAAATCGTCAACTGAATGCTCAGAGCCTTGTAAGAAAGTTGTACATGTAGTTCAATCGTCATTTAATACATTTAAGTATGAAATGAAATACCCATGGCTCTATTTTAGCTCGGCCAAAAATGTTGCTGTAACTTGTGTTTGGGCAGTGTTTGTTTTGCATGTTTTTATTTAAAGAAAATTGTTAAACCACAGACTTATTTAAGCATGATTAATTCATTTTTTTTCCCAAAAATGAGCCGTTTCACGAAACAAAAATTCCCAAAATGGGCAATTTTGTCGATAAAAAATTCTCAATTTGGTCAGACTCCTTTTCCCAAAGTAGGCAGAAAACCCCCTGAGTTACGTACCTTTAAACATTCATGTACATGGGACAAAAATTCCACTCGTCCACTCGTATTGACGAGTGAAATCTTGAAAGGACGAGTGGATTTCCCTAAAGCGCTCGTCCTACACTTAACATTTTTTGTAATCTCCACGCAGAGTTGTCATTCGAAGCTCTCACATAGAAATATATCCAAATCTTTTTTGTTTAATCATATACTATGCAAACTAAGACCATTTTCTTTTTTAATTTGAAAATAGTGTATACGTTTAGGTTCATAATACAAAAATTTTAATTTAATTAATAATCAAATTCCACTCCAATCTCTGTGCAGATGTTGGTAATTTGCTGATATGCCGTTTTTGTATGTGACCATAACGATCCACAGGACATGTGACTTTGTTTACACGGAAGAGAAACGCAGACTACAATTTCGGCTAACAATTATCTATGAATTATAATAACTACAATGAAAGAAGAATCTACCGACGTTGTGGTTAAGGATGAAATTCATAATCTCATTGAAGTGTTTTCAAAAAAATCGTACAAAGTTACTGGAGACACGAAGGTAAGTTCATCGTTATTCCGGATCTGATCATGTGAAACTTCATCATCATGATCATGTTTTCATGCCATTTTATTTCGAATGTTGTGCATTCTTCGCCCTGTTAAACAATAAATCATTTGCTTTGGACAAAAATTGAAAGATATCAAATAGGGTAACAAACTCAAATATGTCAGACTAGTGTAGTCTCCATGAAAAGGCAAAAACTATAGCCTCTAAAGACTAAACCTGTAAGTTTGTGCACCTAAAACTTAAAAGGTATATCTTTCATTAAAAATCATTAGACAATAACTAAACTTGATATGTACTTTATGATTATCCCCACGCTTTTTGAAAAAAAGGTGGGGATATTGTGATGATCTCCGCCGTCCGTCCGTCCGTCTGTCCGTCCGTCCGTCCTGGCCACTATCTCCTCCTACACTAAAAGCACTAGAACCTTGAAATTTACACACATGGTAGCTATGAGCATATGTGCGACGGTGCACTATTTGGAATTTTGATCTGACCCCTGGGTCAAAAGTTATAGGGGTTGGGGTGGGGCCGCGTCAGAAATTATCACTCATTTTTATCCCCACGCTTTTTGAAAAAAAGGTGGGGATATTGTGGTGATCTCCGCCGTCCGTCCGTCCGTCTGTCTGTCCGTCCGTCCGTCCTGGCCACTATCTCCTCCTACACTAAAAGCACTAGAACCTTGAAATTTACACACATGGTAGCTATGAGCATATGTGCGACGGTGCACTATTTGGAATTTTGATCTGACCCCTGGGTCAAAAGTTATAGGGGTTGGGGTGGGGCCGCGTCAGAAATTATCACTCATTTTTTTAGGTTATTTTACATTTACTTCTTTATTTCTACACCGATTCACTTCAAATTGATACTGGACCTCACCTATGACAATACGGTCAATCTCAACCATGCATGGCCCCATTCCCAACCCTGGGGCGCCCCGCCCACATAGGCCACACCCACCAAAAATTTCCATTTACTATAATTTTTTCATTTCTACACGGATTCACTTCAAATTGATACTGAACTTTTGTTATGACATTAGGGTCAATCTCAACTATGCATGGCCCCAATCCCAACCCTGGGGCGCCCGCCCACATAGGCCACACCCACCAAAAAAATCCATTTACTATAAAAAAATTTAGGTTATTTTACATTAACTTCTTCATTTCTACACTGATTCACTTCAAATTGATACTGAACCTCTCTTATGACAAAACGGTCAAACTCAACTATGCCAACCCTGGGGCGCCACGCCCACATAGACCACACCCGCCCAAAATTGCCTTTTACTATAATTTCTTCATTAATACACTGATTCACTTCAAATTGATACTGAACCTCTCTTATGACAATACGGTCAATCTCAACTATGCATGGCCCCATTACCAACCCTGGGGCACCCCGCCCACATAGGCCACACCCTCCCAAAATTGCCTTTTACTATAACTTCTTTATTTTTACACCCATTCACTTCTAATTGATACTGAACTTCTCTTATGACAATACAGTCAATCTCAACTATGCATGGCCCCATGATCAACCCTGGGGCGCCCTTGGGTCAAACATGCGGCGTGGGGATACGCGTCGGCCTCTGCCGCGCCATTTCTAGTTTTAGGTTATTTTACATTTACTTCTTTATTTCTACACCGATTCACTTCAAATTGATACTGGACCTCACCAATGACAATACGGTCAATCTCAACCATGCATGGCCCCATTCCCAACCCTGGGGCGCCCCGCCCACATAGGCCACACCCACCAAAAATTTCCATTTACTATAATTTTTTCATTTCTACACGGATTCACTTCAAATTGATACTGAACTTTTGTTATGACATTAGGGTCAATCTCAACTATGCATGGCCCCAATCCCAACCCTGGGGCGCCCGCCCACATAGGCCACACCCACCAAAAAAATCCATTTACTATAAAAAAAATTTAGGTTATTTTACATTAACTTCTTCATTTCTACACTGATTCACTTCAAATTGATACTGAACCTCTCTTATGACAAAACGGTCAAACTCAACTATGCATGGCCCCGTTGCCAACCCTGGGGCGCCACGCCCACATAGACCACACCCGCCCAAAATTGCCTTTTACTATAATTTCTTCATTAATACACTGATTCACTTCAAATTGATACTGAACCTCTCTTATGACAATACGGTCAATCTCAACTATGCATGGCCCCATTACCAACCCTGGGGCACCCCGCCCACATAGGCCACACCCTCCCAAAATTGCCTTTTACTATAACTTCTTTATTTTTACACCCATTCACTTCTAATTGATACTGAACTTCTCTTATGACAATACAGTCAATCTCAACTATGCATGGCCCCATGATCAACCCTGGGGCGCCCTTGGGTCAAACATGCGGCGTGGGGATACGCGTCGGCCTCTGCCCGGGTGTACATTGTCCAGGGTAATCATGGAACTTAGGCTGGAAATCCATGGTATAACATGGAATTCCATGGAAATCCCTGGAATTTGAAACAGTTTCCAGGGTTTTCCAGGGTTTTGTTCTAGAAATGTCCATGAAACGTGGACTTTTTTTCCAGCCTTGGATGGAAAAGCATGGAAAAGGAATGGAAAACGCTGGATTTAGGCTGGATAACCATGGAAAATATTTCCAGATAGCATGGAAAGTGGAACATAGAATTTTTTAAGCATGGAAAAGACTCTAACATTTTCAGCTGACCCTGGAAAAAACTTAGACTTTATAAGAGGAGAAAATAACTTATAAAAATGCAACACATTTTATTCAAAGTAAATCAGAGTTCAACAATTTGCACAACATATGAATAAAACATAAAACAATGTGCATAGTTTGGGCAGAAATAGTAGTAGTTATAGTAGTAGTAGTAGTAGTAGTAGTAGTAGTAGTAGTAGTAGTAGTAGTAGTAGTAGTAGTAGTAGTAATGCTGGTGCTGGCAGTAGAATATGTTGTAGGAGTAGAAGTAAAAGTGGTTGTTGTATATGTTGTACAAGCAGTTAAACTACTGATAATTATACTATTGGTGCAAATTTAAGTGACATTAGCAGTAGTAGCAGTTATTATTGTGTTGTTGTTTTAGCATTTACAGGAATAGTAGCAGTAATGGTAGCAAAAGTAGTTAAATAATAATAACAATACTAGTAGCAGCAGTAGTAGTAGTAGTTAAGGAAGTAGCATTAGCAGCAGCAGCAGCAGTAGTAGTAGAAGTAGTAGTAGTAGAAGTAGCAGCAGCAGCAGTAGTAGCAGTAGCAGCATCAGCAGCATCAGTAGCAGTAGTAGTAGCAGTAGTAGTTGTAGTAGTAGTAGTAGTAGTAGTAGTAGTAGTAGTAGTAGTAGTAGTAGTAGTAGTAGTAGTAGTAGTAGTAGTAGTAGAAGTAGTTAGTAGTGGTAGTAGTAGTAGTAGTAGTAGTTACAGCAGCAGCAGCAGAAGTAGTAGTAGTCGCTGCAGCAGGAGTTGTAGTAGTAGCAGCAGCAGCAGTAGCAGCAGTAGTAGTAGCAGCAGCAGCAGCAGGAGTAGCAGCAGCAGCAGCAGCAGTAGCAGTAGTAGTAGTAGTAGTTGAAGCAGTAGTAGTAGTTGAAGCAGTAGTAGTAGTAGTAGCAGTAGTAGCAGCAGAAGTAGTAGTAGTAGTAGTAGTAGTAGTAGTAGTAGTAGTAGTAGTAGTAGTAGTAGTAGTAGTAGAAGTAGTGGTAGTAGTAGTAGTAGTAGAAGTAGTAGTAGTAGTAGTAGTAGTAGTAGTAGTAGTAGTTGTTGTTGTTGTTGTTGTTGTTGTGGCTGTTGTAATAGTAGTAGTAATTTTGCAGAAGTAGTAGTAGTAGTAGTAGTAGTACTAGTAGTATTAGTAGTAGAAGTAATAGTAGTAACTTTCAAAGCAATGTCTACAAGTTTAAATTCCTTAACCCTGTTCAAGGTGTATACACACTCAATATTTAACTACAGTCCAGGTTTGCAATTAACAAACTATCTGAGATGCCTGTGTGTGAGTCAGATATGTCTGCGGCTAATCTATTGGTTATAAAATATCACAGCCTTTTCTGATTGGCTGAGTTCAAATACAGAAAGTTTACCTGTTAGATTGAAATTGTGGAGAAAATATGCAGGTTAAACTTGTTGTTAAAATGAAGTTAATGTAATTTCACAAACAGTAGAGTTAATGAGTTTTTCCATTAACAAGAATTTCTTAAAATAATAATGTATGGATATCATTTGGAAAGTGACATGAAATGTTGTTAAAAAGTGATGCATACAAGTGTTTCAGAAGTCTGTCTAGGAATAGAACAACAACTGAAGGTTTGTGCTTTTCATTATTTCTAAATATTCCTTTAAATTTATTCTTGTTATGTCATCATTGTAGACCTTTTTTATGTGACATTTTAGGTAAAAGTATGGCAAATATAGAAGTTTAAAAGCAGCTGTCACACACATTTTCACTAAGTGCAGTTTGCAGCTTGATAAAGGAAGTCCTATGTGGAGATATTAAAAAGCTTGAATGTAGTATCGGAAGTTTATAATGCATGGCTAGGGAACTAAGGCTAAGGGAGTTATGTGCTGTGCATGACGAGAACTCAATGCTCATTAATGCTGTTAATGTTTATAAATCAATTAATTAAACCAATAGCATTGTTTTTTAGGTTTCACTTTGCATTTTCATACCAATAGAATTACACATCATTCTAATTATAGCAATAATAAATTTGTACTAATCATACCAACAAATTTTGTTATGCTATGCTTTGTGATGTATTAACTTCATTGTAAGTTATCATTTAAAGACCATTTTACTAAATATTTAAAACAATACTTGAATTATTTTCTATATACATTTTCATTATGTGCTTTAACTGTAGCTCAGACCAGTTGATGGAAGATACTGCAGAGTTTGGCAGGGAAATAACCCAAGACAGCAAAGCGGCTCTTTTGGCGCATTTACCAAGAGGACTAACATGGCCACAAATTCATGGTAAATATTGTTATGCCCCGGGCTCATATAAGTAATTTAGTGTTAACCACCTGAAAGTATTTTGTCTTTTTGGTATCCAATATTTTGGTCTAGTTTCAATTACAGGTTATTTTTATATGAATTAGCAAATTAGCATAATTTTCATATAGCAATATCTGAATATAAAATTCCTATATATGTTTGAGTTTCCAGATACATGCTAGTGTACCCCGTTTTGGGGCATTTAAGAAAACAACAATATAAATTTCAAAATAAAAGAGAGTCATATAAAAATATAAGTTAAATCACCAATTTATTCACTTGAAAGTCTCAGTTTTCCTGTGTGGTTGCCTGTTTGCAAGTAGATTAAAGCCCGCTTGCAAACTTTAAGAGAATACATTTCAGTAAATGGAAAAGAAATAATTGCTAACTACTTAGGATCGTAAATGTTCGCTCAAATACAAAAAAGCCAGATGTACCAAATTGAGCAGTGATATGAAATATCTAAAATAGATTAAAATATGAATGAGCATTGAAGTATAGATATTCAATCATATGATTGCTGCACATTTACTTTTACAGATGAATGTAAAAAACTTATGACTTTCTTGTAATATTGTTTGCTTTGTTTTTCTTTTAGAGATCATGCAGGAGCCGTACAGTATAACAGCAGTACAAGTTCTATAAAAGATCCACGACCTACTGAAGCCCAGCTAATTAACTAAAAAGTTTTTAAAAACTGTAATTTTATCCCACCTGGGTACTTATAATTTACTAAGCTGCCTACACAAGTTTTAGACTTGCCATTACATTTTAAATTGTCACTTGGAAAGTAATACATGTACATGCATTATGTTCTGAATTTCTTTGAACAATACAATTATATAAAAGTATTTTAATGAAATTAAGCACCTAAATTACATTAAAGTGAAAGTAGCTGAGAACAAGATGTGTTTGTGAAACACAATGTCCCCCTATATGACGTTTGACCTTGAAGGATGACCTTGACCTTGACCCTTCACCACTCAAAATGATCAGCTCCATAAGATACACACGCATGTCAAATATAAAATTGCTAGCTTCAATATTGCAGAAGTTACATTACATGAGCAATTTTGACCCATATATTTGACCTAGAAGGATGACCTTGACCTTGCTATCTTCAATATTGCAAAAGTATTCATAAAATAAGCGATTTGGGCCACATATATTTGACCTCTGACCTTGAAGGATGACCTTGACCTTTCACCACTCAAAATGTGCAGCTCCATGAGATACACATGCCTGCCAAATATATAGTTGCTATATTCAATATAGCAAAAGTTATTGCAAAATGTTAAAAGTTGGCGCAAACCAACCAACCAACCAACCAACCAACAGACCAACCAACAGACAGGGCAAAAACAATATGTCCCCCACTACTATAGTGGGGGACATAAAAATAGTATCCTTGTGCTCATGGGCAGCTACATATATTGTGACATACATGAAGCAGCTAAAATAACTTAAATTTTTCATTTTGTTTCTTGTATATCGTTTGTACAGGGTTCGTGAATTGTTACTGTATATTACTTGACTTGCTTGTATTTTGTTACTTTGAATACATGTTGTGAAGGTTGCATTATAATTTTTAACTTTTAAAGTAGCGCCTGTTCTGTTATGTAAGGGCCTGATTTATGATAATGGACCTAGAGGCTTTGTAAGCATGTATTAAACAACACTTGTTTGATCTGAATAATTTGTTAAATAAATGTAACACAATTTGTAATCTGATGTTATATTTTGATGAATTGTGAACAAAATAATACATCGAAAAAACTAAGGCATTATGTTGATTTTTTGTTTTGTTTTAATCTAACCTTAAATTATGATTTACTTAAGCTGTAAGTATTGTATTCATTTAATACATGAATATTGTTTTTAGACCAGAAATTTCTTTTTCTATTCAGTGACCATGGTAAACGCTGGACAATTTCCATGTTATACCAGGCATCCATGGAATATTAAACATCGAAAAACCCTGGAACATTTTCCAGGGTTTTCCAGGCAGCATGGAAAAAATACCGTCCGAATACTCCATGTAATCTGGAAAACCCTGGAAATTAATCCATGGTTTTCCATGGTTTTCCAGATTACATGGAGTATTCGGACGGTATTTATTCCATGCTGGCTGGAAAACCCTGGAAATTGTTCCATGGTAATTATTCCAGGGAGCCTGGAAAACCATGGAAACTATTCCAGGCTATTTCCACATACCATGGACAATTTTCCACCCTTTTTTTTAAATATTGACGCTGGAAAAGGCTGGAAACTTAGTCCGAATACTCCAGCCTCATATTTTCCATGGATTTCCATGGAAAACCCTGGACAAAGTACACCCGGGCTGCCGCGCCATTTCTAGTTTATATTGTGTTTAACAAATAGTGAGTGAAATATGTTGTTTGTCAGATAATAATAATGGAGTTACAGATTTTTTTCAGCACTGTCTGCGCCTCCGGGAAACGGAGGCATTCCCAAAGCAAACGAACCCGTTCCCAATCGAATTTTGATTGAATTTTTCCTAATTCCAAAAAATATTTTTTTTTCCCAAAATCGTAAAAAGTAAACATAATTTTTATCGAAAGAGTGACTTCCCTTCATTCGCGGCGCAATAAAGCCTTTAGTGACACAGATTTTTTGTTGTATTTGCCGGATGAATTTACTCTCAGCGATGAAGCTCCAACTGTTCCGTATTATACAAGAGTAAATAGAGCCGCACAATACACATTCTAAACCATATCTGTAGACGCTTATTTTCAATCATGGCTTCGCACAATAGTAAATATTACATTTAAAAAACACAATAAATAGACACTAAAGGATGTGTAACGATGTCATCGATGTTTTCGAAATGCTCAGAATCTTCCGAAATTACTGCCGTGAGTAACCCTGAACAGACAGGCTCTGACGATACACAGCAAAATGTAACAGCAACAGAAGTAATGCCAGGGCCGTCAATCACAAAATCGTCAACTGAATGCTCAGAGCCTTGTAAGAAAGTTGTACATGTAGTTCAATCGTCATTTAATACATTAAAGTATGAAATGAAATACCCATGGCTCTATTTTAGCTCGGCCAAAAATGTTGCTGTAACTTGTGTTTGGGCAGTGTTTGTTTTGCATGTTTTTATTTAAAGAAAATTGTTAAACCACAGACTTATTTAAGCATGATTAATTCATTTTTTTTCCCAAAAATGAGCCGTTTCACGAAACAAAAATTCCCAAAATGGGCAATTTTGTCGATAAAAAATTCTCAATTTGGTCAGACTCCTTTTCCCAAAGTAGGCAGAAAACCCCCTGAGTTACGTACCTTTAAACATTCATGTACAGGGGACAAAAATTCCACTCGTCCACTCGTATTGACGAGTGAAATCTTGAAAGGACGAGTGGATTTCCCTAAAGCGCTCGTCCTACAGGACGAGTGAAAAAAAGCTGATATTAAAATATATTTTCTGACCTGATAGACTCTTTTTCATTAAATAAAATCATTTTCTTAAAGCATATCTATTCCGAAAATAGAACACGAATAAACCGGAAAATGTAATTGTAAATTTCATACAGCAGGTGCGCGTTGTTATGCGCGACTGTGTATCGAGTTATTATTGGCTTTTTGGAGTAAACTTTGCGCGTCCATGTCGACAGAGAACCATCCCATTGCATTTACTGTAAGTAATGATTTTTAAAGAATTATTGAACCGCGAAGTACGGTTTTAAACCAGTCTGAATTTCGTCTGAAAATGTCTGACATACGAGCATTCTTTAAAGGGGGCCGGTTGATGTTCAAACGTCCGAAACGGAAAGCACGCGAGCATTAGAAAAAAGGAAAACAAAGCAGTCCGTGTATGATAAGACCAAACGTTCGCGAACTGTCCAAAATATAAATAGTTTAAATAATTAAGCCTTATTAATCAAGTAAAGTTTAATTTTTGATTATTTCAGTCCTTTTTCTGTTACATGTTAAGTTTTGAAAATTATACAAGATGAAGTTAGCAAAATATTTGTCTTCATTTATTTATTTTGTGTTCCTCATAAATAAGTAACTTATGTCACTGTTTAACATTTCTTTTGTTATCAGCTGGCATAAATAGCTGAGTAAGCAGCATTTTAGCCATAGTATAGAAAACTTTATTAGTCATATCAGCCCTTTGCAATCTTTATTTCACACATATTTGAAGGACGAGTGCATGTGTTTGCAGGACGAGTAAAATTTTTAATGCAGTCGTCCTGCAGGACGAGAGCAGTTTATAAATATTTTTGTCCCCTGATGTACATCGTAGTCTGCGTCACACAGAATTACCCTATAAGATCGTGCGCCGATTTTGATGATGTGTGTGAAGTCATCAAATTGATCGAAATAAGTTGATGCTCGAATCAAGGGAATCACAAAATAGGTTTTTGATGAGTTGTGGGTTCTTAATAAGTCCTGGTTATAGAGATTGAAAGAAACTACGTGATAGAATATTTCAACATGATGCAGTTAATGTTATGGAAAAAAGTTTTAACACACTGACCATAAATGCACAAAAAAAGGTCAATATTGTAATTCATCACAACTCAATACGTTCTTAGCAAATAGCTTTCTTCTTTTATTTATTGTTCATGTAGTGTTCCTAAGTGACTCAAAATCATTTAGTAATTAGTATTTTCAATACTTTATTGTCTGTTGACATTTTTTCACAACAAATTACCTCCCCTGCAATGTAAGTTTTAAGGCTATTTATACTATGCAAATCTTGAAATTGCAAAGAAAATATGCTAAAAATAAAATGTTTATGTCTGAAATACCTAAATTTTCTACAAAAATTAATAAAAATAAGTTATTTGTAACCCCATCAATTATGATAAACAAAATGTCAAGGTTATAAATATTAGAATAGGGTAACTCGCCCTGAGTCGGAGGGGTAAACAGTCAGCGATTTTTTTTATCCGATTGGGAAAAGTACCCGTACAGGTCCAATTGGGAAAAATTGAGTCGTGAAAACCTGAAAATTGGGAAAAATCGAGTCGTGAAACCCTCAAATTGGGAAATTGGTGTATTTGATTTTATGCACCCAAATACTTTAAAATTGATTCTAAGTGTTTTTAAGCTGTCAATATGATATTTACCTAGGTTCAAACCATAGAGCTGCACAGGAAAACTAACAAAATGTTGCATTTGCCAAAAAAAAAAATAATTTTTTTTTTTACCTTAAATTGAGAATTTTTTGGCCAGCAATTGGGAAATTTGTAGTTTTTTCGTAATTGGGAAAGTGCCGTCTACCGGTACTTTATAAAGAAGGAAAAAAATCGCTGACAGTATAAGTCAATAATAAAAAGCTTTGTGATTAAAGCCAGGACTCAACTTTTGCATGCTTTAATCATCATATGATTCTATTTTACAAATAATTATTTGATTCCCAGCTTATAATAATTGAAAAATAGTTGATTTATAATGATACCCACTCAATTGGCCCTGAACACAAACACATATTTGTATTTTGCATTTATTTGGTTATCCAAACAGTCATGTGTTGATTTTATAAGTTTATTCTTTTGTCAACATGATGAAAATCATTTATAAACAGAGGGGAAAATGACATGGTCCAGTGCTCCAGCTAGGATTTGAAAAGGGCAGGGGGCTTTTTTGTCAAAAGGGCACTTTCGACGCGCAGTATTTTGTCAAAAAGGCACTTGACGCGCAGTATTTTGTAAAAAGGGCACGTTCGAGCGCGCGGGTGTTTCTGGAATGCTTCCTATTGCACGTTATTTTATATGTTATAAATAATTGTATTATTCCCATTATTATTAAACCATTCAAATATAATGTCTACAAAGAGGATTAAACTAATTACAATGTAATAAGAGATTTATGAATTATCATATGTAAAAAAAAAAAAAAAAAAAAAGTTTTTTTTTGTTTTTTTAGGGGGGGGGGGGCAGGGCGGAGGTTCGGGGGGGCAGGGCGGAGGTTCGGGAGGGCAGGGCGCGGCGCCCTTCGATTTAGGCCTAGCTGGAGCACTGTGGTCACTTTAAGTGTCTCTCCGACCTGTACAACAACAGTATAATTTGTAGCATTTGTTGGGGGTGACAAAGAAAAGTACTGACATACAAAGATAAAACATTATGTGATTCTTGTTGTTTTTTTAGCTATGGGATTCTTTATAGATTGAGTCATGTTAATTAGAATGAATATGTGGTGATTTATCATCCTTTTTCCTCTGCCAGTATATAAACTCATGTTCACCATAAAGGGCGCATTGAGTTGTAATTAATGTTTTACCGATACAATAGAGCAAACCACTGAACATTACCTCTCATTATTATAAAATAATGTTTTCAATAAAAAGTCATTTGTGAATGCTGTGAAACATGTATCTGACCAAAATGCAGATGGTATAAAGATGATTGATAATTGACAATTCTTACTGGTAATTTTCCTTCACCAGAAGTAATGAATACTGTAAGGGACCCAAATTCATCGTGAGATACACATGTTATATTTGATAGCATTTTATTTCGAAACTTAATTTTGAGTATGAAGGGTTAAATTCGTTATAATCATGCTAAACAAAACTGATCTTTGAAAACTACAAAGATAAAAATGTTCCACTCAATGGCCAGTTATCCAATGTCATAGCTGGACGTCCGTTTACAAATTTTTAAAAATATATAGAAAATATTATGTGTCCAGATAATAACTCTATCCCCCATTGTGGTGAACCTGGTGAGACGACATGTATCAATCAATAAACAGATCTATTGGTCAAAGTAGAATTGCACCAAAAAAAGTCAAAACATAATCTTAAACATAACAGTGATTAAAAAAAATGTTTTTGCATACTAAGACACAATAGTGCTCACAAAACAAGGTCACAATTAAAAGTATAGGGAATCTTTATTTTTTTACAAAAATCATTAATATGCCACTTAACTGATGCATTGATTTCCTACTCAGGTTGATCCTGTTGCAGAGAAGTGTCTGAAACTGTTTTCAAAAGATTATCACTTCTCAGTGAGTATTTTAAGACTATTATGTACATTGTAACTTATAACTCCTGTTTCTAAACAGGCTTAAATTGTGATCTAATGCTGTAGATTTTATTTATTAGAGATAATGGTAAACCCTTTTTTAACAGATCTTCATTTATAAGTTAAGTACGTGTAATATTTCTTATTTAAAGATATGCTTAACTACATGTATTCTCTCATGAAACTTTACCATATAGAGATACATAGGTACTTATAATAATATGGCATGTTATTAATACAGATCATATTTCAATGTAGATTATGTTTCAATGTCTTCCTCTTCAGGTGATCAATAATACAGTTGGCAGTTTATGTGCACACTACCCAAGCAAGATTGTCATTCTAGAATACGAGAGAGCTTGTCCGTATCATGAAAGGTATGTGTCCAGATCATATTGTTTTGGTTAGTATTGTCCTTTGCTGTGTCAAGTGGACAGTTATTTGCATGGTTCATCCACGTAACCAGGACACTTAAACTTGTAAATGAAAAGCCATAATCAATTGCATTTTTGTCATGATTTGTATTTTTTTGTTCATTCACTGAGATTTAAGCATGCAATCATTTTAGCTAAACTATGCTTACGGGTAGTAAAGAAAGTCTAATTTGATAATGACCATAATCTTTCCAATCCGATCTGAAGATCTGATAAACATTTCTTAATTGTCCACCTTAAATATTTACTGTGTGAATAAAGTTATGCATGAATATGCAAGTGCTGTCCTGATAAGATATGATTATGATAATACAAGTATAAGTTGTTATTAACCCCACATTTTAGCATGTCAAAAACAACCATGTTCTGTATTATGCATGCACAGTTAAATACAAGTCTTTTAGAGTTTGTTTTCAAAGTCTTTTTTGCAAAGTGCACATTTTCATGTCAAAAACCACTAAAACAAAAATACATTTTTATTGGAAGATTTTTTTTGCAACAATTATACAAAAAATTATATGTGACAGATATCCATAGAATCATTTTATGAGCAGTTGTAACTTGTCACCAATTTCAGAAAAATCCTTTTAAATCATCCAAAATTCTTCTTAAACTGATATTATCATTGCAATTTTCATTCCCTTGTTATTTTCCCCAAAATGCCAAAGATAATGCGATTGGTCCAAAAATCTCATGCCAAAATCCCCATTCCCAAGAGGATAAAACAAGGGATGTAATATGTTTATACATGGCAGAGTGGAGAGCTTGTATGACGGCCATCACATCAAGGAACTGTTCAAGCAGGCCAGATTTGCGAGGTGTCGCTCCAGATTTGTGGTACCAGTGATCCTGCTAGACGGCAAGGTAATCTACATGAAATTCCATTGTGTGCAAAGATTGTTCGTGTGTTTACAAAAAATATATATGTACACAAAAATTCCTAGGTTTCCAAAAGATATTGTGCATGCTTTACATGACATTTGTGGCTGTAAAATATTACAGGAATTAGTAAACAACCGGACATAGTACCTGTATTAAAACAGTTTTTGGGTTGTCATTTTAATGTCCACTGCACATCAGCTTAGACTACTGTGAAATTAGTTATTTTGGTCAGCACCTAAATTCGCCAATTTCTGGTTATTCATTTGGATCTTAAATTTGTCACTCTGTCTAATGATGAAATAGACAAAAATTAATGCATGACGAACAATAATGGTTTCATAGTATTTGATTACTACTGGATAAAAGTTGTCACTTCAAAGATTGGCCAATCATATAAACATTTAATTGCCACTATGGACAAAAGTCATATTTGCTATACAGTAAGTATGACAAGTCTGTATGTACACATATATATTTTCAGTATGTATGCAGATCAGCAACATTGGCCAGTGGAGCAGAAATGTATGGCCGGTCTGGTCTGGACTTCCTCACTGGTACTGGTTTAACTCCTTGTTTACTTATCTTACTTTGTATTTTACTTTATTGCTCTTATGTTTTGAAATGAAAATAATACAAAGTAAGTTTTACTTTATGGAAGTGCTTTACACTGTTTGTTTTATTATGTTGAAACAACACATAAGTTTGTCAGATAAGTTTAAAAGTATAACTCTGTATGTACAACTTTTACAGTATTTTTTTTATTTATTTATGCAGCCTTTGCCTTTTGGATTGGGAAAATTATTGTGATAAACCATACAATTGGGAATGTATCTTTGACTGCATTTTAAAATTAATATGAAAAATTGCTGCTTTAGTTTCTTCTTAAAATCAAGATAATATTTAGTTAACATCCTTTCACATGCATGTTAAACTTGCAATAATCTATAGATTCTTAATTAGAAAATGTAATGATAGTCTGTTATAATGTATTCAATTTAATACAGCAATATGACTTTTTATGCCCCCGGTAGGGTGGCATATAGCAGTTGAACTGTCCGTCAGTCAGTATGTCAGTATGTGTGTATGTCAGTCTGTCTGTCCGTCCGAAAAAAACTTTAACGTTGGCCATAACTTTTGCACTATTGAAGATAGAAACTTGATATTTGGCATGCATGTGTATCTCATGGAGCTGAACATTTTTAGTGGTGAAAGGTGAAGGTTTAGGTCATCCTTCAAGGTCAAATGTCAAATATATGGCGTCTGTCCGTCCGAAAACTTTTACATTGGCCATAACTTTTTCAATATTGAAGATAGCAACTTGATATTGGCATGCATGCGTATCTCATGAAGCTGCACATTTTGAGTGGTGGAAGTTCAAGGTCATCCTTCAAGGTCAAAGGTCCAACAAAAAAAAACACAAAAAAATATTTTTCAAAGCAGCATTTTCATGAAGCTACACATTTTGAGTGGTGGAAGTTCAAGGTCAAGGTCATCCTTCAATGTCAAAGGTAAAAAAAATAATAAAAAATTTCAAAGCAGCGTTCTCATGAAGTGCACATTTTGTGTGGTGGAAATTCAAGGTCAAGGTCATCCTTCAAGGTCAAAGGTAAAAAAATAAATAATTAATTTCAAAGCGGTGCAATAGGGGGCATTGTGTTTCTGACGAACACATTTCTTGTTTATGAAAACATTAAAAAATACAAACAAACACCCTTAAGTAGTCATGTTGTGTAAATGTTGTATTAAACTGATTTAAATTAATATATTTAATTTGATTTGCTTCCAATATCTTGCATTTAACATCTTCAGTTAAAAGCTATTTCAGTAAACTGTAAAGCGTGACAAACATAATAAATCAGAATATGCATATCATATGAATCTGATTATACATACACTAACATATAGATCAAATCATGTTGTCTTTTTCCATTTTCAAACTAAAATCGTCTTATTTTTTTTACCTTGACACACATTCACTGTGCAGATTTCATATAAATATTTGTTGGTTGTTTAAAAAAAGTCTTTCTGCTAATTGACACAAACATTTCATTATTCCCTATTTACTTAATGATGTCCATTTTGATTTTGAAGTACATCGTAATTTATTTTCTCGTATATATCTGGCTACATTTGGGAACCAATAGTTCAGTCTGTTGTAATTCGGGACAACTTGAAACACACCGATTGCACTCATTCTACAATCATCACTATATTACATGTATAATCTTATTGGGTTTTTGGAAAAAAAATGTGCATATTTAAATTTTTTTTGGGAAAAACGTATTTTTTTGCAATTGGGAAACCGCCTAAAATCGGCTGTAATTTTGGACAAAAATACACTGTTTTATTTAAAGCATCAATAAGGAAAATTACATTTTTATGAATGGTCAAATATTTACTATAAAATCAGATTCTTTGCAATTAACTTTGCTAATGTTACCATTTCTGTATTTATTTGCCAAATGTTTCAGGAAATGAACACAATCCTTCAAAAATAAGAAAAACTTCTTCAGACAGGTATGTAATACATGTAATAGCAAAAAAATTATAATTGATATGTTATGTTTCGATGCACTTGTACCTGAAATTTTATTTTTTGCTTATTTGAGTAATAAAATGGTTAATGAGCAGAACTTTATAAGTCAAATTATAGCAGTTTAAATTGTGATTCATGATGAAAGAAATCATTGTTAATACAAATGTATCCCTTTAACAAACAAGTTACACAGTATTTTTTTTAACATGTTCATAAGTAAATATTGAATTAATTTGTTTGCAACTCTCAAACCAAATTATTTAACACAATTATCCATTGTTTGTAATTTACTTAGAAATATACAGTACTATTCTAGTACTGGAATTGAGTTTGCTATTTCAGGGTAGCTCATTCGGTATTCTAGTACTAGAATTGAGTTTGCTATTTCAGGGTAGCTCATTCGCTATTCTAGTTCTGGAATTGTGTTTGCTATTTCAGGGTAGCTCATTCGGTATTCTAGTTCTGGAATTGTGTTTGCTATTTCAGGGTAGCTCATTCGGTATTCTAGTACTGGAATTGTGTTTGCTATTTCAGGGTAGCTCATTCGCTATTCTAGTTCTGGAATTGTGTTTGCTATTTCAGGGTAGCTCATTCGGTATTCTAGTTCTGGAATTGTGTTTGCTATTTCAGGGTAGCTCATTGGGTATTCTAGTTCTGGAATTGTGTTTGCTATTTCAGGGTAGCTCATTCGGTATTCTAGTTCTGGAATTGTGTTTGCTATTTCAGGGTAGCTCATTCGGTATTCTAGTACTGGAATTGAGTTTGCTTTTTCAGGGTAGCTCATTCGGTATTCTAGTACTGGAATTGAGTTTGCTATTTCAGTGATCTACAGATGTTTGATAGAGTGCGGGGCCAAGACATCAACATATTGAAAACCTTCTCTGTGAAATATATTGTTGACCTGATGGTTGAAAAGAAAAAAGTTAAATTTGGGATGAAGTAAGTTAAGTTACAGGTGTTCTGGTTGCTATATATATATCTATTTCATGCATTTGTTTAGGCAAAAAGAGTGTGATCAATCATTTTAAACATTTCAACAAACTATTATTATAGTTTTTTCCTATAAATATGTAAAGCAAAGTGCTGTGCTAAAAAATTTGTTGGACCTATTGTTTTTTGTATAATATAATAAAAGCCTGTTGTTATAGACATGCATTTGCCCCTTATCTGACATTATGTTACAAGGAATGAATGTCTTTGGTAAAGAAACTGCTTCTCTTTGACTCGCATAAGAAAGGTTTTGTGATAAGAAGCATTACAGATTTACTGCTATGTATTTAACATTGATTTTAAAGATTATTGGGCTAAAAAGTAAGGCAGCAAACCTCCCAAAACTCGAGCTATGGAATGTATGGTACATGCCTTGTAAATATTGATTTGTTATGAAAACATAGAATACTGTGAGCCATGTTCTGAGAAAACTGGGCTTAATGCATGTGCATAAAGTGTCATCCCAGATTAGCCTGTGCAGTCCGCACAGGCTAATCAGGGATGACACTTTTCGCTTTTATGGTATTTTTCGTTTAAAGGAAGTCTCTTCTACACGAAAATCCAGTTAATGTGGAAAGTGTCGTCCCTGATTAGCCTGTGTGGACTGCACAGGCTAATCTTGGATGACACTTTACGCACATGCATTAAGCCCAGTTTTCTCAGACATGACTCATATGATAGTGTTACTGCAATTCTGGTACCGTGTCTCATTTAGTGTGACGTCCTCAGAGAAGGTAGACAAGGAGAACAGATATGGGGAGTTCTGTATCATCTCAGCCCCTTATCCAGGTCAGTATAAGTATTAGCTTTAGCCTTTACATGTCGGTCAGATGACGTTAGAGGCCTGAAGCTACCTTAATTGAGACGCTTCGTGTTGCTTTGCTTGCATTGAACTAGTGCTGTGTGTCTTTGGGAAATTTCACCAATCACCTGACTCACTTTACAAACACAACTTTCTGTGGAACAAGTTCTGGAATGATTGTAATGTGAATGTAATTTCTAAACATCTAAGGTAATATATATATAAGTCATTAGAAGGCACATTTACTTAACGTACTTTAAGTTATAACATATGAGCTTGAACATTTTACTGGCATCATATCAAAAACTGGGAATCCAAGCAATCCATGTTCACACTGACGAGCAGGGCTCAAATATTAGCTCTCTGAAATTGCAAGTCAATATTCTTAGTTTTGCCTTTGCTTGGAAAGTAAATGAGTGAGAAATAGATTAAGGATCATTGTTACATAGTCACGTTGCAGTTGTTATTTGCAGAAAATTGCATTTCAAGCCTTAAATGCAGGGAAGGAAGGCTTGTGCTAATTTTATCATTATATTTACTGTGTGCGCTAAATGAACTACATGTTATCATATTTATAAGTTCCTCATACATGAGATTTTGTTAAGGGCGCTTGCATAAAATTAAATATATATTCAATTGTCTGTGCATGCATGAGTGTGTCCATCAAAGATTGTCGGGACTGTAACTTTGTCAATCATTTTGCAATTTAAAAATAACTTACCACAAATGTTCACCAACAGCAGCAACGTGTTGCATGCAAACCCTTCTCCTTATATCAATGAAAAAAGTCACACATAGAATTAAAAGGTTGAATTTGACCAGACTGTAACTTTGTCATTTATCATGCAATAAAAAAATAGCTAACCACAAATTACCAAAAATGAAAAGACAGCCTGTCACATGTAACACGCATCTCGCTATGTCAAAGGTCGTACATAGAGATCAAAGGTCAAAACTGACCATTAAACAGCTTTTTTGAAATGTAACTTTGTCTTTCATCATGCAATTAAAAAATAACTTGCCAAAAATTACCACAAAGAAAAGACTTTGTTACATATAACACCAATCTCCCTATTTCAAATATAAGGTTTTCCTTATAGGTCAAAGGCAAAATATGGCCATTGAATAGCTTTTCTGGATAGCTTTTCTGGTCTGCAGCTTTGGCACAGGGCCCTTGCTACACTTTGGGGGATTGGGGCCGGGGCCCTTAAAGGGGGTAATTTCCTGTCGTTTTGGGCGAAAAGGGGAATTTTAGAAGATCTCTTCACCAACCATTCAACACTTAAAATTGCTATATTTTAATGTTATTTAAATAAATCTACATTTAAACAAAGGTTAATAGCACAGGGGAATTTTTAGCTGAAATAGGGGAAAAAAGAATACTATTTTAAGGGGGGAATGGGGCCGAAAAAACGGCCAAACAAGGGCCCTGCGGCATAATTCAAGAAATTTTATAGTAACTGACCACCATAAGCAGACAGCTTGGCCTGTGTATCACTCCTAACCCTTCCTCTAATGTCAGCGTCACACTCAGAGGTCAAAGGTCAAATTTTGCCTTAAAACAGCATTTCTGGATTGCAACTTTGTAATTCATAATGCAATTTTAAAATAACATACCATTTAATGTCCACCATGACAAGCCCATGTCTTGGATCTCTTTTCGTGAAAGTAAAGGTCAAACTTAAAGGTTAAAGGTCGAATTTGGCCATAAAAAAGATTGTCTTGACTGCAGCTTCGTCATTCATCATGCAATTTTGAAGTAACATACCACAAATGACCACCATTAGCAGAATGCATGTCTCATTTCATCACCTGTCACTCATCTTGAAACGTCAAGGTCACACTAATAGGTCAAAGGTTAAATGTTGCCAGAGAACACCTTTACTGGGCTGTAACTTCTTCACTCATTATTCAATTGTAAAATACTTTCCATAAATGTCCATTATGAGAAGTCAATGTTTGGCATAATAAATACATCTCTTTTCCCTGATAGTAAAGGTCAAACATAATGGTTAATGGCTATGTTAGCGTTTCCGATCGCCAAAATCGCCAAAGGCGATTAAATCTTTCAGCTGGCGATTAAAGTTTAAAATGTGAATGAAAATGGCGATTGCAAAAAACCCTGATATTTCTCTATAAGTATATAATATTCCCTACTTTTAAAGAGAACTCGGTACCGATTTCCAAATGTCATCGCCATAAAAGCTCCAGGTGGTAATAGATAGTCCATTGATAAGAGATAACCGGATGCCCGTATCGTATATAGTTGCAATAATCCAACTCCCAGCTATTGACCCTCCGGGTCCTGGGACGTATGTACTCATAAAAGCTCAGAGCATTCAAGAAGAACTAGTATCGTATATTCAAGCCACATAACACAGTCATGTATGCTGACAGATGCATCACGGGAAATTTTCCGGTAACTTCCAGTCGCCAAACTGTGATATTTAACGTCCATTCGGTTACGAGAATGTTTATGGAGGCGGAGTTATATAGCGCTTATTATTTTTGATTGACGTGTGTCACAGAGTAAGCGTTTATCGCAGGTTTATTAACAATGAATCACAATTGTAGCATTAATACGTGATATAAAACCGGTAAATAAAGCAGTACATTAAAGGCGGTTTCGGGCATCATCATCACAATTATTTACCGTACTGTATAAAACAATCATTAATTATGAGAAGTTAATTGTAATTTGTGAGCAGTGTAAAATTACTTAGGGCGAGTAAGTTGTGAAAAACAATACCCGTTAATAATTTGATGCGGTAACAAATTAAATCCAGTGCATGTATTTTTTATCATGTCTATTTGTAAAACTGATTTACACAGTTTTTCTACAGCCACGTGATAATAACTATTCACTATGCACTAATACCGGTATGTCAGGTAAAACCCGTGTTATAAGAAAGAGCGCGAAATTATTGCAGTCGTCTGCAATGCCAAGTTCTACGCACGCAAAGCATGCTTTTTTAATAACAGACGATGTGTAACCAAATATAGCCTAGCCGCTCAGTACATGCAGTATTTAAGACTTACAAATTTACCGGTACGTTTGAATAAATTATCTATTGCAACTTTTGAAAAATATGTCAATTAAAGAATACATTGCAGTAAATGTATTTTTCAAGAATCAAGAAGCACCAGACTAAGGCAAAAATTATTGGGAGAAGGGGGGGGGGCGAATAGGATTACGCAAGACCCAGGCAATCAAAGACCGGGGCATATCTGAAAGTTCTAACATTGTATACCGTTTATGCCAGTGCATGAAATAAATTTAAAAAAAAAAATGAAATTATTTGATTTCAGGTAACAAATGATTTATTTAAATGTGACTTCATTGATAATTTAATACAGTCATTGTTGATACCTATAGATTCATGATAATGATTATGTCGTTCATTGAGCAAATAAGGTTATAATGTATGTCGTTATCGTAGTGCTGAAATTTGGCTACTAATTTTTTTTCCTTAGCGCCAACCTAGAATGGTCAAATTTGGCCATACAACAGCATGTCTGTACTAAAACATTTTCATCCATCCTGCAATTTTAAAATAACTCACCTCAGATGTCTATTCATCAAGGTCATTTTTAACCAGGTTTTCCGAAGGAAAAAACTGGTTATTAGATTGGCGAATGCGGGCTGGCTGGCTGGCGGGCTGGTGGAAAAAGCTTGTCCGGGCCATAACTATGTCGTTCATTGTCAGATTTTAAAATCATTTGGCACATTTGTTCACCATCATTGGACGGTGTGTCGCGCGAAATAATTACGTCGATATCTCCAAGGTCAAGGTCACACTTTGAGTTCAAAGGTCAAAAATGGCCATAAATGAGCTTGTCCTGGCCATAACTATGTCATTCATTGTGAGATTTTAAAATCATTTGGCACATTTGTTCACCATCATGGGACGGTGTGTCGCACGAAAGAATCACGTCAATATCTCCAATGTCAAGGTCGCCACGACTATAAATATAATTTTTTTTTAAACAAACTTACAAAGGGGGTTAATTTTTTTTGTTCATTTCAAAAGTTCAGTTTGAGTTTTCTCCCTTTATCAGATTATTTTTTCACAACGAAAACCTGGTTTTGTGACAATTTTGTCCCTTGTTAAATATGAATGGTTTAGTTTGGCCATAAAATAGCATGATGAAATGAATTTATCATTTAATTTTAAAATGATGTACCAAAAATGTGAGGCGTGTCAACCTTGGTCAACAGTCAAGGTCCCACTTAAGGTCAAACATGTGTATGGTTCGGCTTGTTACTAAATACAAGCATTATTTATTGGCAACAGGCTTTTTTTCTAGGTTGTGAATTTTTCAAAGAGTGGCGGGACAACGGCTACATGGGGGAGGACATGAAATTTGACTGGTCACAGGTGAGACAGATCATAATACTTCTAAAATGGTTTGGAAAAAGATTCACAAAGCTGGAAAAGTTGCATCTTAACTTAAGTTGTATCTGGGATTGTAAAATGAATTTTTATGCCCCTGGATCGATAGATCGGGGGTATATTGTTTTTGTCCTGTCTGTCTGTCTGTCATTCTGTCCCAAAACTTTAACCTTGGTTAAAGTTTGATAACTTTTGCAATATTGAACTTAGCAACTTGATATTTTCCATGCATGTGTATCTCATAGAGCTGCTCATTTTGAGTGGTTAAAAGTCAAGGTCATCCTTCAAGGTCAAAGGTCAAATATCATTGTATTCTTATTTCTTAAAACTTTAACCTTTGTTAAAGTTTTATCATAACTTTTTTAATATTGAACACAGCAACTTCATATTTGGCGTGCATGTGTATCTCGTGGAGCTGCACATTTTGAATGGTGAAAGGTCAAGGTCATTCTTCAAGGTCAAAGGTCAAAAATTAAAAAAAAAAAAATTCTCCATTCAATCTCTTACTTACTTCTCATGTAGCTGCACATTTTGAGTGGTGAAAGGTTAAGGTCATCGGTAAAAATAAAATCATAGCGGAGCATTAGGGGGCATTGTGTTTCTGACAAACACATCTCTTGTTCATTTAGCAGTCATAGGGAGTTTTATGATTATGAATTGCAGATTTTTTTAACGACGGCCCTGGTGAATGAATGTTTTATGATAAATTTATTTTGAATGTTCAATATATGAATGTAAATTGATATTACATATATTTATTTCGGAATGGAAAACTTGCACATTATAGTGCATATTAAAGAGCTTAGTTAAATGTAGCTTGTATGTACTTTTATTGCTTTCACAAATTTAAAGAAAATAAACAAAATTTATATAAACTTATGTTATGATCAACTCAACATACATAAAAACCAGTATGTTGATTTGTTATTGCAGAGTTTTGTAGATGCATGTTTGGACATCCCTCCTACCGAATTGTTACAGGAACTGAGTATTGATTGGCAGCAGTATAAGGTAAATGCCAATACAATGAAGATAACTGCTTGAAAGCATAAAAGCATATTTGATATTAGTTACATAACGTAAACATCAACTAAAATATGCAGACATAATTTATTGACTTAACCTATGGTCAAACTTATTTAGAATATTCCTCACTTATCAATATAGAAACCTTTAAAAACATTTCTGCTATCGTTTCTGCAACTTGAAGTTGTTGTTTTTTATTAATATGTCAATTATTTGCATGATTCTTACTGGCTGCACTATTTAGTATTATAGGATGGGGGAGCAAATAACAATTATACAAAATGATGGAACTTTATTTTATATTGATAGTGATGGTGTTTTTAGCTCGACTATTATATATGAAATATATATAGTGGAGCTATCCTACTCACCCCGGCGTCGGCGTTTCTGTGTCGTGCCGTTAGTGAGCAAATGTTAAAGTTTGCGTACTACCCCAACTATTTCCAATGTCCCTTGACATATTGCTTTCATATTTTGCATACTTGTTTACCATCATGACCCCAACCTATAAACAAGAGCATACAACTGTATCAAGGATTTTGACAGAATTATTGCCCCTTAACTTAGAATATGCATATTATTGATAAATCTATGTTAAACTTTGCGTACAACCCCAAATATTTCCTATATCCTTTGACAAATTGCTTTTATTTTTTGCATACTTGTTTACCAACATGACCCCAACCAATAAACAAGAGCAGACCACTGTATCAAGCATTTTGACATAATTATGGCCCCTTTTACACTTAGATAATTGAACATTTTGCTTAAATTGCCATAACCTCTTTTTATGATCACATTTAATTATTACAATTTTCCTTTTTTTATTTTTGAAAGATCGTCTAATAAATGACCACACCCCACATTATACCCCCTCTCAACCCCCCCCCCCCCCATTTTTTTTGAAAGATCGTCTAATCAATTATTGAATATGAACATGATGGCTAAAGTTATACTGTCAAGCACTCGAATAGTCGAGCGCGCTGTCCTCTGACAGCTCTTGTTTGATTTATTTTAGCATTGGGATCTAATCCAGCTCACAAAGAACTACCTCAAAATGCTTGTTCATATGTTTACCAATGGTGAGTATGCTTTCTTTTGTACATGAAAGGGTTATGAAAATGAATTTTGTAATTTACAATTGGAATAATTATATGTAAAAGTTGTGTTTATTTTGAATATCATAATTTCAATTGCAAAATTGAAACTTTTAACATAAAAGTTCCTGATTTTTTTAGTTAAAAAGTTATTGTCACCCCTCTTGCTTCTGCGTCTGTGTTTGTGTCTGTGTTATCTAAGTTTTGTTTAATCTCCACTTTTGCACAAAAACACTTTTGGGTGTTGTTAGTACCTACTTGTGATAAAAGTGTAAGTTTTCTAATATATTTTATGTGCAATTAGATATCTGCCTGTGTGAAAAGCATGTTATGAAAAATACAGATGTCTCTTTTAAAGACAGTGATATCATAATTAGAAGGTCAGGTTTTTTTACTATTTGAAAAAGACAATAACAATATTTCATCTTACTAATAAAACATCTATTTATCATTGCTTGTTTTCAACAAAACACATGTATTTATTATGCCCCCGGATCGAAAGATCGGTAGTATATTGTTTTTGGCCTGCCTGCCATTGTATGTGTCCTTGTGTGTGTGTGTCCCAAAACTTTAACCAAAACTTTAACCTTCATAACTTTTGCAATATTGAACGTAGCAACTTGATATTTGGCATGCATGTGTATCTCATGGAGCTGCACATTTTGAGTGGTGAAAGGTCAAGGTCATCCTTCAATGTCAAAGGTCAACACAAAAATTCAAGGCGGCGCATTCGGGGGCATTGTTTTTCTGACAAACACATCTCTTGTTCAGTATTATCTTGTTGCAGGAGACAAAGGGATACTGGTGCACTGTATATCAGGCTGGGACCGCACATCCCTGTATTTGTTCAGTATTATCTTGTTGCAGGAGATAAAGGGATACTGGTGCACTGTATATCCGGCATGGACCGCACACTCCTGTATTTGTTCAGTATTATCTTGTTGCAGGAGACAAAGTGATACTGGTGCACTTATATCAGGCTGGGACCGCACACTATTGTATTTGTTCAGTATTATCTTGTTGCAGGAGATAAAGGGATACTGGTGCACTGTATATCCGGCTGGGACTGCACACTCCTGTATTTGTTCAGTATTATCTTGTTACAGAAGACAAAGTGATACTGGTGCACTGTATAACGCGCTGGGACTGCACACTCCTGTATTTGTTCAGTATTATCTTGTTGCAGGAGACAAAGTGATACTGGTGCACTGTATATCGGGCTGGGACTGCACACTCCTGTATTTGTTCAGAATTATCTTGTTGCAGGAGATAAAGGGATACTGGTGCACTGTATATTCGGCTGGGACCGCACATTCCTGTTTTTGTTCAGTATTATCTTGTTACAGGAGACAAAGTGATACTGGTGCACTGTATATCGGGCTGGGACTGCACACTCCTGTATTTGTTCAGTATTATCTTGTTGCAGGAGATAAAGGGATACTGGTGCACTGTATATCCGGCTGGGACCGCACACTCCTGTTTTTGTTCAGTATTATCTTGTTGCAGGAGATAAAGGGATACTGGTGCACTGTATATCAGGCTGGGACCCAGTCACCGCACACCCCTGTATTTGTTCAGTATTATTTTGTTGCAGGAGACAGAGGGATACTGGTGCACCACTGTATATCGGGCTGGGACTGCGCACTCCTGTATTTGTTCAGTATTATCTTGTTGTAGGAGATAAAGGGATACTGGTGCACTGTATATCCGGCTGGGACCGCACACCCATGTTTGTGTCCCTGCTGAGGCTCACGCTGTGGGCCGATGGTCTCATACACAAGTCCTTGTCGGCCACAGAGATACTCTACCTGACTCTGGCCTATGACTGGTATCTCTTTGGGTAGGTTGGAGTGCAATTGGTGAATTGAAATGTGTCAGTTTGATTAATGTGCAGTTATTATGCTCCCCCATAAAAATTTGGGGGGAGCATATAGTCGCCGCTTCATCTGTCCGTCCGTGTGTTCATCTGTCCGTGCACAATTTTTGTCCGGGCTATTTCTCAGCAATTAATGACTTTATGGGAAGCTTCACTACCAAGAGGAGAGTGCATATTATCAGTAGGTTCTGGTCAGATGATTTTTCTCAGAGTTATGGCCCTTTGAAATTTTCCATTAACTGTACATATAGTGCAATTCTTGTCCGGGCTATTTCTCAGCAACTAATGACTGGAATTCAATGAAACTTTATGGGAAGCTTCACTACCAAAAGGAGATGTGCATGTTATCAGCCAGGTCTGGTTGGATGATTTTTAGCTCATCTATTTTTTGAAAAAAAATTATGAGCTATTGTCATCACCTTGGCGTCGGCGTTGGCGTTGGCGTCGGCGTCCGGTTAAGTTTTGCGTTTAGGTCCACTTTTCTCAGAAAGTATCAATGCTATTGCATTCAAACTTGGTACACTTACTTACTATCATGAGGGGACTGGGCAGGCAAAGTTAGATAACTCTGGCGTGCATTTTGACAGAATTATGTGCCCTTTTTATACTTAAAAAATTTAAAATTTTGGTTAAGTTTTGCGTTTAGTTCCACTTTTCTCAGTAAGTATCAATGCTATTGCATTCAAACTTGGTACACTTACTTACTATCATGAGGGGACTGGGCAGGCAAAGTTAGATAACTCTGGCATGCATTTTGACAGAATTATGTGCCCTTTTTATACTTAGAAAATTGACAATTTTGGTTAAGTTTTGTGTTTAGGTCCATTTTATTCCTTAAGCATCAAAGCTATTGCTTTCATACTTGCAACACTTACTAACTATCATAAGGGGACTGTGCAGGCAAAGTAATGCAACTCTGACTGGCATTTTGACAGAATTATGTGCCCTTTTTATACTTAGAAAATTGAAAATTTGATTAAGTTTTGTGTTTAGGTCCACTTTATTCCTACAGTATCAAAGCTATTGCTTTCATACTTGCAAGATTTATGAACTATCATAAGGGGACGGTGCAGGCAAAGTTATGTAACTCTGACTGGCATTTGGACGGAATTATGGGCCCTTTATACTTAGAAAATTGAAAATTTGGTTAAGATTTATGTTTTGGTCCACTTTACCCCTAAAGTATCATAGATATTGCTTTCATACTTGGAACACTCACAAACTATCATAAGGGTACAGTAAAAGGACAAGTTGCATAACTCTGGTTGTCATTGTTACGGAATTATGGCCCTTTTTTGACTTAGTAACTTTTAATATATGGTTAATTTTTGTGTTTCGATCCACTCGAAGTATCAAGGCTATTGCTTTCAAACTTCAAATACTTACATGCTATCATGAGGTTACTGTACCTGGCAACTTGAATTTTACTTTGACCTTTGAATGACCTTGACTCTCAAGGTCAAATTATTAAATTTTGCTAAAATTGCCATAACTTCTTTATTTATGATTAGATTTGATTGATACTTTGATGAAACTACTCTTACCTGACATACCACAATAGACTTCACCCAAACCATCCCCCGTGCCCTCCCCCCCCCCCTCCCCCCCCTCCCCCCCCTAATTTTTTTTTTTTTTTTTTTTTTTTTTTTTTAAGATCATCTCACAAATGACCACCACACCCTCACACTATACCCCCACCCCACCCCACCCCCCAATTTTTTTTTTTGATTTTTTTTTTTTTTTTTTTTTAAGATCATCTCACAAATTATCACCACACCCTCACACTATACCCCCCCCCCCATTTTTTTTTTAAAACGGTTATGTTTGAAATACCGTCCGACCATCGCACCCAAACCCCCCCCCCCCCCCCCCCCCCCCCCCCCGATTTTTTTTTTTCTTTTTTTTTTTCGCTTTTTTGGAAGATAATGTAATAAATGTCCACAACCCCACACTATACACCCCTCTTCACTCAACTCCTCCCTCCTTTGTGATTGAAAATGAGAGTCCCTTCACCTTTAAAAAGAAAATAGATGAGCGGTCTGCACCCGCAAGGCGGTGCTCTTGTTAACAGAGTTATGGCCCTTTGAAATTTTCCATTAACTGTACATATAGTGCAATTCTTGTCCGGGCTATTTCTCAGCAACAAATGACTGGAATTCAATGAAACTTTATGGGAAGCTTCACTGCCAAGAGGAGATGTGCATGTTATCAGCCAGTTCTCGTCTGATGATTTTTCACAGAGTTATGGCCCTTTGAAATTTTCCATTGTACAAATAGTGCAATTCTTGTCCGAGCTATTTCTCAGCAATTTATTATGGGAATTCAATGAAACTTTATGGGAAGCTTCACTACCAACAGGAGATGTGCATATTATCAGCCGGTTATGGTCAGATGATTTTTCACAGAGTTATGGCCCTTTGAAATTTTCTATAAACTGTAAAGTTTATTGTATTGTACATAAAGTGCAATTCTTGTCCGGGCTATTTCTCCCCAACTACTGACTGGAATTTGATGAAGCTTTATGGGAAGCTTAACTACCTTAAGGAGATGCGCATGTTATTTGTGGGTTCTGGTTAGATGATTTATATAGAGAGTTATGGCCCTTTGAAATTTTTAAGTTGCTAAACCATCCATTGTATTATTTTGTCCAAAGTAATGCCCCTCAAGACGTTTCCTTTTATTTGAATATATAGTGCAATATTGTGACAAAAAAACCTTTGGGGAGCATCACCCGTCTCCGACGGTTTCTCGTTTATTTTTATCAAAAACTTTTGTGCTCTATGATTGTTGTTTCTTTAAGCAATTTAACCCTTTCCCACTTAAAAGCAAAATGAAAATTGCTTTTGCAACCAGTATAAAACCAAAACAGCCTGCAAGTTATTTTAAAATACTGTATTAGATTTTGTAAATATAATGGTGACAGATAACTGAATGGGTTTCATTCAACACATGTATGCTGGTAATGCAAGGATCCTGTTTGTGTTGTCAACATGTGTTCAGTGCATTCAGGCTATTTGCTTCACCAATATGCAGCAACACATAAATACTTTCAAGTTTAAAATCATTCAAATTAAATGTATGTTATGTAGTGAACAAATGCTGGTGAAGGTGATAAGTAAATGAATTTTATTGATGTGTGGTATGTTACTGTATTATAATTGGAAATCCCTTTTTGCAGACACAGCCTTTCAGATCGCCTCATGCGTGGGGAAGAAGTAAGTAACTTCAACAACATACTGTACAATTTAGTATCTGAATGTAGAAAATATTACACATAAACTTAATGAAAATATCCTGTAAAAGATTGTTATCAACCCTGTGATTGTAAGTCAAATCAAGCATTTTAATAGGTTAAAGAATAACTTTATCATACATCCACTTTCAACTCCTTCAATTAACTTAGTATGTACATGTATACCAGTGTGTTTAATGTGGTTGTTGTTGTACTAATCAAACTGTTGATTTTTAGTGCGACTATTCGCCTATTGTCAATAAACAACCCACCCAAATGTCTCCGTCAGTGTCCACTTAATGCTCTTGAAAACGTCAATATGCAACATATCCATAACACTGCTTCTATTGCAGACCTGTACTCAATTGAAGTGTAATACATGTGATTGGGGTCAATCTCTACGGTGATGGACCAAGTTCCATAACTCTTACCAGAAATATTGCAGAATTACTCCTTCTTGTTTGAAATTAAAAATCAGTTAAGATAAAGGAACAACTTCTGGTTATCACTTTTTATAGTACAGGTATTCAATGGAAACTTTACAAATATGTTCGGGTCATTTTGTAAGGTCACTGATCTACAGTACAGCTCACGCAAAACCAACAAAATCCGCGGCTACGCCGCGGACACACTCTTTTGTTTTCGAAATTACTCGGCATCCACAACGAGTATTCCCTCGGCATCATGCCGAGGCACTCCGCGATAATTCGCGGAGTTACGCCGCGTCTGTTTCTGCCTCGGCATATATCCGCGGCATCACGCCGCGTCTTTACACGCGGCGATTTGCCGAAAAAAATACATATGTTTACATCTGCGTGATTGTGTAAACCTTTGGTCAGCTTCACTGCATACGGAACTTGATACATAATGATTTTGTAGGTCATTATAACCATATCAATGAACCTTACACAGTTTAATCCCGAACATGATCTCGGAAACAAGATTTGCTTTAAACATCGAAAATAACATATTGAGTATCATAAGATTTGCGAAAATCCATATGAGAACCAAACAACTATACATATAGAAAATAAATATAAATACTGTTGACAATTTTAATAAAAACTTATATTCGTATATATTTAAAAATGATAACTTTCACTTCGTCCCGATTTTCAGAAATGGCCATGTACATGTTGCATCTAAATATAAATTTAATAAACGAAATTATCGGGCAATATATTGAAACATTAAACTCGGCATAAATGTGACTACCAAAATAATGTTGCGACGCAAAACAGTATCATTATTGTGACAATTAAATACACGTGTTAATCTGCTGTTCTCTTAGAAATTGCGCGAAAATAAAGATGACTTGTGTAATATCACGTTATCTGCCTGAAAAGCGTGAGCATTTTCATTGTAATCTCAATAAATCCGTGCAAATAACAAGTTATACAAGCGTATGCGAATGCAAAAGGAAATGCAGTGAGAACCCCGCCTTAAAATATCGAATTTTATACTGAAACATTAGGCGGTTAATCATTTGATTTGTCGGCATTTTTTTATACTTAAACATTAGGCGGTTAATCTTTTGATTTGTCGGCATTTTGTTTCATTTCGGACGCCAGGCAGTTTTCAGATCATAATCTCAGTGCTTTATTACCCGAACTCGTTAGTTTCTGGACACGTGTGCTACTGAAAATAACCACCGGTTATGGCCCAAACAAGCACAAAGTGTCTAGTCTCCCGTGTGTTTTATCCCTAAATGTTAGATAAGCACGTGCACTATTAACTATTGTGTTGGTCAGTACAAAAGGCCTTCTTAAAACCGCCGACTGCGTCTTTGTTTTATTGCGTAATCAAGCACCGATAAACCAATATCCCGTGTATTACAAAAACACACACTTTAGATAAGCACGTGTCGTCTGTCAAAACCATAATTTATCAGTAAACATATCGAAGTAATTCTCGTATATGATCTCGGAAACGGGACTTGCTTTAAACATTTACCATTACGATATTTTTTTTTCATAAGATTTGCTTCAAAAAACAAATGAGACCCAATCAAACATACACAGACAAAACAAAATATAAATAATTATGACAAATTGAATGGGAAAAAAAACGTTGGTTTATTTTCGAAAAATCGCTTTTCCTTTCTCCCAATTTTCAGAAAATGACTTATACATGTTGCATAAAATCTAAATATAGATGACGCTGTTTATTGGTCGTTGTAAAAGAATATTAACTTTACACGGCACTTTGTGTGCAATCAGATACAATACAGTAATTGTTGCAATATTGAACGAACTAAAATATGAAAATGATACAGCGTTTTTGACTTTTATTTTATTCAGGAAATGTTGTCTGCGCTTCGTAGTTTTGTGTACCAATAAATTCACCCACGCCTATTTTCGCGCGCTTTTTGTTTTAGACAAACACTGGACACGAAAATATCATGGGCTTATACATGTTTTTATTTGTGTTACCCTTTTCCCGATTGGACACCTATTTCATCAAATCTTTAATTAGAAACATATGCCGAAATTCCTTTGATATTTTAGAAAAATGTTGGATGTCTGTGTTAATGAGTTTTCTTGAGCACTTTTCTCGTCAGTATTAATCAGAATTTGCATTTGAAAATGGAATATACGGGATTAGCGGGAAATGGATAGAGACGGAGAAATCGCATGTATGTGGTAATTGAGAATGACAGTCATAAACGCATGTATCGGGGAAACGATAGACTCGGGATTATACGCATCTATCAGGGAAAGGGTTAAGAAACAGTTAATAAAGATAATTTGGACATTTGGATAATTTGGACAGATGATGCAAAACCTTGTATTATGTAGTGAATTGTTTCGCAACGTAGTAACGCTCCATGTAATAAATTTCATTATGCGAAACTCCATTTCTATCCGAGGTACATGTACATTGTAAATTATAATTAATACGATTGTCCGCCGAATGACTCGACATCATCAACAAATTCCTCGGCATCATGCCGAGGCGTGTCGCGGAGACGAGATGCGGAGTGCCTCGGCGGACAGACGCGGCTACTCGGCGACCAGATAGTCGATTCCGAGTCGACTCCGCGAACACAAGATGGCGTCTGACTCCGCGGATCGCGGAATATGTTTGTTTTGCGTGAGCTGTACTGTAGTACCATAACTCTTACCTACCGGTAAAATTAAGTAGAATTGTGTAACTTTCTGTTTTTAGAAAGTTATGGTTCACCTTGCAATCACCTACTCCATATCTCTTTATCTACTACAGATATTAAAATTGAACTGTACTTATATGTTTAAGGTCTTAATGAACATTCAGTGATAGAGGTCTATAACTGTGTTCAGCTTTTTAGCTAGATTAGGCCCACTTTTGTTCTTATAGAAGCTTTGCGTGCAAGAGGAAAATATAATTATAGGTTTGCATGTTACAAGTACAAATGTCTGTAACTACTACCAATATTCAATTAAATAAATTCAAGGTCAAGGTCAAAGGAGTTAAAATTTGTGTGCGTATGGAAAGGCCTTGTCCATATACACATGCATACCAAATATGAAGGTTACATCTGAAGAGACATAGAAGTTATGAGCATTTTTGGAAACCTAACGGCAAAGTGTGACGGACAGACGCACGGACGGACAGACAGACAAACAGTGCGATCACTATATGCCCTCCTTTGGGGGCATAAAAATCAGGTAAATGTTTGCGTTCAATGACTCCTATCTTTAGATGACATTTAGCCTCACCATGGGGTTGTATTTAGGGCCAGTTGGGTCGATTTCAAGATCACGATTGTAAAAGTGATATTAAAATTGTGCAATCAATAACTTCAGTTACCATGGAGATAATCTGCTGAAGTTTTGTGTGTTGAAAGGTTACATGTTGATCCAGTGAATGATCCATTTGGGCCCATCCTGGTGAAGGTCTTTGTGACCAAAAATATAGAAAGAGTTTGCATGTAAAAACTTGTGTTTAGATTGCTGTATGTTTCTGTTATTTTTCGTGTACATAGCTTAAATGAAGACCAATGTTGGAATTTCATTTGGTGTCATTTGGGTTAAGATTTTGATGCAGATAGATTAAATTCAGACCCTGCTTGCAAAGTAAATAAAATTAAAGTCAATAAATTGGAAATAATGATGAAAATCTTTTGTTTGGCTTTGTCATATTTCTTGTTTTAGTTTATAAATGTTCATCATTTAGTTTTCATATTCTGTAACTACTTCAGATATTCAACCTTGAATATGTCTTTGTGGTCATTATATTTTGGTGTTATATTTTGGTAAGGGACTGAAAACATTATATTATCAAAGCAGAAGAGTAGTCAAGCGTACCGTCTTGGGACAGCTCTTGTTATTTTCTTATTGAAATAAAAGTTTATAACTATTTCTTTTGTTTTCAGATTTTGCTGTTTTGTTTCTATTTCTTGCCACACATAGCAACTGATGAGTTTTCAGTGCAGTCATTAAGGTATGTGAAGAGTCATGAACAATTTGCTATATAAATGCGCAATACCTGCTCAAAAATAGACATTCACTTATAAAACAGGTTATTCCATCAGTAAGGCGTTCATTCATAACTTAATCATATAAGTTTATATAAATACACATTTCGACTTTAGAGCAGTTTTTAGCTCACCTGAGCACAACATGCTCGTGAGATTTTGTAATTGCCTTTTATCCAATCTTCACTGTGACATTGATGGTATAACACCTCATGGAATAGACTAGCCTTTATCCCACCTTGTTGAATAAACCTGCCGGTGCATTGACAAATGATGTCATTAATAAACAAACAATCATTCGCTGTGTTTTCATTGTTTTTGAAGTTTCCAAACATGCCATGTTTGTTTGTTATTTTTCTTGTTTAGTAAGAATGCAATGGGATAAATAGAATACAAGGATTAGCGTTGAATAGAGAGAAGTTTATGTTGCTCAGCTCGAACACTGTAAGCGCTCGCCAAGGCTCGCGCTCCCGGCATTCTAAGCCTCACAACATAAACTTCTCTCTATTCAACGCTAACCTAGTATTCTCTATGTGTCTGTCGTTCGAAGTTAGTTTTCAAAATTTATAATTGTAACAGTCTAGAGGCCACATTAATTGGCCATTCTTCATGAAACTTGGTCAGAATATTTGTTGAAATGATAACTTGGCAAAGTTCAAAAATAATTTTGTTTAGTCAAAAACATGGAGATGAAATTGACTTCTTGAATAAATGAAAATGTTCCTCAAAGAGAAAACCTAAAAAAATAAGTCTTTGTGCTTTAAAGCATCCTACAGTAAGTAGACATTTAATTAATATGTCATTGAGTATCAACTGTGTTCAATACAACAAGATTTATGGACTTGTACTCGGCTTAACATGTTGGACTAGTTGATATTATATTAAAAATAGTAATGGTACTCATAGCTCTACTTTATGGGTGTGTTTCAGGTCCACTAAGAGACAAAAGAGCTCTGTTGGACAGGATATTGCTGCCAATGGTTTTCTGAGAACAACAGGAGGTAGGGGTTCCTTATTGTTGCGCCATTTAATGGCTGTTCACCATAAAGTATCCGACATACATGGGTTTTCTTTAGGTGCTCATTTTTTTCCAAAACAGAACTAGACCACAATCAAATCAAAACACTGCAAGAAAAAGTACAAAACTTTAATTATTATTTTTTTTTAAATGTGTCCCCACATGCAATAAATCTATAAGTAAATAAGGCAAATGTACTGATGCACACACTAGTTCCTCAGGAATAATATGTGAATTTATTATAACACTGCATACAAGTGTACATGGATGTTAAAAATGGTCATTAATTTATATGAACATTGTAAATAATCATTAAAATGTTCACACACTTGTACATTATTACACATTTGTTCGCTGTTTTTACTTTTATATATAAACATTTTAAATAATCATTTAAATGTTCACTCACTTATACAGTATTACACATTTGTTCGCTGTGTTAAGATTTTTATAACAAGATCAACTTGTGATCTTTTATTTTTTTCCACAAAATACTGAAATAAATTATAATACATACATGCATGTAATATATAAAGAAGGTATTGAACACATTTTTGAAGGGTTTTTATAAGCATACTGTAATCAAACATCTACATGCAACACATATAGATTTATGTTGTTGTTGTTTTTTGACAAAAAAGCTTGTACATGATGTGTTGATATTTTCTACAGACACATATTCCAAAGAAGTCAGAAAACACCTGAGTAGCGTGGGTAGTGGCGGAAGCAGCAGCGGAAGTGCCCGCATCTCAGTGGAGAGGAAACGCAACTCCAGTTCCAGCAGCTTGAGTAGTAACGGCAGTTTTACCATTGAACCTTGCTCACGATACTTCTTGCAGTATGAAAATGATGAGGATGTTATTGACGAGTAAGATGCTTGGTTTTCTTTGGGTGTTGAAATTGAAGTTACTCAGCTCAGCTATGTTTTTGGCTCTCACTGAAAATTTAATTTTACAAGTTTATTTATTTTTAAAGAATTATATTTTTTATAGCAAAGAGTGAAATTAATTGAGTGTTGTAATATGATTTGTCAAATAAAAGTCGTACTACAATACAAAAGCATTGACTATTTTGAGAGAAATTGAATACACAAGGTAGAATATGTGCTAGCAGTATATTATGGCGTACCATTTGGGTCGAAAGTCAACAAGACCTACTAGGTAAACAGAGAAATGTACGTTGACGTACAATATGTACGTTGACGTACAAAAATGGTACTTTGACGTAAAAATATGAAATACACTTCGACGTATATATTTGTATGTCGACGTACATCGATCTGAATCTGGAACTGTTCTTACTGAAAAAGAACTTAAGCTAGGCTGATTAAATTTCATATGTGGATAAACAGCCATAAGAAGAATGTTCATGCTTTTTTCAGTTTTTTGTCACAAAACAATTGTGGTTGTTATGGTTACAGAAATTATTAAAACTAAAATGTAGATCCTGAGACAACTCTTAAGAACTTAAGCTAGGTTGATAAACCTTGTTATGTTGATAGAGGTCCATATGGTGAATACCCACATTATTTCATTGTTTTCATCAGACCAATAATTTTGATGGTTTCATGGTTACATAAATAATTGCAAACTTAAAATCTGTGTCCAGCCATATCTTAAAAGTAATTAAGCTAGGTTAACAAAACATATAAAGATCTACATCATCAACTTGGTTGTGGACTGCTGTTTTTTCTTTGACAAATCTCTTTTAACTTACGAAAACAATGCAATAACCTGTTTTTTTTATATATTTTTCAGACAATCAGATGTTAGTGCTCAAACATCATCCAATTGTACATTGTTACAAACCACTCCCTGCCAGAGGTCCTCTAGTCCTATGATGGTGCCGGAAAACAGGGGCAGACAATCCAGCCTTTCAGATTCACCAACATGTGGCAGGCTAGTTACAGTGTTTCATATTAAGTTCTTCCCTTAAGATTATATTATCTTCCTGAAGATTCTCTGACATACTTTTTATCTGCCTGTGCTTTAAAGGGACCGTCAGCCACAAACTACAAAAAAAGTTAAATTCTAAGATACCGTATTTTTTTACAATTATTAGTTTATACTGATTAAAATATCAAGACTGGTATATTACATTACTTGAAAAAAGTTCATATTTTCAGTATATTTGGTAATAAAATTTTGCGATGTAAAATCAAAAGTACATCGCAAAATAGGTGACATAACGATATACACAAAATAAATAACGCAAGTAGATTGATCATTTTATATATAAACTATATACAATTCACTATTGCATGCAGTGCTCAAGATAACATGCGTAAAGGCGTAAAAACGAATAAAATTTCTTAAATAACGATTAAGATTTAAAATCTTTGCGTTAAGTTACGCATTGAAAAAATAAAACACGAATTCGACATTTTGGAACGTGTGTAAAACTTCCAGTAGCAAATTATATATGGTAAACATTTCATCCCGGTTCTGACTCGTCGAGGCGTTCAATGAAAACTTACAACTTTAAGTCAACGTCACTTTGCTGTGAGGAAGGGCCACACTTAAGAACGGTCGAAAGGCCAAACAGTCTCGATTCTGTTCTCCTGGTATTACAGGCGAGTCATTACTGTTTATTGTACCTTTTTAATTACACTTATCGAAATTTTTATACACAAGTAATATACAATATACCTATATATACCTATTCAAAATGTCATTAAAATTAAATGTTAAATAAATATTTTTGATATGACTTTAACGGCGACCAAAATGCCATTATGACCTAAGCCGAAGTGTCAGTGACTGTTTTAAATAAAAAATCAAAATGGCCGACCAAAGCGGTGTATCGAAGCGTGGAAGGCAAAAAAAGCAAGATGAGCAAGATAGATGTGGGGTCTTTTGAGCCAGAAAAAGCTGTCCGATTATGGGAAAGCAAGAAACGGAAAAGAAAGCCAGGCTTTTCCAAGACTATAAACCAAAATGTTGGATTGTTGATGTGTCAAAAACAAAGCATAAAAATTATTTGGTAATATAGTGATTAGAATTAATTTTATAAATAGGGGGTAAAATAAGAATTAATTTTCGTAAGAGGGAGTAAATAACAATTTGACCAAATTTTAATCTGGAGCTCTGATTGCATGCACAAATTGCATTCCTGGGTTTACGACGTGGCAATGATGATCAATCAACTTGCGTTATTTATAGTTAACTGGTAGTTACCTGGTACCTGTACCCATTAAAAGTTTATTACCGAATATAATTAAAATATGAAAACTTTTTCAAGAAATGTAATATACCAGTCGTGATATTTTAATCAAAATAAACTAATTTTTGTAAAAAAAATAAAGTATTTTAGAACTTTTCTTTTTTCTCCGTTTGTGGTTGACGGTCCCTTAAATGGGCTTGTTGGTATATTCTGTAAATTACAGGTTATTAATGATTTTGCGTTTGGTAATAAAAATGATAAATTTGATTTTTTTTAAAATAAAGTTCAATTACATGTACAAAAGTTTTAATTTGTATACTTTTGTATAAATTATAAAATAGGGTTAATCTGACTTAACATAATGACAAAGGCCAAAATTTACTCATGTCCACATTTTGTTTTGCCTGGAAAAGGTGACAGTATACAAAGGCATTATTTGTGTCGGAATCAGCAATGTTAGCAGTGGCAGCTTCTTTTACAATTTAGGAAGTTGAAGGAGGTGAAGATTAAAATGTGAGCATAATATTGTGAAATATCAAACTCCATGTATAGCTTTAGGTGTGTTTAATGTTTCAGTTGGCAGGTGATATCAGAGTCAGGGAGTCTGCTGTCGACAGAGTTGGGTTATAGTGCTTCCAAACATTCCAGTGGCCCAAACTCGTATGTCATACCCTTTCTATAGATTTTCTTTTCATTCAACCCAATTATACTTTAAGGTATATTAATACAAATTAAATGGAAAACTTGTACATAATCAAAGTAGAAATCAAATTAGCTTTTACAGTGTGAAAATATCAACTTGAATAAGCAGTTATGTTACAGTTAAATATGAATTCCATTGCAATTTCAGTAAAAAAATGAATTCCATTGTAATTGTAGAATAGTTTGTCAACTCATATCAGACAATATTAGAATGAAAATATAAATTGATAATTTTTTTGCAAGGATGTGCATGTATATTAAACCACTCTGGCCAAAAAAAATTGTTTGCATGCATCAAAAGTCTAAATTTGTATTGGCCAATACACCACCATAAAGCCATCATTATAAATTATTTGTGTGAAAATTTGTTAACACAATAACCTGACTAACCCAATTAAACTGTCCCTATCAATATGATTGTTTTAAGATCATGGGATTAAATAATTTGTGTCAAGTTAAAAACAAATGTATTCTTGCATTTACACTCATGATATGTCTTTTCACCTACACACTATTTCATAAATAGTCTTGTCCCTTCAACCACCTGTGCAAGACAAGTTTTTCCCTCTCAATGTAATTTCTCGTAAAATTATAAAGGTGGGTGTTATATGAATGGATCAGCCTTGCACACAGTCTTCTTATGTTATCCTAAATAATATCTTTCAATAGTTATACATATACAAAAAAAATCATTAAACAAATATTTCACTAACCTACCTACCCACCTATACTGCTATGGGTCATGTAATCCCAAACAAATAGTTTTTTCAAGAATGGCCAAAATCAAAAAATAAAAAAAAAATGTAAAAATGTAAATCTCTAACGATAACGTTGACAAATAAGGTAGACAAGTTTTCATTATTCTTGCTGTGGATTGTTTACAGTTGTGAGGAGCCAAGTGTTTGTGAACAATCTGAACGATGGACCAGGCTGGACACTGTGGGGAGACTCTTTAACAACGCCTATCATAATAAAGTGACTACAAAATATGTCCCAGAGTCCAATGGAATAACAAACTTGCTGGATAGTTTCGCTGGAAAATTTGGCTTCAGAAAGTAGTGACAGTGTTAGTATTGTTTTGATAATTAGGTAATTAGCTAGAATTAACATGCCAGTATTATAATCCAATTAATATATTGACTGCTGGTCAGGACTTTGAAACCAAACTCAATTGAAAGGACCAAAGCTTTGATTCATACTGGACAGGAACCAAAAGTCGAAGGAAATAGCCTCATAAATCTATCTGATGTTTTCAATATGCATTTTCATTAATGAATTGAATTTGCAATTTCTTTTGTTTCTTGTTTCAATTTCATTAATTTTCTAAATATTATGACTTGGAGTTAAGTACTTAATGACGACTCTTAATCACGCCATATTTGCCAAAATGAAAAATCACTGACTGAAATGAAAACATAAATTCATGGTTAAAATAGCAAAGATAAAGTATGCATTCATCCTTCAAGGAGTTTCAGATGTACCGAATTGAAAACTAATTAATTAAATATTGGTAAACAGTGTGCAATCTGTAACTATTCCCTACTTAATTAAGCAAAAATAAGTTCTTATGGTATACTGATATTGGTTGTGATTCAATCGTTATCACAGGTGGGAATCCCGTATTTTTATGCCCCCCTTGGAAGAAGAGGCGGTATATTGCTTTGCTCATGTCGGTCGGTCGGTCTGTCAGTCCGTCCACCAGGTGGTTGTCAGACGAGAACTCAAGAACGCTTGGGCCTAGGATCATGAAACTTCATAGGTACATTGATCATGACTCGCAGATGACCCCTATTGATTTTGAGGTCACTGGGTCAAAGGTCAAGGTCACGGTGACCAGAAATAGTAAAATGGTTTTTGAATGATAACTCAAGAACGCATACGCCTAGGATCATGAAACTTCATGGGTAGATTGATCATGACTTGCAGATGACCCCTATCGATTTTGAGGTCAATAGGTCAAAGGTCAAGGTCATGGTGACCCGAAATAGTAAAATGGTTTCCGGATGATAACTTAAGAACGCATACGCCTAGGATCATGAAACTTCATGGGTAGATTAATCATGACTCGCAGATGACCCCTATTGATTTTGAGGTCACTAGGTCAAAGGTCAAGGTCACGGTGACCCGAAATAGTAAAATGGTTTTCGGATGATAACTCAAGAACGCATACGCCTAGGATCATGAAACTTCATAGGTAGATTGATCATGACTTGCAGATGACCCCTATTGATTTTGAGGTCACAAGGTCAAAGGTCAAGGTCACAGTGACCTGAAATAGTAAAATGATTTTCGGATGATAACCCAAGAACACTTTTGCCAAGGATCATGACACTTCATAGGCACATTGATCGTGATTAGGGCTGTCACTATACGCCGTGATCGTACCGCGGTATATGGTGGTACGGCAACACTGTATTGCGATACGTACCGCGATATTTTACAGAATATGTATCTGTGAAGAAAACAGCAGAATAACAAGTTTTACAAACTTTATTAAACTCAATAATCAGAAAACACTGGCATCATAGTATGACTAGCAACTGTAAAAGAAACTGTAATAAACTTGATAGAAGTAGTCATTGTTATTGTTCGCGTCTTTTTCTAAAATGTCCGCCATGTTGTTTACAATAGTTGTGACTACGATATGTGTAAATCGAACGCTTCAAGGGCATGTTCAAAATGCGGAGTCAGCGGGCCCAGTATTGAAAATCCGTAGCGTTCTGACTCTTCCTCGACTTTTTCAGAATCTTAAGATAACATGATTCGGAAGTGCCATGCTTTGAACGATCGATATACTAAAGAAAGAAAATAAGAAATAGAATAAACATCTTTTGGATAATTATGAACTTATTTGCAAAGGAAATCTGTCCCTAATTCCCCAAAAGGTACGGACCCATACATCGCTGTATTTTAAATGTGAAAGTTAAACATCTACAAGTGGAAGGGCTTGCTTCACCTTGGTATTAACGGATTATTTATTTAGCCCTTTTGAATCGCCATTACATTTTTCAAAACGATATCTATATCAAAATAATTATGTAATGTATTTATATCTGTGCTCATATAATAATATTAAAAAACCGGTGCGGAACGCTGTACCGTGGTGCGATTTTTTTCACGACATGCACCGCAATATACCTGTGAATCGTGAGAGCCCTAATCGTGATCGCAGATGACCCCTATGAATGAAACATAAAAAATGCGGGATTCCCTTCTGTGATCGTAATCACTGTATTTTTATAAAAACTTGTCAGAAACTTTTGGAAATTTACAGATTGCTCTGGAATAGGTTTCTGCAATGATTGTTTTCTTATTTGACAAGAAAGTTTTTTATGCCCACAAAGGAGGGCATATAGTCCGTCTGTCCTTCCGTCACTTTTTGTGTTTAGGTTTCTGAAAAATGATCATAACTTCTATGTCCCTTGAGATATAACCTTCATATTTGGTATGCATGTGTATATGGATAAGGCCTTTCCATACCCACAACAATTTTGATCCCTGTGACCTTGACATTGAACTTAGGGTCCGCGTTTAGGTTTCGAAATCTGCGTTTAGGTTTCGAAAAATGCTCATAACTTCTATGTCCCTTAAGATATAACCTTCATATTTGGTATGCATGTGTATATGGACAAGACTTTTCCATGCGCACACAAATTTTGACCCCTGTGACATAGACCTTGAACTTAGGGTCAGCGTTTAGGTTTTTAAATCTGCGTTTAGGTTTCGAAAAATGCTCATTACTTCTATGTCCCTTGAGATATAACCTTCATATTTGGTATGCATGTGTATATGGATAAGGCCTTTCCATACCCACAACAATTTTGACCTCTGTAACCTTGACATTGAACTTAGGGTCTGCGTTTAGGTTTTGAAATTTGTGTTTAGGTTTCGAAAAATGCTCATAACTTCTATGTTCCTTGAGATATAACCTTCATATTTGGTATGCACGTGTATATGGACAAGACTTTTCCATACGCACACACAAATGTTGACCCCTGTGACCTTGACCTTTAACTTAGGGTCCGCATTTAGGTTTTTAAATCTGCGTTTAGGTTTCGAAAAATGCTCATTACTTTTATGTCCCTTGAGATATAACCTTCATATTTGGTATGCATGTGTATATGGACCAGGCCTTTCCATACCCACAAAAATTTTGACCCCTGTGACCTTGACCTTGAACTTAAGGTCCGCGTTTAGCTTTCATATTCTGCGTTTAGGTTTCAAAAATGCTCATAACTTATATCAAAGCGTTAATAGGGGGCATATGTCATCCTATGGTGACAGCTCTTGTTTATTAAAGTATACAAGTTCTTTGATTTTTGGTCCACTTGGGCTATTGGTTCGTGACCAGTATATGTCATTATCACATAGTTTGTAGTGTTCTGTTTTGGTTTGTGTTAAAATATTTAAAGTGACCGAATTCACTTCATGATGGCATTTGATAGTTTGAAGTCATATTGAACATACATGTACAATACAGTTTACATATTATTTTAATGTGCTGGTACATCAAATCCGGTGTTCCTATTTGCCATATTAGGTGACGATAACAGTGGTTACTTGTGCTGACAGTGGCACTCCCCTTATGCTTGTCTCAACATATATAAATTATTATATTCGAGCTTTCAACTAGAAACTAATAGGTAGATAGATTTCTTTGCGAGGAAGTGCAGTGTACAAGAATCAATACTCTGCACCTCATACTTTTGTAGTTATTGAAATTGGTTAAATTTCATACTTATTTTTTCTCAACAGCATTAGTAGAGAGATTTTAGTGAGGAGATTTTCATTGCATACAAACAATTATTCTACATCACACACTTTTATAGTTGCCCTTTATTGCTTTCCCAGTCACCAGGTCAAAACCTTGTTGCCACTCAAGAGGCAACATTTATGACACAATCTTGAAACTTGGTAAAAATGTTGTTGTTTTAACAATATATAGACTGATTTCAAGTCTGGGTCATGTGCAACCAAAAAGTATGTCACGAGGTCAAATCTTAGAAAAGCCTTATTACCCATCTGGCGGCAGCATTTATGACACAAATTTAATGAAACTTTGTAAGAATGTTTATCTTAACCCATTTATGCCTAGCGTCCTGAAAAAAGGACATTGCAAACAGCGTAGACCCAGATGAGACATCGCATAATGCGGCGCCTCATCTGGGTCTGCGCTGTTTGCTTAAAAGGAATTTTTATGACATATTCTAAATATAGAAATAAATATACTTGACATCCCTAATTTTGGAAAGAAATTGATCCAATTTAGAAGGATGGGAGAGTAAACTAGGCATAAATGGGTTAAGCTAGACCAAGTTGGAATCTGGGTCACTTGCATAAGAAACTAGGTCACCAAGTCAAATGTTAGAAAAATCCTATTACCAATCTTGAGTCAATATTTATGACTTTTTACAAAACTTGGTCAAATTAAATGTTTATTGACATTTTTAGGCTGTGTTCAAATCTTGGTCATGTCCATTCAAAAATACTAAAAATGAAGAGTAAAGTTGTGTTGAATTTATAAACATGTTTCTGATTACCTCCTCTGTTTATGTAACACTGGAGTAAGTAATACATTTTAACAACACATAGACTTAGGCTTTTAACTAAAGACATGGTAATTGTGTATTGGAATATTCATTTTAATTTTGATGTTGGTTTGGTTGCTTTATACAATTATTTTTGTCAATAAAGGCAGCATTTGTTAGACAGCCATTGTCTAAATGCTTTGTTTTTTTCTTCATTTCAAATAATTTGAAATAGTGATAGATTTTTCTGTTCAACAAGTGGAAATTCGGTTATTAGTCACTCTTAGAAAAATATTTTTGATTGCAAAATTTGATTTCTTGAGTATTTCAGTTTGATTTCTAGATTATGTCAATTTATGCATTTTAGTGCAAGAACAATTTATGCATTTTATATTCAAGAATTATTTACACTGCCATTATAATGTATGGTTAATTGATTGTTCTATCATCATTCATCATGATGTGGGGTAATTCTGCTTATATAGAATATATATTTTATATACATTGTATTTGTTCATTAGACATTTTCGTTTTTATTTGATAGTGGTTTTGGGTGGAACATTTTGATTCAGTAAAATATTGGGTGCTGGCTGTCTTATTTTCTTCAGGTTGAAAACAATCTAATTCAATTATATTTGGGCGTTTAAAAAAAACAGAAATTAACGGGCCATGTTTTTTTTTATAATTTATATTTGGAAATAAAATGTATGCAGTATGAATTGGTTGTGTAAACATAAGCTACAATTATACAAACTGATAAACGATTAACAAGTGTGTATCTAGAAACTAGAGATTTATGTGCTCATAAAAAAGTACATCAGAGACTGAATGAACCTTAATAGAAATTGAGTTAAGTAAATATTCTGCCATTTAAAATTATGTTATAAATGTAATATTTGGAGCTTTAAAAAATATCAACGCTAACAAATTACTCAAGGTTATACAGAATCATGTACACATAATGTCCCTAAAACTCTGTGATAATGCATATTTTATTGCAAAAGTAAATTTGACATGCTTGTGATTTTGTTTATTCAAATTCAATGTAAATTGTTATCTTTGTTTATTTTAATGCTGCATTGACAAGTGTCCATTAATTTTTGTTGAGACTAAAGCTTTTTTGTATTAATTCTGAATTAGCACAACTATTTTTGTTCACATGTTGCTTTTATATTATGATGATTGTTTCAAAATGTGTTATTTTTTCTATGACATAATGTGCCAAGATAAATTTTATCTTATACTATATCACTTTGTTTTTATGGCTGACATACTTGTTTCTCCCTGTCAGCAGTATAATTACCTATTGACATGTTTATATTATTTAACAGTAACCAGATTTGTTATTTCTCCTCATTTCCGCTGATTTCCTCCCATTCAATGTCAAACTTATTTTGCAAATGGTTATTAACTGTGCTGGATCTCGATACAAAGATAAAATTTAGTTGAACCCTGTACTGGGGATAGGACATTTTCCTTTCCTGAGGTGGTTGTTAACCCTTTCAGTGCTGGAACCGCATTTTTAAGGCCTTTGCAAACAGTTTGGATCCAGATGAGACGTCACAGAACGTGGCGTCTCATCAGGATCCAAACTGTTTGCTATTCTGATAGTATTATTGAAAAAAAAATCGAAGAAAATGCTAATGTTAAAAATTCAGCAGACGATATTTTAGCAGACGACAAATTTCCCAGCATGCAAAGGGTTAAATCCCACCCTCGTTATCTCATATCACTCTCACTACTACGTGTTTTAGACAAAGATCACTATGTGATTGGCAAGGTTGATCTGGTGTAATATTGATACTGTCATTAGCCAGAAAGGCACTACAAAGATTACAAACATGTAATTCTGTTTATTACCTGTTTCATAGATAATGGTAATTGTCATAGCATTTTCATAGCTTTTTTATGCCCCCAGTAGTTTGGCATATAGCAGTCGGATTGTCTGTCCATCGGACATTCTACTTTTCGGACTTTTTTCAAGATATTGACCCGATATTTGGTGTGTTGGTCTACCTTCATGACTAACAGATAAGTACGAGTTCTGTTGCGGTCCATTGAGTTATGGGCCTTGGACTTTCAACAATTTCTTTCCGGAGAATTTTTACACTTTCAGACTTTGAACTTGGACATTTTTTCTATAATAGCCATTTTGTGGCAAATTTTTACTTAAGATTTTTAGATATTTAGTTTGGGGTTTTTATATGTGAGTCAACCAACATGACTTACAGATGAAGTTGCTGTCCATCGGCATGTGGCAAAATTATGGGCCTTGGACTTAGAAGTTTTCTTTCTGGAGTAAAAAAAAAACGCTTTCAGATATTAAGCTAATTCTTGGTATGTTACTCAACCTACATGACTTACAAATGAAGTGCAAGTTTTGTTCCCGTCCATTGATTTTTGGCGTAGTAATGGGCCTTGGGCGAAGAAATTTTCTCCATATTACCCTTTTCCATAGTTTTTTTACGCAACGCTTTCAGATATTGATCTGATTTTTGTTATGTCAGTCTACCTATATGACTTTCAAATCAATTTTGAGTTTTGTTCATGAAGTAACAGGCATTGGACTTTTAATTACAACTTCCTTAATTTTCTCCAAAACGCTTTCAGATATTGTCCAAGGCCCGCAACTTTGTCAAATATAAATGGACAATAACTTTGTCATGATGTTTTCTATTGGGATATAACTGGTCTGTGGCTTCAAAGCGCAGTAGGGGGCATTGTGTTACACAAACGCAGCTCTTGTTAAAGATGTTTTATGAATGCTTCTCTGCTATGCCTACAGAAAGATTTGATATATTCACACAGCTTTATTAACACTAGAAAGACAATCCTTAAATAGTTCCCTTTACAAAGCTGAGTTTAGCTACATATTACCTATATATAATGTGCTGAGTATTTAACATGTTAATTGTGTTCACTCAGTTTGAGTTTGCAGTGGTGAAATGGAACTGGTATTTGTCATAACACCAGAAATTCCTGGGTTTGACCCTGGCTGAGGTAGCATTTTCAAAACCTTCCAACGCCTTGTCATTATTTTCAGGAAATGAACCTGAAAAAGTCTCTGTAAGCCAAAAGCTTTTAATGGTATCAAGCTTAAATTAAACAATTGTAATTAAATTAACAATCAATATTTAATATGAACAAAGACTGATGGGACCTATGGTGCAAATTTGCTTTTAAAATCATTAGATTTAACTGAACAAGATCTCTCCCTAACCTTACAAATGAAGTGGAAATATAATGCTCAGAATGTTAGACTAGATGTAAGGGTGATTAGACATAAAATGAAGTGTAAATGTAGTTATAAAATTAAACTTGATCGCCCTTAAATGTACAAAACAATACACATGGTAATGCCACAAAATGCAGGATTTCAAAGTTTAAGGCATACATTAAATTAAAAACATTGTGCAATCTCAAGCTTAAATAGGTTTGTATATCCATACACAACTTCCGGTTAATACCTCCACACCAAAGGCAAGTTAGTAGATCTAGTAAACAACCGTTTTGTAAATGTGAGTGACCTTGAATTTCTCACAACACTACCGGCATAAACAAATCTTGCTTTTTGGTGGATAGTTTTTCTATTTTAAAAAGCTGTGACCTTGACCTTGCTTGACCCAAGAGATCCCAAGCTAGATATACATGTAAGCTAACTTTACCTAACTGGCCCCAAAGGCTCTCCCATGATAGAATTCATACAAGTAAGTTACAAACAAACGCTCATGGCAATTCCTCTATTCTAACTCTAGTTATATAGTTTTTTATTTTTTAATAGAGGTGACCCTGACCTTACTTGCTCAAAAGCAATCTCCATTTCAGCAACCCAGACACAAAATTTCAGTACAATTTCTACATCAAAACTAATAATAGTTTAGTAACAGTGACCTTGAAATTACATGCCCCTAATACAACGCTAAGCTAGGTCTACGTGCAAGCTTGCTGTATCCAAAATGTCCTCAAGACTGGTTAATGCACACTAAAGTTCATAACCAGAAACTACCAGTCTGATGCCGCCAGCCTGCAATACTTCTATCTTATAACCAGGGTTTTAAACTAAGTTGGTACCTGGTTAAAATATTCAGATTTGTACTGATAGCAAACACATACATGTACTGCACAACATTCAGAAATATCATAATCAAATCTGTTGAAATCAGTATACTTTTTAAGGACTGTTCTATGTTGAATTGTGTTTGAAGTACATTGTACATGTATATTACATCAAAAATACTAACGCAACAATTTAATTATACACACCAATATTAAAACTTTTTTATGTATAAGTAAAAAGTGCAATACAACTTGTGAAAATGTCATATAAACAAGAGCACCGCCTTGCGGGTGCAGACCGCTCATCTATTTTCTTTTTAAAGGTGAAGGGACTCTCATTTTCAATCACAAAGGAGGGAGGAGTGGAGTGAAGAGGGGTGTATAGTGTGGGGTTGTGAACATTTATTACATTATCTTCCAAAAAAGCGAAAAAAAAAAAATAAAAAAAATCGGGGGGTTGGGGGGGGGGCGATGGGGGGGGGGGGGGGGGGGTTTGGGTGCGATGGTAGGACGGTACAAACATAACAGTTTTAAAAAAAAAATGGGAGGCGGGGGGGGGGGGGGTATAGTGTGAGGGTGTGGTGGTAATTTGTGAGATGATCTTAAAAAAAAAAAAAAAAAAAAAATGGGGGGGGGTGGGGTGGGGTAAAGTGTGAGGGTGTGGTGGTCATTTGTGAAATGATCTTAAAAAAAAAAAAAAAAAAAAAAAAAAAAATGGGGGGGGGAGGGGGGGGAGGGCACGGGGGATGGTTTTGGTGGAGTCTATTGTGGTATGTCAGGTAAGAGTAGTTTCATCAAAGTATCAATCAAATCTAATCATAAATAAAGAAGTTATGGCAATTTTAGCAAAATTTAATAATTTGACCTTGAGAGTCAAGGTCATTCAAAGGTCAAAGTAAAATTCAAGTTGCCAGGTACAGTAACCTCATGATAGCATGTAAGTATTTGAAGTTTGAAAGCAATAGCCTTGATACTTAAGAAGTAAAGTTGATCGAAACACAAAATTTAACCATATATTAAAAGTTACTAAGTCAAAAAAGGGTCATAATTCCGTTACAATGACAACCAGAGTTATGCAACTTGTCCTTTTACTGTACCCTTATGATAGTTTGTGAGTGTTCCAAGTATGAAAGCAATATCTATGATACTTTAGGGGTAAAGTGGACCAAAACATAAATCTTAACCAAATTTTCAATTTTCTAAGTATAAAGGGCCCATAATTCCGTCCAAATGCCAGTCAGAGTTACATAACTTTACCTGCACGGTCCCCTTATGATAGTTTATAAATCTTGCAAGTATGAAAGCAATAGCTTTGATACTGTAGGAATAAAGTGGACCTAAACACAAAACTTAATCAAATTTTCAATTTTCTAAGTATAAAAAGGGCACATAATTCTGTCAAAATGCCAGTCAGAGTTACATTACTTTGCCTGCACAGTCCCCTTATGATAGTTAGTAAGTGTTGCAAGTATGAAAGCAATAGCTTTGATGCTTAAGGAATAAAATGGACCTAAACACAAAACTTAACCAAAATTGTCAATTTTCTAAGTATAAAAAGGGCACATAATTCTGTCAAAATGCATGCCAGAGTTATCTAACTTTGCCTGCCCAGTCCCCTCATGATAGTAAGTAAGTGTACCAAGTTTGAATGCAATAGCATTGATACTTACTGAGAAAAGTGGAACTAAACGCAAAACTTAACCAAAATTTTCAATTTTTTAAGTATAAAAAGGGCACATAATTCTGTCAAAATGCACGCCAGAGTTATCTAACTTTGCCTGCCCAATCCCCTCATGATAGTAAGTAAGTGTACCAAGTTTGAATGCAATAGCATTGATACTTTCTGAGAAAAGTGGACCTAAACGCAAAACTTAACCGGACGCCGACGCCAACGCCGACGCCAAGGTGATGACAATAGCTCATAATTTTTTTTCAAAAAATAGATGAGCTAAAAAGGCATAATTACTATCAAAACAAGAAACCGTTGGAGACGGGTGATGCTCACCAAAGTTTTTTTTGTCACAATATTGCACTTTATATTCAGATAAAAGGAAACATCTTGAGGGGCATAACTTTGGACAAAATAATACGATGGATGGTTTAGCAACTTAAAAATTAAAAATTTCAAAGGGCCATAACTCTCGAAATAAATCATCTAACCAAAACCCACAAATAATATGCGCATCTCCTCAAGGTAGTTAAGCTTCCCATAAAGCTTCATTGAATTCCAGTCAGTAGTCCGGGAGAAATATCCCGGACAAGAATTGCACTATATGTACAGTTTATAGAAAATTTCAAAGGGCCATAACTCTGTGAAAAATCATCCGACCATAACCGGCTGATAATATGCACATCTCCTCTTGGTAGTGAAGCTTCCCATAAAGTTTCATTGAATTCCCGTAATAAGTTGCTGCGAAATAGCTCGGACAAGAATTGCACTATATGTACGATGGAAAATTTCAAAGGGCCATAACTCTGTGAAAAATCATCCGACGAGAACTGGCTGATAATATGCACATCTCCTCTTGGTAGTGAAGCTTCCCATAAAGTTTCATTGAATTCCTGTCATTAGTTGCTGAGAAATAGCCCGGACAAGAAATGCACTATATGTACAATGGAAAATTTCAAAGGGCCATAACTCTGTGAAAAATCATCCGACCACAACCCGCTGATAATATGCACATCTCCTCTTGGTAGTGAAGCTTCCCATAAAGTTTCATTGAATTCCATTCATTAGTTGCTGAGAAATAGCCCGGTCAAGAAATGCACTATCTGTACAGTTAATGTCAAAGTTCAAAGGGCCATAACCCTGTGAAAAATCATCCGACCAAAACCCGCTGATGATATGCACATCTCTTGGTAGTGAAGCTTCCCATAAAGTTTAATTGAATTCCGGTCGTTAGTTGCTGAGAAATAGTCCGGACAAAAATTGTGAACGGACGGACCGACACACGGACAGACGAAGCGGTGACTATATGCTCCCCCAAAAAAAATTTGAGGGGGAGCATAACAATGAATGATTGTCTATATTATTACTAAAAAATAGATAATAACATATCATAAAACAGAACAATTAGTTACAGCATGAAAATCTTGTACATAAGTAGAACCACAAGTCTCCATATGAACAACACAGTCTGACAAACCACCACTGACTAGGAATTCTTGAGATAGTCTGGCAGTGTGTCGCTAGCACATCGGAAGCCCAGATTGTGTGCAGAGCTGTCAGGAGTATTCTGACTGCGGGCTGCACAGCGGTATCGGTAACAGTATGACTGGAAAACATCAGCAACACATATCCAAATTACAAGGCAATCTTATTTGTGCTTGACATAAAAATATTTAAAATAATGTATAACATATATTTTTGGGTCTAGTACACAGCGCATCCTAAAAATGAACCTTTCATCATTGTTTTATAAATCAAAATTAGTATTTATATTAAAATTATGCAATTCCTTAAAACAATCTGAAACTATAATTTGTCACAATACCAATGCTGCCGGTCATAATATGTAGCATGTGTTAGAAATGCCTTTATTAAAAAAGGGCATACCTTTTGCAATTTGTTAGTGTAGGATGATACAAACTGCGCATGCATAAAAAAGAACAAGGAATAATTCCTGACAAGTTTGAATGTTGTATGCGGAAAAGTTTTGAAGAACGCCTTCAGAGAAGTTTGTGTCAACAGACAGACTGACAACCAGATGTCCATGGTTATTTCAGTATACCCCACCCGCTTTGTAACAGAGGGTATAAAAACATTGATGGAAGACCGTCCTATATCAAACCATTGATATAAGGCATCTGACGTGTAAAACAGATTACCTTGTGACACTGGAAAGACCCTCCTTTCTTTACTTTGTCTGTACCTGAGGCTGGTCCCTTCTGTAACACGTACAAATTTCAATTATTGCCTTTTAATCCCGGCAAAACTGGTGCCAAAATCTGAAGCATTTTTATGGTATTAACGCGATAATTTAACAAAAGTAAAACACTGAGCAAAAAGTTTGCATGAAACAAATTAGGTTCAATGAATATTTGCTGGATTGCTTTGGCTACATTTTAACCTTTTGGCATAAAGGAAAAGTAATCATCAAAATTAAAGGGGTAAATAGAGAAAAATATGAGGTTTAACGTGCCAAGTCTGCCAACCCATTTTTAAGCTTAAACTGCTTGTATTGGATAATTGTTCATTATTCAAAGCAAATCCTACTGAATTTTCAAACTAAAATACCAACATATTTGTTTGACTTTACCATTTTGGCTTTAAACAAGAGCTGTCTCCATCGGAAGACATATGCCCCCGAAAAATGCTTTTTCAAAACCTAAACGCAGATTTCGAAACCTAACCGCGGACCCTAAGTTCAAGGTCAAGTTTTTGAACTTCAAAATTTGTGTGCTCATGGAAAGGCCTTGTCCATATACACATGCATACCAAATATGAAGGTTACATCTGAAGGGACATAGAAGTTATGAGCATTTTTCGAAACCTAAACGCAAAAGTTTGATGGACAGACAGACGGATGGAAAGACAGACAGACAGACGGACGAACTGACGGACGGACAGTGCGACTGCTATATGCCACCCTACCGGGGGCATAAAAATCGCATGCATGTTATACATGGGGGCAACTTACGGTACTTTGTAGTGTATTAACGAGACATGCTGTAAAGTAGTCGTTAGCAGTGTAAAGGTGCCTTTTCTTCTTAAACACAAGCACTGTGTTAGATTAAACTTTAACAATAAGTTCCAGTCATGTGCTGTTTCCTCAGTGTTTCAATGAATTTTAACATTTTATAATACCTACAATATTGTTCTTTACAGAATTCTAAAATGTATTACCTGCATGGAGGTCTTACTAATGTGCTTTTTGAGCCCCAGGAAATTAATTGATTTGTATACTAAGTTTACGTAACTGCTTAAAGGGCGTATTGCCAGTTAATATGGTTTAATATTTTCATACATAAGATTATCTTTCAATAAGTATTTATTAAATGCAGTAGTAACATCTTAATGAATGAAATGTACATGAAGTAGCACTATAGGCGTTTGCACTATCCATAACATGACTGTAGTGTAGTTAAATTATCAATGAAGTAGTCTATGTTAGTAGGCATGCATTCAAATCTGATTAACATAATTCGCAAAAAGCTATTGCGGGTCCTTTTATATATGGGTATTACATATTGTTTCTTCACAATATTATCCATATAACATTGAGAGTATCTAAAGTCTGCCATAAAAAAAGACCATCACTATGCCCCTTAATTGCGTTTTTTCCAATTAAAGTGTAAACATAAAAACAACAAATTTCCTCACATAAAACAAAATAATCTTAGTGGTGTAATGCATATACTCAAAAGTGCCATTGCTCATTATGAAACATATATTCCCCTACATTACATTTTTAACCTTTTGAGGTAATAGACACAAATTGATTAAATATTGAAATAAACATTGTATAAAGACTTTAAGTTGTCAGTGTTGTTAAGGAACGGGTCTGTATTATTAATTTAATCAAGATAAATACCAATATAATCATCGTTTTCAAAATGCTAATATGGAAGGAGTTGTAGCTTTAGGGCAGTTACAGAATTACCCACAGCACCAGTAATAAGTTAATAATAAAAAAACTGTATAATCAATGTAAATATTTTTACCATGTTATTACAACGCTTTTTTTTTTCAATTGATAGTAAATATTGAACTATTCATATCATCAGCAGGTCAACATAGCATTTCAAAATACTTATGAGCCTTAATGCATGTGTGTAAATTTGTCCCAGATTAGCCCATGCAGTCTGTCATCCACTGCCTAAAGTGGATTTTTGTTAAAAAAAGACGTCCTTGTAACAAAAAATATCATTAAAGCCAAAAATGTTGTCCCTGATTAGCCTATGTGGACTGCGTAGGCTTATCCGGGACAACACTTTACGCTCATGCGTTAAGCCCCATTTTCACACAGCAAGACTCCTATACAGATACTCACATAGTTGTTCTTGGGTGTGGTGTTGTGGCTGGTCTCCCACCAGTCCTGGGTCCACTCCCACACATTGCCGATCATGTTCTTCACACCAAACTTGTTCTGCTCTGGGTATTCTGTTACCTGGGTGACAATAAAAGAACATGATGACAAGATGTGAATGATAGTGTGAAAGCCATGGAACAGTGATCATGGTGCATTGAGGAATATAAGTCGTGGTATGAATTCATGTTTCAATTTTCTTCTTTAGATAATGCTGTTCTAGCCATTGTGCATTAATAATGATAAATGTGTGAATATTCATGAATATTCCTCATATAATATACGGGTGTTTCTTTTTGCTTATTTGATAATCACTGTGAACTTCGAATTTCTATGCTTATAGATTTCAAGTTCACTGCTATAAAAAGGGCCTCTTCTGGGTTAATTGAGATAAATGAATGTGTGAAAAGTATCATCCCATATTAGCCTGTGCATTCCGCACAGGCCTAAAAGGGATGACACAATTTTTATGGAATTTTACATTAAACGAAGTCTGTGCTCAATGCAAATCAAGTTTAAGTGTCGTCCCTGATTAGCCTGTGCAGACTGCACATGATTTAAGCCCAGTTTTTCCAGAGCGAGGCTCAAATAAAACAACCAATCACTACCGGTGCAGATCCAGTGTAACCATCGTCTGCTGTGTTTTCCTTGGGAAATTCTCCATGCCAGATATTCATCCAGTGCTTTTCTTTTGGATTCTCGCTGTTTCCCCAGGCATATAACCTGTATTTAAAAACAATTTTATACTTAAATTTGAAAAGTTTGAGACATCATACAAATACCTAAACACTTTGAGACAAACACATGCAATTTAGCAAAAATTGCAAACATAAATCTAAATCCTTTTATTGAACTGTCTCTACTACAGGAGTTTGCAATTGTATACTTGTACTAATATAATTTTGTAACATTTCTAAAACTGGCTGATATTCAACTTTATTGACAACAGATTTTTTCTAAATTTGGACATCTTCAAACAACTTCTGAGGCTCTGGTTATATAGTTTGTGTTCAGTTACACCAATCTGAATGAAGGCTATGGAATATGCATCAATTTATGCAAACTCAATACACTATTTCAAGATCTCACGCAGGTCTTTTTTTTCCAAACAATTCAGTTAGATGTAGGAGACACAATCAAAAGACTTTCGCTACACAAGACACCTTACTTGCCGACCCTGCTCCTTCAACATTCAAACAATTCAGTTAAATCTAGGAGATACAATCAAGAGAATTTGGCTACACGAGACATCTTACTTGTCGACCCTGCCCCTTCTACATTCAAACAATTCAGTTAACTCTAGGATACAATCAAGAGAATTTGGCTACACGAGACATCTTACTTGTCTTCCCTGCCCCCTCTACATGCAAACAATTCAGTTAACTCTAGGAGATACAATCAAGAGAATTTGGCTACACGAGACATCTTACTTGTCTTCCCTGCCCCCTCTACATGCAAACAATTCAGTTAACTCTAGGAGATACAATCAAGAGACTTTCGCTACACGAGACATCTTACTTGTCGTCCCTGCCCTCTCTACATGCAAACAATTCAGTTAACTCTAGGAGATACAATCAAGAGACTTTCGCGACACGAGACATCTTACTTGTCGTCCCTGCCCTCTCTACATGCAAACAATTCAGTTAACTCAAGGAAATACAATCAAAAGACTTTGGCGACACGAGACATCTTACTTGTCGTCCCTGCCCCCTCTACATGCAAACTCCCACTCAGCCTCAGTGGGTAGGCGCTTGCCGGCCCACTTGCAGAACGCTACTGCGTCGTTCCATGACACATGCAGCACTGGATGGTCCATTCTATTAAGGACAAAGCAATGAACATCAAATATTGAAAACTGGCCATTGTCATTGTCATCTCAATATAACTTTTCTCCATTTTAATGAAACTTGCATCTCATGTATATTTTCGAAATTTTTATTAAAATTCAAAACACAGGTAAAGTGGTACAATTTATCAGTTTTACAACTGTGTTTAGGTACTTATTACTCGTTTTGTGTTTTGTGTGTTTCCCATATACATTGTATTCCATATAGTATCCGGAAATCAATGTCTGAAAACTTGCAGCATTCTAAACAGACTGGCTTGCACAGGTACTTGAAAAAAATTGTTTGGTCCTTATATATATAATAAGAGTTATATATATAAGGACCAACACAATTTTTTTCAAGTACCTGTGCTGGCCGGAGTCCCAATAATTGGGTCCAATTATAGGCATACTTATATTTGTGTGATTCATGAATAAAATTTGTGCTCACTCAATTTACATACTTTTTATCATCAAACAAATGTTAACTGCTTTTGTACAAATAAAATACATTATTTATTTGATTAAAGATTTTTTTCGCAAAAAAAATTTAACAAAATGACTAGCTTTACTTCATCATGACTCAACTTTCAGACACTAAATTAATATCATAAAATAGCATGAATGATAAAGCTATCATAATTTCTAAGGAAAAAATGGCTAATCTTTTCAAGCAAAGTTATAGTTTGATTCAATTTTTGTTTGTTTGTCAAACTGACGTAACATGGGATCATTGTCTGCATTGCCAGCAAATGTAAAGCATTAAAGTCTACTGAGCAAACACCAACATCAACTACTTAGATCAGAAATGCTATTCAGTATTCAGAGTGTGTGCACATGGTCACATAAAAACATTAACCCTTTGCATGCTGGGAAATTTGTCTTCTGCTAAAATGTTGTCTGCTGAATTTCTAATATTAGCATTTTCTTCGATTTTTTTCAAAGAATACTATCAGAATAGCAAACAGTTTGGATCCTGATGAGACGCCACGTTCTGTGGAGTCTCATCTGGATCCAAACTGTTTGCAAAGGCCTTCAAAATTCGGTTCCCGCACTGAAAGGGTTAAGTGCTGGTTTTAACAAGGAAGCTGTACAAGTTCTACCCAGACAACTGAATCAGAAATGGTTCAAGACTAAATTATTTTACAAAATTAAGCAAAATAGCTTAGATTATATAGGAAAATACATTAAAAAATCCACTGCTACTGAGCCATATTGGAAGCAACTACCTGTCCTCAATGCTGGTGTCTGGCCCCTCAGGGTGTCTCCAATCAGCACCATCAACTGGCAGCCACCAGGGGGCTGCTGCTACCTGGACACGACACAGAGCACAGCAGGTACTTCACTAACAATGTTTACAGAAAATGAAAAAAATATTGAAGTGAATTATATTGTTATACATTATATTATTTTCAAAAACTAAAATACTGTAAATGAGTGAAAGTATTTTGTATTTATTATCTTTAAAAATAATCATCTGATTAACTTATTTAACTTACTGCCTGTGTAACTTTTTCCAGGACCTTTTTATCCAGGTATGTTTCCATCACAAATGAGTTTCCAAACGATTCTGCCTGTTTGAATGAATAAAAAAAAAGCTTGATATGATCTTAAAAAACCAGGGCAAGAAACTTTGATTTATTATTTACCTATAGATTATCTGACTGAATATATTTGTGGTATCAAACACAGAACATCAGATAGGATTTTTTTTATCTTAGTAAGAAATCCGTTTCAAAGGGGATGGCCAAAAATTTTGATTTTAATGTAGTAAGAAAATATATAGAAAAAGGAATATATGGTTGAAGTGGTGTGAATCGTGGGCTTGCCAAATATGTCACTAAATCTGATTTTGAGAGTATGCAAACGGCATGCTAGGGGGGGTCCGGGGGCATGCTCCCCCAATTTTTTTTTATCTCTATGAAGCCGTACGTTCGTTCTAGAGAGGTTTCTGACAATATCATAGTGTGAAAATATATATCAAAATATGGCGTGATAAACTCGAATATGATACCATTAATCTTTGATTTTAAAACATGCGATTTTGCTTGAAGATTTATATTCTAGAATTATGTCGGGGCATATCATTTAATGTATGTCTAAATAAAACCATGATATGGTATGGTATAAAATAGGACCACTTTTGGATAAAAGTAACTAAATCTTAATTTGTATTGTTAAAACACAAATAAAAGAGACATTATAAAGCAAAATATCCATCTTTTAGATAGCAACTATGTCTATCATATTTACTCGATAACTCTAGTCACTTACATATTGTCTTGTATTCTCTACCTATAGCAAACTACTTTTTAAAACAATACATGTAAACTGTATACATTCTAATTAATGCAAGGTCTCCTGTATTACATGCATTACATGTATACAGCTCTCGCCACGATGGACCCCCTTCTGCCTCCTGAACAGACCGCACCATCATAACCTTGGACGCGCATTTTCTGAATGTTTACTCCAAGAGCTTGAAGGTTCTCGAGGAAGGCATTAGCCAGAGCTTCGCCGGTGGTAGACTTGCACTCAGCAATCCCAACGAACTCCTCCTGGAGACATGCTTTCTCTGCATCGTAAAATCGAAGGCAGAGAGCCATTTGCTCCATAGTGGCAGCATCGGTGGCTTCGTCCGCCATGAATCCGAAGCCCCAGGGCCCTCAATCTGTCAAATCCATGGCCGAAATTCGGCTGCATCCCCCCCCCCTGAAAAGTATACTTTTTTCCCCTTTTTGGGGGATAAATTCCCCCTAAAAAAAAAAAAAAAAACATTATTGATACATGTAGATGTCTCATGATTATTATATCTCAATTCTATTTTAATTTAATCTTGTCAAACATACTGAATTATGAAATAAGCAATGAATATAGTTCAAACATGTACAAATGTAATAATTAGATAGTAAGTAAAAAATCCCCCAAAAAGGGAAACGCTGCGAAAATTCCCCCTGCTATGGGTAGCGACCCGCTTCCCCTAAAATGGATCGAGGGCCCTGCGATCATAGATACACAAATTTCAATCAGTTTGTTGTGGATCTGTGGGGATAAATACATTGTCTTACAATCTCCGCTTTCTAGGTGTCCTCTCATGATAGGGTCAAGTTTTGCCTTGCGTTTCAACAACGCTCTGAAATTTCCCATTTCCTCATCGTCACTACCACGTAAAACAATATTTTGTTTTTCACACAACACAATTACATCCACGATGCCTATAATAATTTTTCTGTTCTTCTCTACAAGAGGGTTGTAATTTGCATTTAAGGTACACTCAATATCTTTCTTTTAAACTCGTTCAATTGCTAAGAAATCGTCCGCCCTTTCTACTTGAGCAATATGGTCACGGTTTTTCTCGTGCTTCTTCAGAGTGGATGACACGTTGCTCCAATCCAGGTATGGCTGCCTGATCAAATGAAAGTATTTAGTATCACCAGCAAATAGGTAACAAGGAGCACAGAACACTCCATTGGTCTTCTCAGAGTTAGTAGTACGCAGCCAGGAATAGTTCTTGAAATATTTCGGTTGAAGCGATCTGGAACCTCTGTAATGAAAATAATTATTGGTAACAAAATAAGATCAGTAACATGTTACGCTATTTTTGGTGAGAGGTGTAGCTAGCCTAAAAATATGACCCATTTCAAATTTGTGCACATAAAATATAGTAACGCGTTTCTGATGATTTAAAGCCGGAACATAGCAATTATATTTGGACCTGTCATACCTCAGTATTTTGCAAAATTATAATAATTCGGAAAAGATTTTGAATTTCATGAATTTGCATGCACAGAGCACACTAAGATTTAACCTACCTAACAGGGAACTTATACAAATGAACATAGCTCCAGTCTGCAGTCAACAGGTGTACTTGATCTGTACTGGATGTTGGCTGGTCTGATTTTCCGTCGAAAACGTGTCTGTCCGGGGACGACATCAAATTAGCAGCCATTCTTAAAATCGCCCGCTTCATAAACAATCCATTCGGATACATATAGTGGAAAAAAATTGATAGAGCGCAGTCGATAATAATTTTTTGTATAGTCACCACCAAAAGAAACGTGACCTCGCAAATGGTAAAGCTTGCGTTTTCTTTTAAGTCGAAAAAAAACCAAAAGTGTTTTCGATATGAAAACACATCTCTAGCTTTAAAAATATGCATAACCCGGGTAAGGCATCACATTTTGTTGCATTTTTCGATCACTTAAATTTTGTATTTTTTTCCAAACAGCGTACGCACGTGCGTATTTGCGTATGCCTAGCTACGCCCTTGGCTTGAGCTTGAAACTGGGGCATCTGTTTATTGTATCTATTTGACATACAGTATAGTTTTGATCTCAACCTGTACATAAAACACTTAGAACATATTTGACTGCCATAAATGTAATAAACATTTTATTGTATTAATGAAATATAATTGTTATAATAAATTAGTTATAATCAGAGCCTATTTTATATATTCTGGCAGGAAAAGGTTTATACAGTATTTGGAATGTTTGGTATTACCTCTGTTTTATATCCAGTATTCTTTACAAACAGTTGGAATTCTGCGTTACTAACTTCATATTTATCTAGATAAAATTCATTGATTGTCATTTTCCTTGCTGGTCCCTCACCGTCTGCCACAAACACAGGCTGGTTGGTCCCCATAGTAAACGTTCCTGCAGGAATCAAAACCATTTGGTTAGTTCTCTGGAATTCTATCTCCTCATTGTCAGTGTACTTGGCCTGTTCATGTACGTGCCTCTCGTCTGGACTGACCTCGGCCTGCTTCCGACTGACTGAGCAGCCACAGCCACCTTCGGGTTTTGTTTCCGCATCTTTATTGCACGTTTCTGAACTACATGATTCGCATGACAGTCTATGTGCTTGCAGTAAAATCACAAAAACCACTGCTAAAATTCCTGCCACGAAACCGGAAGCCATTTTATTATGACAGCTTACTAATCTCATTTTATCAGCCTCTTTCCATATACTATATCATAGATGATAACGTTACTGATCAGTAACAAATTATATCTTGTAATAAGATATATAAACTTAAGGAGGAAACGTCATTGCGTTATCAGTTAAGACCGATGTGTACACGACGAACATCGCCAACAAGCAGCATAGTCGACAGCGACGCAAAAGTTCGCTGAATTACAACAACAACAACAAATACAAATACATTATTGTTGAACATAACAACACGTTTGTTAACGTCATTAAAACACATATTTAAGAGTATTCATTTGAGATTTGCATAACCAACTGTCTGTTGAAGGGCGCAGATACCATTGCATTTTGTCATCGTTGCCTTTATTTTCTTAGACAAGGTAAATAATTGTGTTACATTAATACAAACGTATTTCGGATGTTGTTATTCGGACATACATTATAATTTGCTCCCTAAGTTAGCGCCGTACACAGTTTATTTACCCTCATTAAAATTGAAATCCTATTCATACATAACTGATGATTTACAATTAAAATGAACTCAAATTAATTGGAATTGTGTTTATTGTATAATACAATGAACAAAAATGCAATAAACTCTAATAATTAGTTCTGTTATAGCTATTACTATGGTTTATGGATGTTTCGTGCCACTACCAGTTCATGCCACTGATATTTGTGTTAAAAAGAGGTAGACGTCCCACTGATAATATATAGGCAGATAGGTGTCAATAATGCCATATAGGTGTGAATGATATTTGAGTATATATTAATGTTGAAAATTACAACAACAGGGGTGGTATTCCAGAAACATCAAAGTCATTTTTTAAATAATTTCACTTAAAGTCAAAATTACAATGTTTTGTATTTTTTTACTAAATAAGGAAACACATGTTTTGGGGGTATTCCTAAAATAACATTGGCATAATGATGTTATTTAAATGTATATCTTGATGCCAATCTATGGCAATATGAAATGAAACACGAAAATTTCCCAATTTTAGGATAAGAATAAAATTTAACTTAAGATTCTTCTGGAATACGAACGGTACAATGTTGACAATTATAATAATAAATAACTAAAAATAAAATGATTTATTGTTATTAACTTATTATACAAATATTTGTAAATAGTTCATTATGTTCAATAAATATAAAACATAAAGTGTTGTTATTTTTTATGCATCATGTGTATGTGTTTGTAAAAATAAAATGATTTATTGATAGTGTAAAAACGTGTGTTGTTCGTTGAATTCACAAAACCAGTAATAGCTTGCGAATATCCTTGTGTGTACTGTGCACGGAATGTTGGTGAAGAGGATAAAGCCAACTCATGCGATGAATGTGAAAGATGGCAGCATCTGTCGTGTGAGACTGGGGTCAGTGTGACCTAGGGTTTTACATGCCTCCTGTTGTGCCGTGAGGCAGAAACAGTGGATCTAACAATCTGCCTAGTGTCAGAACACACCCTGACTCGGGTACACCAGAAAATATTCAAAGAAGTGCACGGGCGACTCTTCGAGATCTGGGAGAAGTACAAAGACGATGACATAACAACTACTGAACTGCTAAGAGCGTGCAGCTATATCATCGGGCTGGGACCTAGCACAACCATGGACAAAATCCACAATGACTTCTGAAATGCAATACATTGTATATCTGATTTGTGTATGTATAGGATAGGATAGTATGCTGTTGTATTTTTGTTTATATATTTATGTACTTTTGTATATGTGTATTAAAACATTTTAAATTGTATGTATGCATTCACTATGATATTGTTAATGTCAATTTATTGCAAATATTTCAATATATTTATGTAATAAATCTAGATAGTGTTAAAATGTATGTATGCATTCACTTCTGATATTGTTAATGTCAATTTATTGCAAATGTTTGAATATATTTATGTAATCAATCTAGATATTGTTAAAATGATTGTATGCATTCACTATTGGATATGGTTAAAGGGGCCTTTTCACAGATTTTGGCATTTTTTTAACTTATTCATTAAATGCTTTATATTGATAAATGTAAACATTGGATCATAAAAGCTCCAGTAAAAAATCAAGAAAAAAAAATAAAAAAAGGAAAAGAACATTGCACGGAGCAGGTTTCGAACCAGTGACCCCTGGAGTCCTGCCAGAGTCCTGAAGTAAAAACGCTTTAGCCTACTGAGCTATTCCGCCAAGTACACATTCATGACGTATTTTATACCTTATATAAGCAATCTTCGTAGTTTCACAAAATTTAACGACAAAAACAGAACTCTCCAAATTATTCAATCGTTTCGCGTTGCAACGCTTTATAATTTTTAGGTTTTAAAATCGTCAAAAGATGCATATAATGGCTATATTAGAGCATGGTTAATGTTCAGTATTACTGTTTCCTCACAAATATCATAACTAAAACGAAAACTTACGAATCTGAAAAAACTTTTTTCCAATTTTGTCAATTTACCAAAGCGTGAAAAGATCCCTTTAATGTCAATGTTTTGAAAATGTTTTATGTAATTTTTTGTTAATGTATTGTGTTAACAATGTAAATTGACTCTTAAACAATCATGATATAAAACAATCTTGTTTTAACATTGAACAGATGTTACAATCAAAGGTGCGAAAGTTTGCTGTTATTATTCACACCTTCTATACGGTATTACTCACACCTATCCACCTATATATTATCAGTTGGGCGTAACGTCCAATGCCCTCCTACACAAATATCAGTGGCACAAACTGGTAGTGGCACGAAACGTCCAGCACCCATTACTATAATACTATAACTCTCTAATTATACTCCTTTAATTGACGTTTCGGCATAATGCCTTTATCAAAACATTGGAAATTCTATGTTAACTACATGTTTACGTCTTTTCACTGCACAATTTAAATAACAATGTTATTTTATTGTGTATGCATTGTTATTCTTTGTTATTTAAATTGTGCAGTCAAAAGACGTAAAAATGTAGTTAACATAGAATTTCCAATGTTTTGATAAAGGCATTATGCCGAAACGTCAATTAAAGGAGTATAATCAGAGAGTTATAATTATTTAATATGACTTCGGATAATTAAACTGAGCTTAAAATACTATAGTTAATAGATCATAGATAATATTTAAGTCTTGTATGCAGGCTAGCATGTGTTAGCATAAATGGTGATGGAACATTATACAATCTTGGGACGAATTGGAGAGGGAGCCCATGGGATTGTTCTCAAAGCAAAACACATTGAGGTAAGCAAATCTATTAGGGCTGTGGTTGACATGTTTGAGATTCTTTTCCCATAATGACAATATTTGTTTTTAATTCAATAGCTATCGTTTGAAAAAAAACTTAGCCTAATAATAATGACCTTATTAAAAAAAAAATAACCCTGAATTTGTTTTAATCTTCACATTTATTACACTTTGGGGTATTAATGTGTTTCTTACATTAGCAAAGCAAACATATACTGGTAGCATACTGCTGGGTAGCAAAATAAAAACTCGTTCTCATTTACATAGTATTTTTGAGAGTTGCCCATAATTATTTAATGTAACACTTTCTGAGTATGATGTAGAAATGCAGTCCAGAATTGCTATTGGTAAATTGGAAGAGATATTAATAGTGTTGATTTCAAAGTCCACTTAAGTTAATGTACATGAAACTTTTAGTTTAGTTTAAACCCATTTTTTTTAAACCTCAATTGTATTGAAAGTACTTACTACTTATTTGAAACACTGTCAAGTCCGTTTCCTGGGCCTAGAACCAGTACTTTGTGTCTTTGGGGGAGATCAAAAGAACGCTCCAACAGTGGGGATCAAACCTGTGACCTCCCGGTCGTTAGGCGGACATCATAATAAATAATTATCCATTACACCACAGCGGACTGATGCACATGAAACCTTGTAAGTTAACAGTTGTAAACAAATTCTCATCTATCATTTGGATATAAACACATTTAAATAAACAAATTTACTTTTTGACGTTAGTTTTGCTTTGGTTTCATTAATCTTATTTTAACAGCGATAGTTTTGTGTTTTTTTCATAAAGAACCTGAAAACTGTCAGGAAAAAATATGTTCCAAAATTGCGTCATTGGCAAAAGAACAAATACAAGTGTCTAGTTGTGTGTAAACACAAGCACCATTCTCCATGTACTCTGGCAAAACAAACCCATCCTTGTTAATTTTCTATTGCTTTCACCACTCTTTTTTTAACTTACTGGTAAAAAGAATCGTTTCTGTAAATAAAATGAGTCACAATATTGAAAAGCACAACAAAAATAAAGGAGGACATCAGCCTTATGGATGCCTGCCGTTGTCAAGGTATGGCTTCAAGAAAATAAAAACTTTTGATGATGACCAACCTGAGTCAGTGTCAAAAGAGTCCCTAGAAATGTATCAGTCAGGGTCTCAGTATAATATATGTAAATGTTATATGTCTTTGAGGAATAGTATCAGTCCCAAATGAGTACTGACAATCAGGGAAAAATATTTAAGCGTTTGTGCAAATAATTACCAATCAATTTAAAATACCAAAATTTGAAGATTTCATGCCATGATTTTTCATAATGAAATGTTTATTTGCGCTCATTTTTCCTTATTGGGTTGGTACAGATATTTGATAAAAACTGTACAAATCATGAAATTAAATCGCAAGTGAAAGATTTAGCCATCACCAATGACAACCTCCAACTACCGGTAGTCTGCTTTAATTGCAGGCCATCTAGTATGCGAACAGTTTTTACTATAAATTTATGCTACATATGAAAAGTGATATAACTTAATTATTAAAAATCTTTATGTCTTATGCCTTAGATGTCTTAACTAAATGTTAGATGCTTACAGATTTTTATCAATGTCATGTTTTAGGATAAAAACAAACTTTTTTATAGCATGTTCTTGTTTGGTCTTGTATGTTAAAAACTCATGCCTTAATTGCTGCCATTTGTTTATCATGATTTTATGTAACCTATCATTTCAGAGTGGCGAAGTTGTTGCCTTGAAAAAGATCCCATTGCGTAAACTGGAGGATGGTATACCAAATACTGCTCTCAGGTTTTACAACTTACTTTGGTTGCTTTTACATTTTCAAATTATCAATCATGTTAATATAAATATTTTAGTGAATAAATATACCCTGCATTAACAATTAAATGTTTTTACTAAATAAATCTGGATGGTTCAATTTTTGTTTTTGCAATTCTAGACTTTATATTGATGGTATAATTCCTTTGTTACTGCTTTCTATCTTCAAATAAATTGAAAGTTTTGGTTCACGTCATATCATTACAGCATGTCTTATTTTTTAGAGAAATAAAAGCTTTACAAGAGATAGAAGACAATCCATATGTAAGTCTTCAGTTCTATTTCCGCTTTATAGATTGTCCAGTAACAACATTAAAACATGAAAGTTGTATAAGGTGCCATAATACATGTATTGTGAAGAAATTTTATTATATTGTGTATATGTATTATTAATAAATGCTCGTTGGAAAGCTTAGATATTTTATGTAAATGTTTGATTATTTGTCAAAGATTTAACCCTTTCCCACTTAGAAGCAAAGTGAAAATGCCTATGATCAAACAGCATAAAACCAGAAAAGCCTACGAGTAACTTGCAGTATGTTCAGGTTTTATGCTGTTTGCTGCTCTTCAGTATCTTAGGGTTTAAAATGAAGCCTTTAAAGCTTGAATCTAGTTAGAAAGGTCTTTGATTAAATGTAACTTTCTGAGGGACTACAACTGCGTCAAAATATGTATCTATGTTGTTAAGGGTTTAATTACAAATTAACCTTCCTACAGGTTGTGAAACTACGAGAGGTGTTCCCTCATGGCAGCTCCCTTGTGCTGGACTTTGAGTACATGCCCTCTGACCTCTCTGAGGTCATACGCAATTCAGATAAGCCCCTCACAGAGGCCCAGGTGAAATCCTACATGCTCATGCTGCTGAAAGGGGTTGCTTTCTGTCACGAGAACAACATTATGCACAGGGTAATGATTATTCTGACATGGCGAAGACCCTCGCAATTTACAGGCCAGACTGGCGTACGAGGGGAAAAAATTCACAGACCACTTGTAAATTTCACAGGCCACAATTTTAATTGTTTTACCCAGGTGGGCATAGAGGAATGGCGAAGTAAATTAAAAATGGGATATTTACTGAATTAGACCTACATGCATTGATTTAAGTGTTATTGCATCACTGCATGTTTATGTATCAATGGCTATGTTTTTGCTTTATGCATAACACTAAACAATCAATACGTACTTGTACTCAATGTTATGAAAATTATTAAATTGTCTTAAAAATGACTTGTTAAGTCTGTGAAAGAAAATGTTTGTTCATGCCATAAAGTTTTCCTGCGTTAATTTGAAATTAATTGATTGAATAATAAAAAGTTGCTGATCAACAAAATACAAGAGCATGTAGAGTTATACTGTGTCATAGCTTAAATCATTCAGGCAGTTTGTGCCTTGCTATTTCAGGATCTTAAGCCTGCCAATCTTCTGATCAGTTCTACAGGACACCTGAAGATTGCTGACTTTGGTTTGGCGAGAGTTTTCCAGAACAAGGGCAACAGACTATACAGCCATCAGGTGGCCACTCGGTAATGGGCTTTACATGGAGACATAGATAGCAAAATAAGGATATTGTGGTGGTGGTTTGGAAAATGATGACAATCACGTTGACAATGATGATGATGAGGAGGAGGTGGTGGAGGAGGATAATGCTGGTGCCGCTGCTGCTGCTGCTGATGATTGATGATGATGAAGATGATGACGACGATGATGATGATGATGATGATGATTATGATGATGATGATGATGATGATGATGATGATGATGATGATGATGATGATCAATGTGGTTAAAGTTTATTTGATAAGCAGTGTAGTAATTTTAAGTCTTTTTCTGTAAGATAATAGTTTTCAACAATCTTTCAAATCTTTTATTAATATTCAGTTTTTTTCTGTGGAAAAGCTTCATAAGTGATGTGCACACTTAATCGTATTTCTATGTGTTTATTAAAGATGGTACAGAGCCCCAGAACTGTTGTATGGTGCAAGGAAGTATGATGAAGGAGTCGACCTATGGTTTGTTCTATTATTCCTTTAAGTTATCACTTGCATGATATTATGTTCGATATTAATTAGTTATCAAGTTATTGGTTTGAACAAATTTAATTATGTTATTTCGTTCAATTTTGGAAATAAAAATAAGTGAAATTAACAGGTCATGTTATTTGTCTTGCATTTTAAAAACAATTAGGTGTTGGTTTGTGTTTATAATGTTTCAATAATAGTTTGTCCTTGTAAACATTGTCTGAATATCTATTCTACATCTCTAGACCGTTCTAACTGGATCGTAAACCTTCTGTTTGCAGGGCAGTAGGCTGTATATTTGGAGAACTGCTGAACAATTCACCACTCTTTCCAGTATGTTTTATTTGCTCACAGTTTTAGCTCACCAGATTGTGGGTTTGTATTTAATGTATATTTTCCTTGTACATGTTTTATAAAAGTTATTGAATAAGTTCAGAAGCACGTATTTCCTGATGATATTTTGTTTGGTGTACCTTAAAACTGACATTTGTATTTATTGTTTTAAGAAAATAACTGTTTAGAATTGTAGTTTAATCACATTAAAACAAGTTTTGATATTTGGTTGATTGGAGTCACTCTAGTGATCAGATATTTGGTTGATTGGAGTCACTCTAGTGGTCTGATATTTGGTTGATTGGAGTCACTCTAGTGGTCTGATATTTGGTTGATTGGAGTCACTCTAGTGGTCTGATATTTGGTTGATTGGAGTCACTAGTGGTCTGATATTTGGTTGATTGGAGTCACTCTAGTGGTCTGATATTTGGTTGATTGGAGTCACTCTAGTGGTCTGATATTTGGTTGATTGGAGTCACTAGTGGTCTGATATTTGGTTGATTGGAGTCACTCTAGTGATCAGATATTTGGTTGATTGGAGTCACTCTAGTGGTCTGATATTTGGTTGATTGGAGTCACTCTAGTGATCTGTATGTCAGTATGTAGGAAGGTCAGTCATCAAAAGTTTGTGGAGTTATAGTCTTCCACATTCTGAACGTTTTTTCATTGAAACAACAAATATCTCATCACCATTAAGCGTACATGTAGATGTGCAAGACAATGTTTTTCATCCCCAGTAATATATATCTACACATTCCAGAGTTATTTAGCATTGAACATAGCTGACCAAGCTTGAATTCAAATAAGTGTGTCATGCAAAACATGTCTGCCTGTGTGTTTCTCTGCAATGGCAATTCAGTTTTCTATCCTGACAAAGTTCTTTTTGATAAATATTAAAATCAACATTTTAATATCTTACTTTGCTCCTTAAGTGCTTCTTGTATAAAATACTTGCCATTTATATCATGCCCAATGCATAGAACACATCATAGGAATTGTAGCTTGATATAATGGATAAAACAAAGAGGATTTGCTGAGCTTTAACATTAAAGAACAGTATAAGCAGATTGTTCAAGGTACTTCAATAAGTCTTCTTTCTCTCTCTAGGGAGAGAATGACATCAAGCAGCTGTGCTGTGTACAGGGAGTGTTGGGGACACCGAACGAGAAGATATGGCCGGTATGTACGGCTAGCAATTGTGTCATTAACAGTTATATTATGAACACTCTATATAGACACAGGTCACCTGGTCATAGTGGAAATGGTGCGTGCCTTGCTACTGGGAGGTCCTAGGTTCAATGTTGGATGCAGGAATATTCTTAAGATTACAAGTACTGGTTATACCCAGGAAACAGACTCAAAAGCATCTCAATAACCCTAAGGCTTGTTTATTCAATCTGACTTAAATAAATAGGTTTAAAGTAACACTCCATATATGGGCTATATTTTATTCTTATCATAAAGAAGCACACAACTTTTTTGCTCAAGTCTCGGTTGAATACACAACTAGATATGATGATGTAAAAACTTATTCACTAGGGAAATAAAAAGAAAATGCTTGACAATGATCGTACTGTAAGACAAGCTTCATATGTCAATGTGAAATTATCTATTGTTCTGTGAGACAAACTTAAATCTGTCAATATGAAATTGTCTATCCTACTACAAGACAAGTTTCATTTGTCAATATGAAATTGTCGGTTTACAAACATCAAACATTTCGAATAAAGTGTGAGAACAGTTTCATCTGCCAATATGAAATCATCTATCACACTGTAAGACAAGCTTCATATGTCAATATGAAATCGTCTCTGGTACTTTAAGACTATCTTAAACTGTCAATATGAAATCATCTATGGTACTGTAGAACAAGCTTCATCTTTCAATATGAAATAGTATAAAGTACTTTAAGAAAATATTTATCTGTCAATATTCAATTGTCTATCATACTGTAAAAAATGTCTATCTAACTTTTAGGCAAGCTTTATTTGTCACTATGAAATAGGCTATCTCACTATAAGTATAATGAGACAATCCTCATCTGTCAATACCACTGCCGGCAGGGAATGCACGAGTTACCGGACTACAACAAGATCACATTCCCCGAGGCTCACCCGGTGCCGTTTGAGAAGGTGGTGCCTGATGCCTCCCTGGAGGCCCTTGACCTCCTGAAGAAGTTCCTTGTGTACCAGTCCAAAAACAGGATATCAGCGAAGGAGGTACTTAACATCATGGTTCATGGGTAGATCTTAATCTTTTGGCCTCAGGTGCTTGTAGTCTTCACCATGTATCTTGGGTAGATCTTAACAATTTACCTTCAGTTGCATGCTCTTTCAACACTTGAAGAGACAAAATACTAATTACCACCTTATTTATAGATTCAAGTAGCTTGCTGAATATTTTTGTTTGTTATTTAATTCTAATGTTATGCACTTCTGGACTATAAAAAGATGTCAAGGATTCTTTGATGTAAGCTAGAACGCTAATCCTCACTGCAGTAGCAGTTTAAATATGCTGCTTAACTGCCCATGTTGTATATTTTGTTTTCATTATCTAGTTAAAAGGGCTTTACAATTTGTTATATTGCTCTTAACAGACAAGTATATTACATGTATCCATTTTTTGCTTGTTCTGGTGAGCTTTTTGTACAAGAAATATTTAAAATCTTAATCCAGACACATCCATTGCTCTATTTTACAAAGACAGTGTCACTGGAACAATCATTTTTTTGTGGAAAAATATAAACTGTTAAAATAACCATGGTTACCTTTCAATTCGGTTTGATTTGTTTATGCTCCAACTTTGGAATGCATTTTTAATGGCACTTGTACATCCTTCCATCCTTGGGATTTCGTTTTGTGCATATTTTTTTAGTTATGGATGCTTGAATGATAAAACTTCACAAACATATGCAACATCACGTGAACTTACGCGTTTTATGTTTCCCGCATATCAGAAGTAATGTCACATTTTTTACATCAATTTAAGTTTGGATTATTTTATTCATGGTGTTGTGAGACAAAATAAGAATGTGAAGTCATCCTTTTTTACTGACGCATGTCTATTTTCAATGGGTAACCTTAATAAGACGTTAATAGCTGGTGTAAACATCTGTACGCATATTAAGACACAGTGTGATTAAGGTCACCACAGATTCGCAATGATGTAAAGTTTTAAGTGTTTCACTTTCTGCAGTTACTGATTATCTGCCAAGAGTACACAATATAACCATTTCATTAGGCCCTATGTAAGCCCTGTCTACTGCAGTTCTGTCACACCACCCTCTGGTGTGTATGTACATGTATACTCTTTCTCTATGGCCATATGCAAGCCCCGTCCACCGCAGTTCTGTCAAACTGCCCCTTTGTTTATACGTGCAGGCGCTGGTGCATCCATATTTCTTCACGGAACCACTTCCGGCTCACCACTCAGAGCTGCCGATCCCACAGCGCAGCCAGCGCGGACTCCAGCGGCGGCAGAACGCGCACCAGTACAACATAGAGGCCCCACTTGACAAGTCCTGCATTGACCCAGAGCTCCTGGCGCCACATGTCGTGAAAATTAAATGATCTCTTTCCGTTTTATTGCAATTAATGTGGTTTGAGTTTGGTCATGGTATAGACTTTAGTTTATAACCATGGCCAAGGAATGTAAATAGGCTCGAGCTTGTCACGGAAATGCGATCTTTTAAAGATATTGGTAGTTTGTCATCGTTTGGGATCGCATTTTCACTAGTGAAGCACAATTTGATGTTCTTATATATTTTTAAAGGCTGAATTAATAAGTGGAAAATTTTATTCTGATATACAGTAGATTGATTAATAGTTTTGAAAACGATTTTGAAAGAGAAATGTGTTGCCTTATTTTAATGAAAAAACCCTGACCTGATGATATTTGTTTGCCTTAGAGCTTCAGGTGAACGATTTATATTACGGTAAGACCGATAAGTTACTTCGATTGCGGCGAAATAACAAACCTTACATTCGGGAGTGCATTTCCTTTATGTGATTGACATATTTAAGAAGCGTTGATTGTATTTCACCTTATTATGTACTTTTATGACATGAACATTTTGTGTTACCGGTAGATCTGTGATATACATAACATTTATAATAAAGAAGCAGACAGGTGTGTTACGTTTTGTTGTTGTTGTGAAAATGTATAACATGAATTAATATAATGCTTCTTTTAAGATCATACGCTATTAAAATAGTTGTAAACGTTTGACAGAGAAGCTTTTTTATATCAAATAAGGCATCAATTAACTATACTGCTGAAAGTTATTGAGGACATATTTATGAGTCACTGTTGGCGGCGTTAAAATTTGGACCAGAATAAATTGATGAGTTGTTTCCCGGAAATGTGTCCCCCTCCCCAAACTTAGGAGCCATTGATCGCAATAAAAATACTTTCATTCCATTTTCGATATCATCAGGCGAGCATAAGACGCATACTTATAGACGTTGTGTTGACTTAATTGGTGAAAAATCCTGCCAGAAGTTATCAATTTATTTTATAATAATGTCCTATTTAACTAATAGTGTTTTCCAAAAACAGCAATCTTTGTTGTAAAATATGTGGGTTTAACCTTAATAATATTTTTTTTTTATCTGATTAAAATAAAATTGGAGGTGTGGGAAATTGACTGTTCTTATGTAACGAACGTATTTGCGTGCGGCAAATCTGACCAATGAATTGGCGGTATAAACAGCCAATAATGATGCTCGATTAGGCTCGATTGGTCATTGTCGGCTCGGGTACTACTTACATGTACCCCGGGTACTCTTAAGTATACTTACATGTACCCCGGGTACGGTGAATATACTTAATCGTACCCGGTCGATATTAGACTGTACCCAAGTATTTCCGCCCAAAATCCGATGTCGTAAAACGCGCTACCGATTATCTTAAATAAAACTTCTCTTTTTAAAAAATCTTTATCAACATGCTTTTTGAGTATGAGTTTCGATAAGTGCGGGTCTGATAAGTGGGTTGTGACGAAACAGATCGCGACCGGTAGGTCAGTGTCACGTTTATAACTAAACAGTGCTCCGGCCTCCAGCTAGGCCTAAATTGAAGGGCGCCCTGCCCTCCCGAACCTCCGCCCTGCCCCCCCCCCCCCCCTGCACTTATTTTTTTTACATATGATCCTTAATTAATCTCTTATTACATTGTAATTAGTTTATACCTCAATGTACACATTATATTTGAATGGTTTAATAATAATGGGAAAATATATTCTAACAATTATTAATAACATATATATTAACATGCAACAGGAAGCATTCCAGAAACGCCCGCGCGCTCGAAAGTGCCCTTTTGACAAAATACAGGCACGTCGAGAGTGCCCTTTTGACAAAAAAGCCCCCCTGGCCTTTTTAAATCCTAGCTGGAGCACTGTATAATATTTATATATATTTTACGCTTACGTGTATACATGTAATGAACTACTATGGTGGCATGCATTTCAATCTTAATAAAAGTATAAATGTACCGATGTGAATGTGAGGGTCGTCGCGCCTGCATGATTATTGCAAAGGAAATTCACTAAAAGATTAATCGAGTTTAGGCCGCCGCCCGTAAAATAAGGGTTTTTGGATGACTGTACTGGTGGCCGTCCGATACCTTGACGATAATATATGTATCCCGGAAAAAAACCTTTTTGGAAAAACACACTAATCTGCAGGTACAAATAGAGCTGACCCATTTATAATCCTTTCTAAGCCATACACCGTATGAATCGTTATTATTTAAAGTAAGCTATCTTTGTTTAATTGGTTGATATAATGGACCAGCGTTGTTTGTACCGGGGTGATTAGTGGGGTTTTCTAAACTCTTGCTTTTCATCAGTCTATTGAACATTGCTTAGTGCCTTTCGTTGCATAATTTGTCGCCACGATCTTATTCGAAATTGGACGATGTTTTAACAAAATATAACCTACGTCCGATCAAGCAAAAAAATACCATCGACGATCTGACGGTGTGCGGCCAAACAAATTTTTTTTATATCACTTGGTGTGTGTTAACGTTTAAAGGATTCGTTAAACTTCGACTGATGCCATCCAAATATCATTCAGCGAAACTTTTTATATAATTATTATAGGTTATATACGCTTTCAAGCCTAGGGTTAGATCATAGGACAACAGTTAATGCAGATTTAAAATCACAAAATATGTAAAGTATTCTTTTTTTAATCATGCATTAACAGTTCGACACAATGCTTCAGTTGTGTGAATAAGCTGATAATTGCTGTATTAAATACAATTGACAGTGTCCATCTTTGCACCACTACTTTTTTTTTTTATTTGAGCTAGTGGGACGTTACACCTTCCTGAGATGTGATCAGGTGGTTTATCAAGGTGTGAAACGTGATCGGGTTGATCAATGGTTGTTGGGATATTGAAATGAATGGATGTGCAGTTCGCCTCATTAGGTAAATATAAATGTTTATTACATGTACTTATTACTTATTTGAGACATTAGAGACAATGATATATTAGACTGCGAAATAACTGATAATGAAATTATGACCAGCCTAAAATCATTACGCAGTGGATGTGCTGTAGGACCAGACGGGACATGCATAGAAATGTACAAACATACAATACACGTTACACTACCGTACATAAAGATACTGTTTAACTATGTTTTATCAACAGGACATTTTCCAGTGGATTGGTGCGAGAGCCTGATTACTCCGATACACAAGAAAGGACCTAAATCGGATCCAAATAACTATAGAGCTGTGTCGGTGGCAAATAGCTTGGGTAAAGTTTTCATGAAAATACTTAGTTCTCGATTGACACGATGGGCTGATCAGTATGAAGTTATCGACGAGTCACAAGCGGGATTTAGATCTGGCTATAGTACAACGGACAATATGTTTAACTTAAGAGCTGTTGTTCAAAAATATATAACAAAACGACGAGGAAGAGTATACGTATTTTTTATTGACTATTCTAAAGCGTTTGATATTTGTAAGCACCAGCATCTATGGAGCAGCTTAGTGCGAAAAGGGGTCAACGAAAACAGCCTGCTGTTGGGTGTTTTTAAATCCATGTATAGGCAGCTTCGCTCGTGTGTTAAATTGTCAACAGGCCTCACTGAATATTTTGATTGTAACATCGGAACAAAACAAGGATGCGTCAGTTCTAGCGTAATTTTTGCGCTCTTTATCAACGACCTTGTCACTCACTTGAAGCAGCATTGCGGAAGTGGAATCTTTATATCCATGAAATAGATGAAATACAAGCACTGATGTTTGCAGACGACATCGCAGCAGCTGCCGAGACCGCTAGCAAACTGCAGATACAAATCAATCGAATACATGAATTCTGCGAGGCCACGGGTATGCAGCTCAATTTGGACAAATCGAAAATAATAGTGTTTAGAAATGGTGGTCCACTGAGACAGTATGAGCGATGGTTCTTTAACAATACGCCTATTGAAGTCGTGTCGCTCTACAGGTACCTTGGATCATTCTTTACACCTAAATTATGCTGGACGAAAACCAAGGATACGTTATCAATGCAAGCGAAAAAGACAGCGGACTCAATATTTCGTTACCAAACATATTTTGGCAGCTTCCAACACCACGAAGCTTTTAAATTATTCGATGCAATTGTCAAACCAATATTGCTATACTCGGCGGAATTATGGGGACATCAAATGTGTGATAAAATAGAAAGCGTACAAATCAATTTTTGCAAACGGTTAGCATGTTTGAATCAAAACGTAACAAACAGCTTTGCATTAGCAGAATGTGGACGCCTCCCACTTAACGTTGACTATATGTTCAAGTGTGTCAAATACTGGGTGACTCTGACACAGATGGCTACTACCAGATACCCTAAGCAGTGCTACTTAATGTTACGGCGCTTGGACGACGTTGGTCGAGTAACGTGGGCAACGCATATAAAGCATTTACTTTTTATGTTCGGGTTTGGCCACGCATGGATTAGTAATGAACTTGGAAACAGTGTTACTTTCTTAAACATATGCCATACCAGGCTAGTTGACTGTGCGAAGCAAACACTTTTAGGGGATATAAATTCTCGTGCAAAAGGTTTACACTATAAACTGTTTAAAAGCTTAATTGAGCCAGAGCGCTACTTATCTACACCATTGTCATATCGTTTAAAACACTGTCTGTCGAATTTTCGTTGTTCTGGCCACCAACTTATGATAGAAAAGGGTCGTCATGTCGGTATTGACAGGGAATATAGATTCTGTCCATTGTGTCTACATAGAAATGTGTATAGTATCGAAAATGAGTTTCACTTTTTATTAGTCTGCCCTGTTTATAATCATATAAGAGACCAATGTTTTATGAATAACTGGTTGGAATACACTATATCAGAACATTTATTTGTGTTAATTATGTCTGACACTAGGCAACAAGCTATTTTTGCATTGGGCAGATATCTTGACGTTGCATATAAGTTACGGGAGAGTTTACTTTAACTGAAGGCAAACTCGCATATAGTGTATATTTTGTGCGATACTGCTCCATTCGTAAATGTGCTACTTAAAAATTTGATAACACCTGTCTTCGATAGTATTTCAAATACATTTAACTAACGCTTACGTGATTGACTATATATCTATAAGCATTATACTTTTTTTTGTTTTTACTTAACACGTCTTACCATTATTGTTGTTAATATTACATACCATGTCACTACTTATGATTACTGCATGTATGTCTGTATTTTGGGCCGGAGGCCTTTCAGTACAAATAAACCTATTGTCATTGTCATTGTCATTGTATGCTTTGCAATTGTGACAGTGCTTGTAAGTGCGATTAGTGTTAAAAAGTTTGGTTGAGGAAAATGAAAAAATACACATGTATCACGTAAAACGAAAAAGAACGAACAAATATTTTGTTGACTTAAACACCGCTAAAAGTATTGAAAACAACGAGTTTATTAACGAATTTAAGCAGAACATAAAAACGCATTTATATGTTTGTTTTTTTCCACATGAAAGCGATAGCCATTTAACAATGCACTTGTGCGCCGAAAAGTTTATGAATACTTTTACGGAATACACTCATTTTGAATTTTCAAAACTGACAGTTTTATCCTAAATAAAAGGTTGTCGCGCTGCAACTAATTTGGAAAAATTTAATCACATTGTGATTTGGAACACTTTAAAACTTTAATCAATAGACTTCGACAAAACATATTGGCGACATGTCCTTTGTTTGTATTTAATATACGTAAATGGGTGTCATCTCTAACATCTTTTTCGAACAGTTGTCCGTTTATTTGGATACAGACAGTAACTCGCTATGGGATCGGATACACCATGACCAACTGCTGGAGGTCACAGTAAAACGACCAAAGTATGGATCGTTGAAATGCCATCTCTGCCACTGCTGTAAATACAAAGATAAGTGATAATATATCTTTTTGAAATTGACGTTAGGCAGGTGTGATTAAAGAGACAATTGTGATGTGCGATTGTCGTTGAGTTCCTATGGTAATCAGTACTGCTGTTGGTACGCAGAAAGACAACACTGTCCATTCGACTTGATTTGTAGAGCTAGGACGTTTTAATGTTGTTGACGCTCTGTCTGTGTCTGTCTGCTAAAACTCTGGCAAGGCTCCTCAGTTTTTACTGCGAGGGACACACTTTTTTGCCCGCTAGCGTAAACACTGACGCGGGTCGACGGTGCTGGTACAGCGAGTCCGAGTCGTCCGAGTCAGCGTAAGCATTGTTAAAACGCCTTAATAATTAGCTCAAAAAAAAGCAAGTCTACTCGGTAGCGTTTTCGTTCTGTTTTCCAACAGCATGACGGTTAACTAAAGGCAGTAACTAAGGTCTTACATAATCTTATCCCTTTTTCAGTGCAGCTGTTTAACGTAAACTCTGACATTTTCTTGCAAAAGGACGTATTCTAATTTACCTACCGGTATATATGCTAATACGTGTTTATTTAATTTATCTGTTATCGCCCCTTATCGTTGGTTAAAATGATACTAAAGTGTTTATTTTCAATAAAGAAGTGTTTAATTTATTTTTATTTCAGTGAGTAGTTCGTGTCAGATGGGACTCTTTCACGATCCGGTTCCACTGCTGGAGAAGGATGGCACATCGTTTACGGATGCCATGAAGATTCTTCAATTAAGCCGCTGGTGGTGGTGCTGGTGGTGATGATGGTGGTGGTGATGGTTGTGATGGTGGTGGTGATGATGGTGGTGTTGATGGTGGTGGTGATATTGGAGGTGATGGGGGTGTTGGTGGTGGTGGTTTGGTGACGGTGGTTGTGATGGTGATGCTAATGGTGGTGGTCGTGGTTATAATGATGTTGATGGTGGTGGCGATGGTGGTAGTGGTTGTGAAAATGATGATGTTGCTGGTGTTGGTGATGATGCTGGTGGTGAATGTGGTTGTGAAGGTTGTGGTGGTGATGATGGTGTTTGTAATGATCAACGCGGGAGATATGTCTCCACAAGGTCGCATCCGGGGGATAACTTTTGATTATCCGAAAGGGTTCCTTAGAAAAGTCATACCCACTCGCCGTGGATATAGCGCACAATACATGTATGCTTAATAGGCTGTACGTACGTTCCCCCCCCCCCCCCCGACGCCGACCCTCATTTAAATCCAGGGAAGAAACTATGTCAGCCCGACAAGCAGCCGACAGGAGATCAGCGTGCATAAGTCGCTTCCAGGGGATAACTCTTATTTGTCCGAAACGGACCCTTAAAGGTGCATATCCTCCCGCCGTATATATAGCGCATACTACGCTTAATAGGCTGTATTTACGTCCCCCTGAAGCGCACCCTAAATAAAACCCTGGGTCGAAACTAGGTCAGCCCGACAGGCAGTCAACTGGAGATCAGCGTGCACTAGGTCACTTCCGGTGATAACTCTTGTGTGTCCGAAAGGGGCCCTACATATAGCGCATAATATGCTAAATAGGCTGTTAATACGCCACCCCCCCCCTGACACCGACCCTAATTACAACACGGGCCGAAATAAGGTCATCCCGTTAGGCAGCTGACCGGAGATCTGCCTTCACTAGGTCGATTCCGGGGGAAAACTCTTGTTTGTCCGAAAAAGACACTTAAAGATGCATACCCACTCGTCGTCGATATATCGCATAATACGCTGAATAGGCTGTATGTACGTCCACCTGACGACGACCCTTATTTAAAACCCGAGCCGAAACTAGGTCAGCCCGACACGCGCCGACGGGAGATACTAGTATGCTTGAAATAGGTCGCTACCGGGGGATAACTCTCGTGTGTTTTCGAAGGGGCCTTTAAAAGTGCATACCCACTCGCTTTGTATAAAGCGCATAATACAATAAATAGGCTGCATGAACGTCCCTCTGACGCTGACCCTAATTAAACCCCCGAGCCGAAAGTAAGTAAGTCCGACAGGCAACCGACGGGAGATCAGCGCGAACTAGGTCGATTCCGGGGGATAACTATTGTGTGTCCGAAAGGGGCCATTAAAGGTACATACCCACTCGTCGTGGATATATCGAATACTACGCTTAATAGGCTGTATCAACGTGTCCCTGACGCCGACCCTAATTAAAACCCCGCGACGAAACTAGGTTAGCCCGACACGCAGCCGACGGGAAATATGCTTGCAATAGGTCGCTGCCGGGGGATAACTCTTGTTTGTTTAAAGAGGGCCCTAAAAGGTGCATACCAACTCGTCGTCGATATATCGCATACTAGTAATACGCTAAATAGGCTTCATGTACGTCCCTCTGATGCCGACCATGATTAAAACTCCGAGCCGAAAGTAGGCAATCATGACAGGCAGCCGCCGGGAGATCAGCGTGCACTAGGTCGCGTCCTCTTGTTTTTCCGAAAGGGGCCCTTAAAGTTGCATATCGACTTGCCGTAGATATCGCGTATACTACGCTTAATAGGCTTGATGAACGTCCTCCTGACGACAACCCTAACAAAAACCGTGGGCCTAAACTAGGTCAGCCGAAGGTAGATCAGCGTGCGCTATGTCACTTCCTTGGGATAACTCATGTTTGTTCGAAAGGGGCACTGAACGGTTCATACAAACTGGTTGTGTAAATAATGCAAATGTCTTGCTTAATAGTCTTAAATTTAATAATATGATGAATCGTTCAACCTATTCAATAAGATTGCTAAAAAGCTAAATAGACTGCATAGGCTGAATAGGTTTCTAAATAGCCTAAAAAGGATGTTTGTTTCAACTTATTTAATACACTCGTTGAAAGGCTTCTTTGTTAATATGCTTGATATAATAAATAGGATTTATTTTATAACAGACATGTACTAAACTTGCTAACTTCGCTTAATAGGCGAAAAATACTGGTACATATGCTTTTAAGATTTATTTTTTCAAAATATATACCAAACCTCCCAAATAGGATGAAATAGGATAAAAAGAATATACTAAATAGGCTAAGTATCATGTATTTTTCAACATATGCACTGAACGTGTTAAATAGGCTAAAAATGGTGCTAAAAAGACTAAATAGGATACTTGTTTCAACCTATTTAATACACTTGTTGAAAGGCTTCTTAATATGCTTGATATGCTAAATAGGATGTATTTAATAACAGACATGCACTAAACTTTCTAAGTTCACTGAATAGGCGAACAATACTGGTACATATGCTTTTAGGATTTATTTTTTCAAAATATGTACCAAACCTCCCAAACAGGCTGAAAAGAATATACTAAATATGCTAAGTATCATGTATTTTCCAACCTATGTACTGAACGTGTTAAATAGGCTAAATAGGCTAAAAAGGGTGCTAAAAAGATTAAATAGGAACCTAGCAAACATATGACGTTAAATAGACGTTGAAAAGACGTTGTACCATGACGTTGAATGACCGTTGAATTTTGGTTGTAAATGCAAGTTTTTTTAGACGTCATTTTATGACGTTGATTCAACGTCATGTTACAACCAAAATTCAACCATTTTTCGACCAAAATCCAACCATTCTACAACCACTTTGCAACCAAACTTCAACCACTTTGAACCCAAAATTCAACCACTTTGCAACGTTAAAATGTATGGTTCGCTTAACGTTCCCGAAACGTTGCGGAATAACGTTATAATTTAACCTAAAACGAACCTAAATCTAATTTTCATATTGAGGTTGAAAACCAACACATCTTTATTCTTGTAAACACAAGTTTATTGCTTGAACATACACATATATGAAACCGAATTTTCTAGCATACATGGTAGCTGAAATAATTCGCGTTCAAAATAAATCTGAGTCTGCCAAAGCAAAAATCATCAAAAGACTCTATGGCGGCAATTTATATTGACTAGCATACATGGTAAAATAATCAAGCGTTACAACATCTTTAAATTTAATAATGTATTTTATGACTGTATCAATTCATAACTAAATTTGAAATTACCTACAAGATCAATATTTTAATCATGTCATGCCCAACAAACGTTTTATATAAACTACATTTTACATAATTATATATTTCAATTTTAGATTTTAATAAAATTAATAATTGAGTTTAAGATAAAATTTTGAATTGTATTTATTTTTCAATTAACGTTGAATTCGGATTATCGGTGTTCAAAATAACGGTGTTTAAGTGTACATATTTATTCTTCACGAAATAACATGTGTTTTCACGAATGTTTTCAACAACAAATTACTACCAAAAATGACTAAGTGAACGTAGTATATTTAAAAGTGGTACGAAGTCTCCATGTTACGAGTTTCCCCATAATTACGAATTTGAATTTAAAGCAAGTGCATAATGATATCAATTTTAAGATTACAAACTGAAATAACAATAAACACCTACCTCGCAAACTCTTGTTTATCGTCGATTGTAGGTTCCAACTTCTCTTATTATTGAACAAAAATGTTTACATTCAATAATAGCACAGTTTGAAAATTCAATTAGCCAGTAGGTCAGTGAAGCTCGATTGGTCATTGTCGGCTCGGGTACTACTTACATGTACCCCGGGTACTCTTAAGTATACTAACATGTAACCCGGGTACGGTAAATATACGTAATCGTACCCGGTCGATATTAGACTGTACCCAAGTATTTCCGCCCCAAATCCGATGTCGTAAAACGCGCTACCGATTATCTTAAATAAAACTTCTCTTTTTAAAAAATCTGCATCAACATGCTTTTTGAGTATGTGTTTCGATAATATAAATGCCATTTTACAGAAAATTGACATATATGTTAATATAATTATTTCCAAAAAATAGCCGACAACGACCGATTTAGCGTTAATTTTCCCGGGTACGATTAAGTATATTTACCGTACCCGGGGTACATGTAAGTATACTTAAGAGTACCCGGGGTACATGTAAGTAGTACCCGAGCCGACAATGACCAATCGAGCAATATTTCCGAAGTTTCCGCACTAACCGCCCGCACTTGTTTGTTTCCGCTCTCTAACTCGTATCAGTTATCATCTAATCGTCACGAAACTTTCTGAAAATGTCTGTTACCATATAACGGGCATGTTCAATAACTATCTAAATCTCGCCAGGCTCTTAGGAGTTATGAACGTCCGTTCGCCCCGATGTCCGTCCAAAAATTCCTTTTTTAGCCATAACTTTACTCAAATATAAACTATCGTACGACGTCATGCGTGTAACACCCGTCTCCTTATTTCAGAGGTTATGGCCACTCTAAGAAGTCGAAGGCCAGTTTGGTCATTGAACAAATTTTCCTGTCTCCGCCATAATTGAGCCATATTTTGATACATTAAAAAAAAATAACTTGGATAATGTAAATTTTAATGAAACTGCGTCTCGCGTGTTACACCCTTCTCCCTACAACAACAGTCACAATTGGAGTTAAAATGTCAAATTAAGCCATTAAACCGCGTGTCCTTTGTTATTAATGTTGCTAATGTCGGGTGCATCACCCGTCCCCCTACCTTAAAGGTCGAGATAACGCTTAAGAGCTCAAAAGTCAAATTTTGCCGTAAAACGGCGTTTAATTGAGATAAGTGTAGTTTTGAGACAAAAGTGGAATGTGGGGTATTCGTATGTATGGACACGGGTCTTCTTTTTACAGCCAATGTTTTGCGTCGAAAATAGACCAAGTTCAGATAAGTCTTGTGTAGACATCTTTAAAATATTGTGTGCAACTGTGTTGGTAGGTATGACATGAAATTCAACCAATTGCTATATTGTACTTAAGGTATGTATCCCTTAAAAAAGTTCTCAATTAGACTTGCCCAATAACTTGAATAGTGTTTGTGCAATCATTACTTAACTTTTGTAACTATTGTGGGCATTCAAGTTTAACCTATTTTTTAAGCATGCTATAGTCGTACTTGTGTAATGCCTCGTAAGATGACACATCGGCCTTAAGATTTCATTAGTCCTAAGGTCGATGATAAGATAAGTCAGTACGCAAGACGATTACATTAAATTTACGTGAGAGCATGTAACGACAACCCTGCATGGAGTTTGAGCACTAGGCGCTTCAGAGTTCTTGCCCTTTATGGATGCAAAAGTACACAAGTCTCCATTTAGCTCTCTTAAAGCAGGGACCTATACAAACGTATAGGTCCCTGCTTAAAGGGGTCTTTTCACGCTTTGGTAAATTGACAACATTGAAAAAAGTTGTTTCAGATTCGCAAATTTTCGTTTTAGTTATGATATTTGTGAGGAAACAGTAATACTGAACATTTACCATGGTCTAATATAGCCATTATATGCATCTTTTGACGATTTTAAAACCTAAAAATTATAAAGCGTTGCAACGCGAAACGATTGAATAATTTGGAGAGTTCTCTTTTTGTCGTTAAATTTTGTGAAACTACGAAGATTGCTTATATAAGGTATAAAATACATTAAGTATGTGTACTTGGCGGAATAGCTCAGTGGGCTAAAGCGTTTTTACTTCAGGACTCTGGCAGGACTCCAGGGGTCATTGGTTCGAAACCTGGTCCGGGCAATGTTCTTTTCCTTTTTTTAATTTTATTCTTGATTTTTTACTGGAGCTTTTACGATCCAATGTTTACATAAATATAAATATAGATATAAAGCATTTAATGAATAAGTTAAAAAATGCCAAAATCTGTAAAAAGGCCCCTTTAACGCATTTACTTTTTATCAAACCTCAAAACTTTCCAGTTATCTTTGTTCCCATACAATGACAGTACATTTCGATAACCAGCCAAAAAAGGCACCCCTTAGGATCCGTTTTTTATGACGGGTTTATTTTTCTGACCTTGTTTTATAATTATATTTGTGGAAAAAAAAACAATTTATTTGTCATTATGAATCAGCTTCGGTCAATATGTTGTCGTCTGTTGTATACATTTTCAGAATTGTTATTGTCTTACTATCGGTACGCATTGATTTTAAGGCTTGACCTTGCTATTTAAATACTGCATTTGAAAGAATTCCTGTTTTAAATGGATGATTGAAACAACTTGCATTTTAATTCAGGGTACGGTGAGAATTAAGCTTTAACACAAACAATTTGAACATTTAAAAGGAAGTTTGGATTTCGGATCGTTAATTACTGCTGTTCTTACAATAAACCTGCCAACTTTTGGCGTTTATATGAGCTTTTAATGAGTGGTAACGATCGCCGGTCTCTAATTTGTGGTTAGTCGATAACGTTTAAAAGCCGATTAAGAGTTTTAAAGATGTAAACGTTGATTTTAAGGATCGCCGTATTACTTAATAATACCTGCTTTCAAATATACGCATTTGCATGATGACTTAATGCGTATTGTTTTTGAGGAAACAATATCACTACTGACTTAAATTTATTGTTATGTTTTGATGAACAGATAGATTGGTGGCGACAGTTAGACGTTTAAATACGGACGCAAACTTAAAATTGGTTACCGGTATACTAATAAAACGAGACGCACATGTTAACTTGAGTAGTTAATACATTGATTTCGACGCATTATATTAGTTGCTAACTGCGTCTAATAATTTTTTCAAACTCGTATAAATACCTATTTTAAATCCACCTAAGCGACTGATGTCGAAAATCCATCGCAACATCAATCAAAATGGCATTAGTGCCTTTGCAGTGTGTGCAAATACCGTACAAATTACAACGCTACTGTAAATACTGAGACATTGAAAACGGCCAACGATATTTGCACAATTTGTTGAGTTTCTTTTTCCTTTTGTTCAGCAGAAATAAGCTACAGCCGTTCAATATTTGTATTCATTTTCTTTGCGCCATGTTAAGTACGCAATCCAGGTGAGTAGCGAGTTATTCTGTTCTGTTCTATAATCTACTTCACAAGTCCTTATGTAATTGTTGAAATTATACCACGCGGGTAAGATATTATATAAATGCCTATTCAGCATGCTATCAGATTTTTATATTCTGTTCTGTAATTATTTTTACTATAGTAATTATTATTGCATTGTATTATATACATGTAATGATAGTTATTATTATTATTATTATTATTTTTATAAGTTGTTGGTGGTGTAGTATTAGTCATATTATTAGTTGTATCAGTATTATTGTTAATGTTTTTATGAATTTGTATTATTATTCATGTTATTTTTATAAATTAGTATTAATATGATCTTGAAAAGAACTACACTTAAATTCAACTTTATATTTTTCAAAGATTAATTACGATGAATTGTAATCAACTATTTGCAGTTGACACAAAAAGATTCAAATCGACGACACAAGAGCTTCCAAGAACGACAAAGAGTGTATGTACTCAATAAAAGTGTGAGCTATTGTATTGAAATTTTCTACATAAATGCCTTATTAGTAGAAATTGGAACAAATAGTCGAAAATCGACCAAATATATGAATACTAAATTCGAAATCCTATATAAGCGATTTTTAAATATAAACAAATAGATTGCATACAAAGTTAAATTTGTACAAATACAAAGTCGCATTTAAAATGGGCGAGATGATTGTTGTGATAATAGGCAGTTTTCATCCCTTCCAGATGCAGTTTGTCCCACTCAGTCTCAGAAAAGACAGAAATTACAGCGATGCAACACTTCACTGCACAGCGTTTATCTCTTATTGGTTATATGACAACTCCCGCCAGTCTCCGTGACGAAATTTACGTTTATTGATCACACTTATCATCAATCGCTAATCGATCTCTAATCATCAACTTGAAAGCGCGTCCCACCTGCGACAACCTGCTTTCGATTTAAGAGGTCGCTCCAAAAAGCGGTCAAATTACACACTGTCAACGTGGACGGTCTATGAATCGGCCACTGTCCCATTAAAACGATAACGCAATAAATATATAATATAACAGTTTCTCTTGCAAACAGAAAATATTAAATTGACATACCGGTAATTCGATATAAAAATGCAAAATGTTGATGTTGTTAGCTACGAAAGTTTTAAAAATAGTAAATAGCTCACATTTCTATGCGCTACGTAGTTTTTATTAAAAAATCAAAATGCTTTTCGCGCGGATTACGTGACGTTTTATATTTCTGCATATAATTCTTCAGAATACATGATTTAAACGAATTGAATGGCTTTTAAATTCCAAATCGCAACTACCGGAAGCTTGGTTAGTCTATGCATTGATATACATGAACCTAACAAAGCGCCCTGTTCATATGTCTATGTCAGCAGTCAATGTCACTTTAAGTAAATATACAACAATGGAACACACATACTCTGATCAGAACAAGACAATTCGAGCGCGTTGTCCCCTGACAGCTCTTGTTAATTTGTGTGTTATGTATGCATACATACAATTATTAAAGTAAACATTATTGAATCATGAAGGCATCTGTGTTGTAGTAAAAATCGATAAAATATATACTATCTCATATCATATCTCAATTAATTTTAAACAATCAAAACAATATGATATAAAACGTTAAAATAAAAAAAAGAGAACACGCTTCTTTTTGCGTTTTCTTCTGAAACAATTTCATTGTTATTAACAGAAAGGGTTTCTTAATTTTTTATATATTTTTTGCACTTAATCAAAAAGAGCTGGCTACGAATTGCTTTTAAAAAACAAACATGTTTACGTATCCATGTCACTACACTACAGTGCAATGAATCCTTTCCAAATAAAATACGTTCAACATAAATATTACCCGTTAGTACGTGTCCGAAGCTACGCGCCTGTACGCCTGTACGCCTACCCGACAGAGCGAGGTCGTAAAACTTAACGATGTCTTTTCATGTGAGCTGTACACTGGAGTTAGAGATAACACGGACTATTAAAGTGAAATAAACTTTCTTCTTTTTTGTTGGCTCGTTTTAGGGAGAAGTTTTCGCGTGTGACCTTAAAAGTGGAGTAAAGTGTGGGAACTTCGCATGGTTACTTGGTTAGTTTTCGCTTTTAGTTGTCGCTGATAAGCTCGTATAAAGTTCTTATTTATCTATTACAATCCTTGATGTAATGTACGCTTTTGTGAACTTTAAATATCGACTAACTTACATGAGTAATACTTCTATAGTGGCAGTCAACTTTTCAGGAAATCGGAACTTCGGAATGCTCGTACCTGTCTTAGAGATGAATAGCTTAACACTTATTTGTCTTTACTACTTTCCGAAACTATACACGGATTATAAAATACATAAAATATTTTGCTGTCGTCATGCTATCGTCTAAATTATTTACTTTAACGTTAAATGCGCATCGTTTGGTATTGTAATACCCAACAAATCGTATATTGCTTTTGAAACATCAACATTCAAAAACATATATCGTACCCTTAAATCAACTCGCTTTACAATACTTGTTCTTTGGCATGGGCGTTCATAAACAGTTTTTTCCTGCACCTGAATACACATATAATAACAATGATTAAGCTTTTTCTTGCAATTAAGTAATCGTTCAGCTTATATCTTAACGTTAAAACTGAAGAAAACAACTTGACTTTTGTAGCTTATAGGATACATGTTAATTAAATTCAGATCGGAGAACTGAAAGTACATGTATACCAATTTATAAAAGCAATGGCTTGGATTGTGCAGTAAACATTTGAAATACATGTAAATTCCTAAAAGCGATTCAACTTACCTTTGACAATACATTTATTATTTACATAAATTTAGCTTTATTTGTAAGAATTGAACAAATGTCTTATTCCACATTAAGCAAGCGCCATAATACAATCGTTTCGTTCTTTGAGCGATCTCATTCTGGTTCATAAATTAAAGAAATGTAAATAATAGTGTTTGATAAAGATACAATAAAGATTTTAACTTAAAGGAGGTAGATAATAAACTAGCGCGTAAATGTTGGTCTAAAATCTGATAGCGTTTCGAATAGGCATTTTTATAATATCTAACACACGTCGTATAATTTCAACAATGATATAAGGACTTGTGAAGTAGATAATAATTAGTCGAATAACGAAAAAGGTAATTAGAAATGTTAACAATCGCGTTTACACCTGTGGCTAATTACACGATATAGAGTGAGGATATATATATATAACTCTTGGCAAATGTTGGTATGTCAGAGCAAGTTACCTCTCACGAAGAATTAATCTCAATGTTTAAATATATGACTCCTGTAAGTAAACTTACATTGTATGCTCTGACATGGTGTATTTTGAAGTGTACATGCAGTTAAACAATTTAGTTTTGTCGAAAACGGGATAGTTTCTGTTTTAAGAACAGTAAACGGTGCTTATTAACTGCATCAGTTGTCAGTTGTCTGTAAACTGTTTTATTTGTGCGAATGGAAATTTGAAGTTGGTTATATGAAGTCACGTAAGAGAGAGGTAAAACATATTTTTTTTCCAGAAATTTAGCATTTTGTTAGAATAAAATAGTATGTGTAGTTGTAATGTTTTTCTGCTGAACGTTACAGTGTTGTTTAGTAATAGTTATTTCTCGTCACGCTTCTTTTTGTATTAAATGGTTTTAAATGTTCCCAATAATCAACCATTCTGTGGAATTCATGTAAATAAATTATATGTCAAATTACGATTTAAGTTAACAGCTAATTTAATGAGTCATCCAGTCGGCAAAGGGGTAGGAATAAAAGTCGGGTCATAAAATCGCCATGAATTCTTCACTTTCCGCGCTTTATGTACGGGTATCGTGGGACTGAAATAGCGGCAAATAGCGCCCATCGTGAAAGACGTCGACAGTAGAATGTTAACGAGTGTCAGAGGTATCCTCACCTGTGTCGGTTTTCTGGTCTGCGCGTCCATCACCTCACATGAACTAAGTTCAGGGTCGTTAAATATTCGCCATGTAGTCCTACGTGGATTTTAGGTTAGTTTTTTCGGCGTCCGTGTTTTTTCTGTTCCTCCAATGATAATATTGTCATATTTTAAAGATAACGCGCATCAGTTAGCTAGTATTCACCATCATGATGGTCTAACATACTTAAAAAAGTTAAAACAAAAAAAATTATTAGATTTGCAAAGAATGTTCGACGAGTTATTAATGTTTGATGTAAAATGGTTTTCACCATCGGTATATTGTACTTACATGTGCAGCATTTCGTGTATTTAACGCGACTTGCTAATAACTGATGTAAGAAGCGCAGTCTTAAATACCAGCCGCACTTTGGAAAACGGCTCGTAATACAAGTGCGTGCAGTGTCGTCCCAGATTAGCCTGGCAGTCCTCACAGGCTTATCAGGACCGACACGTTTCGCTTAAAATGCATTTTCGTTTTGAAGAGACATCCTTTACACGATCAATGCCATTAAAGCGAAAAGTGTTGTCCATAAGTGCGGACCTCACAGGCTTATCTGGGAGAACACTATACGAACCTGAAATGAGCTCCTTTTTACCAGAGTTCGGCTCAAATATTGCACAACAGTACTGCATTGCACATGATATATTGTACAACTGTACAACTATTCCTGCCCTGCAGCGTAGGTATAAAACTATGGCGCACCAAAGGGGTCGAAACTTTAACTTCTGCTCGAGCAGAAAAAAATGCTGCTCGAGCAGCATTTAAGTGCTGCTCAAGCAGTATATTGCTGCTCGAGCAGCAATTTACTGGTCGAGCAGCATTTAAATGCTGCTCGAGCAGCAAAATTCCTGCTCGTATGCTGCTCGAGCAGCATTTATTTTTAGAATAAGCCATTGAACACGTCAGCCAATCAAATTTGAGCTTACAAACGGACGACATTAGCTATCTCTACGGAAACGAAATAGACCGGTGTAGCGTTAATATTGTCAGATCGTGAGATCTGACGATTTTCACAGTACCCCCGTGATATTGCTCTGATCAGTCGCCGTGAAAAATGTCAGATTGATGAAAAATAATATTTAACGCATTGTTGTTTCAATTCAACTTAATTTCGCGTTTTAACAGCTTGCAGTTATTTTCGGACATCTTTTTTTCGGACGTTGAACCTAAACACATTGTTCACAACAAAGATATCAAAATAGCAGTTCTAACACCATGCAAACATTTGAATTTTAAAACGATTTTCGTTTTAAATGTTATATATATCGATGATGTACATGCATTACGTTGTAAAGAAATATGGTAATGCCTAATTTCCAGTCCTGAGTGTTGCAGTTTTTTTTAATACAAAGATACAACATTGATTTAAGAAAATATTTTCAGATTATATATATATATATTATATATATATATATATATATATATATATATATATATATATATATATATATATATATATATATATATATATATATATATATATATATATATATATATATATATATATATCAATTCAGGAAAACTATTGTATTATATTTCACACAATCATAGTTACCACATTCATCATTTATTTAATATGTCAATAAGCTCGATTGGTAGTTGTTGGTTCGGCTCGGGTAATGCTTTAAAGTACCCTGTATACTCTTAAGTATACTTTAATGTACCCCGGGTACGCTAAATATACTTAAACGTACCGTTGGTCTGTCTGTCAGTGCAGTCACTCACAAACTTTTCAGTGCTTTATCTCAGAAACTCAATATAAGTTTTCAACATGAAACTTTATGGGTGTATAAATATAGCTGAGGAGAGGTGCCATGCACAAGAACCATAACCCGCCACTTTCTGATATAAGAGTTATTGCGCTTTGTTGTTTTTGTATGATGTAACTAGGGCTATATCTCAGATACTATACAAGATTTTAACATGAAACTTAATGGGTGTATAATTATCAATGCACGAGAACCATAACCGTATACTTTCTTACATAACGGTTATTGCCCTTACTTGTTATTGTCATTTTATGATGTAACTTTTCAGGGCTATATCTCATTTATAGAACCATGCATAAGAACCACAACCCTTCACTTTCTTAAATAAGAGTTATTGCCCTTTGTTGTTTTTGTATGATGTAACTTCTCAGGGCTTTATCTCAGAAACTATAAATACAAGATTTCAACATGAAATTACATGGGTGTATAATTGTCAATGAGAATAAGTGCCATGCACAAGAAACATAACCCTAGTACATATGTACATGTCTGATGTTACTTTACAGGACTATATCACAGATACTATACACGATTTAAAGATGAAATTTAATGGATGTTAAGATATCAATGAGGAGAGGTGTCATGCACACAATCTATAATCCTACACTTTCTTAAATAAGAGTTATTGCCAATTGTTTTTTATGTTGTTGCTTTTAAATAAGTGAGATAAGGGTACAACCCTTCAAATAAACTTTTCTGTTAGTTCTGCACCCATCAATAATCAAAATTTATTTGGCGGGGGATATCAATTTAACGAATTTGCTTATTATTAGTCTAAACGTTGAAATACACTTAATATTTTAAGTAGCAATGAGAATATAAGACACAACAGACTCATCAGTCATCAGTATTATGTGAGCATATCTTTAGTCGGTTACTGAACTAGGGCAGATAAAGTTGAAGTTTATCAGGTGGTCTAAAAGTCCTCACCGCCTAGCAGATAAGTCTACAAAGTATTTTAAAACCGGTTCATGAACATGAAATGATAAGTCATTTACGCCATCGAGATTAATTAATTTAAGTCAATATGTTTTTGGCACAGAAGGATTTTATTAATATTTTGTTGAGTTCTCAGATTAATCGAGCCCAAAGCACTTCCTGCTACAAAAACATATTTTCGAGAAACAACACATATTGATAATATCCATTTTAATGCCGTGCGGGTCTTTACAGTGAAGTCATCGAGTCGCACAGATATGTTTGCCGCACCCCATGAATCAGAAGTCTGCGTCTCACGACTAGTCTCGATAAACTGAATCATGGGCCTGTCGCAACATTGTGGGATGCTTTTTCATGACCAAACATTTGGCAGTCTGGAAATAAAGTAAAAGTCATTCATACTTAACTTAAAAAACAACATTTGTTTGCAATAAGAAAAGCATATATTCACTAGATTAAGTGTTCACAAAAAATACTATTTCTGAAAATAAAATTGCAAGAACGATAGTTTGACAGTGAAAAGTATTAATGTTTTATGCATCATAAATATACAATCACATTAAGACACTAAAAAATAACTTTTCATACAGAATTATATAATGGAGCAAAGAGAATGCTTTTTTTCATTATATGACACATTCATAAAAATTAAAATATGAGTAATCTTCTTGTTTAACCTTTTTTCAGGGTTATTTGACAAAAGTGGGACTCTATAACACAGTTTGATCCTCAGGTTATGATATTACATATGAAATATCATGTCCTTTATAAATTAAAAAAAATGCAAGGCTCTAAAAACCAATGCACCAACAGAAAGGTACTATGATTATATTCTACATTCTCCCATTATTTTGTTGAATAAAAGTTAATGCAGATCTTTACTAAGCAAACTAGAGCTTTGTCACAGACGTTACAAATACCCCCACGTGCCGCATTGACACAGACTATTTTGCATGCTGTCTTCACAAAACAAGAGAATCAAATTTATGGCGATTTTTAAGAATGATAATGCCATTATCATTTATGGCAATTTCGACCTTTGAACTCTTGAATTCTTTAGCATGACATGCAGTCCAAATTTATGGCCATTTTTTTACTTTTGAACTCCAAGTTTGACCTAGACCTTGGAGTTATCGACATAATTCTTTTGCATGACACATCGTCCAATGACTGTGAACACATGTACCATGTATTTTTAAAATCTCACAATAAATGACATAGTTATGGCCCGGACAAGATCATTTATGGCCAATTTTGACCTTTGAACTCACAGTGTGACCTTGACGTTACAGATATAGACGTAATTCTTTTGCGCAACACACCGTCCAATAATGGTGAACAAATGTGCCAAATGATTTTAAAATCTCACAATGAACAACATAGTTATGGCCTGGACAAGTTATTTATGGCCTTTTTTTACCATTGAACTCAAATTGTGACCTTGAACTTGGAGTTATCGACGTAATTCTTTTGCGCGACACACCGTCCAATGATGGTGAACAAATGTGCCAAATGATTTAAAATCTCTCAATGAATGACATAGTTATTGCCCAGACAAGCTCATTTATGGCCATTTTTAATCTTTGAACTGAAAGTGTTACCTTGACCTTCGAGATATTGAAGTAATTCTTTCGCGCGACACACCGTCCCATGATGGTGAACAAATTTGCCAAATGATTTTAAAATCTCACAATAAATGATAAAGTTATGGCCCGGACAAGCATTTAACCCTTGAACTCCAAGTGTGACCTTGATCTTGGAGATATCGACATACTTTTTTCACGCAACACACTGTTCCATGATGGTGAACAAATGTACCAAGTTATTTTAAAATCTAACGGTAAATGACATAGTTATGGTCCGGACAAACTTTCGGTTTAAAACACACTAAGTGACCCCATGACCTAGTTTTTGACCCAGCATGACCCATATTCATACTTGGCTTAAACATCATCAAGATACAACTTGTGACCAAGTTTGGTGAAGATCGGATGAAATTTCGGGACAGACCGACAGACCGACCGACAGTACGACAAAGTGACTCCTATATAGAAATATGAAGCTAATTTATTACCATCAATGCAAACACTCCACAGCTGTTTCCATGGCGCTGTTTGTTGCAAGGTGGCGCTTTGAACTCTGAACTGAATTTTTCCAAGCCATAGGGTGAAAAACGCAGATACGCAGCTTATCTGGGGCACTGAGAACTGGTTAACAGACATGATATTTTGCCTTTTTGGATAATTGTAAAAGTTAGAATAGCAGATATACATGTATGGGGAGAACGAGAGACGTAAACAATGTTAACCAGAAAGGCACAATCACAGGCAATCGGCACCTGTGTCGGAAGCAATTATTAAGAATCATTAAGAAAGTAAATCGATAGAAACAGAGAACCTACACTTGCGCACCCTTTGAGCCATTCTTATCAGTCATCGTCGTGATTTTCGCAAAAGTTTTAACAGCCGTTAGACATTTATGATCGATTTTCTTATTAAGCGAATGGCAACAATTTTGCGATCGACTAGTTTGCAGCCAAAATATAAAGCACTTACCGCGTGTCAATGTTAAACTTTAAGCAGGTCGTCACATAAACTTGCAGAAGATGACGGCACCATCATGGCGGCAGCCATTTTTTCCAAACAAACCAGTTTCGCACCAAACGGCAAATATAACAAGAGTTCTGATTGGCTTATGCCATAATCTAAAAATAAATGCTGGTCGAGCAGGATTTTTCTGCTCGAGCAGAAAAAATGCTGGTCGAGCAGTAAATTTGCTGCTCGAGCAGCATTTTGCTGGTCGAGCAGCATTTAAATGCTGCTCGAGCAGCATTTTTCTGTTCGAGCAGAAGTTAAAGTTTTGGTATCCCATATAAAACATCGTGAAAACCGAGATAATGCATTTTCGAATTACCGCTATACTATGACAAAATGCCTGCTTTGAAGCATTGAGCATACTCACTTTTATTAAATGATTTTCGTGTTCAAGCCAACTATGCAAGAAAAGCCTCTTGTATAAACTCTTATTGCATCCTCGAAATTGCCATTAATATGGGCGTATGTCGCTATAATGTGCGAACATGGTTTTCAAAGCGATAGTTCACTTTTCATTCCACTCTGAATTGCTAATATGAGATTTTATCATCGACAATATCGCGTTTACTTCTTGCTTGTTTAAGTAAAAGCATTTTCAACATGTTCTACCTATTTGTCACGTGTAGTCGACGTTTCTTTATAATATTATCTTTTTTTATCATTTTTCGCTATCAGAATAAAAAGCTTTGATGTTTTCAAAATGTCTGCGTCTCCCATTTCGTTATTTGGTACGGTGGAGTGTAATTTTCCTCTATCGCCTTAGGCTTAGGATCGTATACCCATTTATGCTGGATATTGGTTTACTTTTTACGTAACAATGCGCGTTTGAATACCAGACGTAAGATAGAAACGAAAATAACACCTTTTTAACCATTTCAATAGCCTTAATTGTGATCTCGTGTATTCGGACGGCCAATGCCCTTGTTTGCCCTATTCACGGTGTCTTGTTTGTTTAAAAGTTGTACCCCGTATACAAGGAGAGGCGCCTCGGTACTCTCGATAGGTGTCAAGAATAATTACGCAGCTTTAGAAACTTATATATGCTAGGAAAATGCGCGACCAGTGTGTTTGATTGTGTGTTCATTTGTTGGTGTCAACGTTCCTGCTGACAAATTAGATTTTTATCGACGCATATGTTGAAATCCGTAGAGAGAGATCCCACGACCGATGTGTCATACTCGTATGAACACGTTGAAAAGTGTACTTACTTTTTATAATGGTTACTTTTGGGGTTAATCTTGGTCATTTATTGTCTTAGTAGGGTGGTTTATTTTAAATGTGCCCTTCGTTAGTAATTCAGTAAATTCAAATAGGTGATTCGTGCTTCAAATAGCAGGTGTATCAGTGCATTTTTTTATTTTTCAGAATTTCATGCTTCAAATGGTTGCGCAACAGCTAGCTAGTTACTCCCATAGTGTATTTCCTTTCAGACTAAGGTTTCTCAAAAAGAAAATAAACTAAATAAGTATACGTTCAATTTGGAGATGATAAAAAAAAGTTCTCAATTTTTACCAAAACTTAAATTATTCAATTAAAAATATAAAAGTTCGTTTTCTTTGTTGTTGCATGTTTGCTGTTGTAAGTAGACACCACAATCATCACTTCGGAGAATTACAAAAGGGCTCTCGCTATTATTGAATAATTGATCGTCATATCACCTAAACATCTGCTTAAAAGGCTTTAATGGGGGTAATTCCGTGGCAGAGAGTGGAATGTAACCTCTCCGTATTGATCCCTGTCTGTCTGGGCTAGACATTACTATCGTGCTTACAAACGTCGAACATGCTTGGATCGCAGTCGTGAATAAGTGGTTATAGTGCCGGTAGGTGAGTTTTTCAAATGTAGTGATATCAGTTCTAAGCAAAAACAAACGAGAATGGAATAATGTCGATTAATGGCAAGTCTCTAGGTTTGAATTGTAAAGATATACACAGGATAATAGATTTAAAAAAGACCGTTTTGCTAGAGGATTAATCATCTGAATTCTACGGGTTTGCTTTACTATAAGTTCTTTGTTAAGTAAGTATGCCGAAGTTCATTTAAATCTTGTTTTCTTGGAACACACAATATGTCGTTTGAACAAGGTGATAGATGTAAAAGAATGATGTAATACTTGTGTGGGGATCGTTAAATTGTCATCGTCGAGACGTCATCTCCAAATGAAAATAGCTTCCACGTGGCGGGTATCTTATTGAACTTGTCGTCTGGCATTGATGGCAGACGATACTAAGATCAGAAAGTAGCTGCCTATCGAGTAGCAATTGTTGTTGATCGATGCAACATGTTTCACTTTGCTGCGTGCTAATGGAAATGAGTTTCTATTGGACGTGCCGCTGGATAATTTGTCAGCCTCGGATGGTACAAAGTTAGTGATGTTATTCAAGAATAATGATGAGATATTATCTGTTTTACGGTTTATTTTGAATAGGGTTTATCCATATACTGTCATACAATTATATGCATATTAGCTTGTGATGTTTGGTAATTATAAGTTCTCCAGATATACATGTAGCGTGTTCTTTACACAATACATCTGTGTTCCAGATGACAGTAACATTATATACATATTTGAAATTATTTTGTTGGGCTTAATGCTGTTGTCTGTTATTTTGTACATTCTACTCGTTGTGGTTTCATAAATATTCAAGGTTTTAGGGGTGTCATAATCTTGTATGCTAATAAGTTAAAGTATGCATTACCGGAATATAATATTTATTTACAATTAAAAGCGCGTAGCAAAGCCAGATTAAGGATAAAGGTTATATTGTGTTATTGTCTCCAGTCGTAATCGCGTTTAAAGCTCGTACTTATCCTTAGCTTCAGATTGCATATTGGATAGGTTAGGCCAAAAACATGGTAATTGAATTAAGAAAAAAATGTTTTTGCTCAAGAACTCATTATTTTTAGTTATTGTAATCAAATAAAATGTGTTAATACATTTTATCCAGAAGCTAGGGCCGCTTGTAACGTGCAAAAGGTCAATGGCAATGACACTGTTGCTAAAAAGATAAAATAGGATTTCGCTTAGTAACTAAAACAAATGAGCCATTGTCATGCAATTACATACATCACATAAACAATTTCCGCTCAATTACACAATTACATATTGGGCTATCCCATTGAAACATAGTACAGAAATGCCGTATATACAGATCTAGCTTTGATATTACATATGAATTGTGTGGTGGCACGGTAACTGATAGGAAATATTGAAGAATTGTTTACACTCGATACTAGAAACTTGAAAACAAATTGAGAAATAGTAAGTAAACTTGATAAATATATCCCTTCTTTTCCAGACATTGCACATGGTATGTGTGTGATCAAGGTCAAGATCGCTATTACTAAATTTGGTTTAGTTTTAAGATGACGAGAACGAATAGAGCCATCGTTGTGGCAGAATATATACCGAAAATATTGTACGACAACTTCATGTTTGTTTGCCTATAAGCAAACTGGGTCAATGTCACTTGCCAAGGTCAATGTTCGGAAATTCAGATACAAAGTTTCCACAGAAAATCGAGGCTTAATATGTGTCTCGTTGAAGTTTTCTTTTCAAATTTCTTTTTTTTTCAAATATGCTTAAAAGTTTGCTTTACAAAAGAAAGCCAGAAAGTCTGACAAGAACGTGAAAAAGTCGAGCTCTCCTCCGACAGCTCGTGTTCTAGTATGTCCTCAATCACAAAAAGCTATCTACGTTGTCCAGTATCAATTAATGTATCGGCTTATCGCACTGGTTTGTTGAAGCGCGCAATGCGTTTAAAAGCAGTTTTCTGTAAACAATAATCCGAAATATGTTTTACATAAATGCAGGCTAAACTCGATAACCAGTGAAATTGTACCAGGCACATCAGAGTTCTTGCCCTTTATTTAAAGTTCTCGCATTTTATCTCTAACAAACTTTATGCAAATGCTTTTCACATAAAATAGAGGCCGAGGGCGATGATAAGTAAAGTCAGTACGCATCCATCTCTTGCACGACGGTTCCATTAAATTCACGAACATGGACCGACAATTCTGTATGGAGATTGAGCACTAGGCGCTACAGAGTTATTGCCCTTTATGCATACAAAACCACAAGTCGCCCCTTCAGCTCTCTTTACCCATTTACTTTTCACCAAACCTCATCAAAACTTTCCAGTAATCTTTGTTCCCATAAAATGGCAGTAAATTACGATAACCAGCCAAAAAGGGCATCCCATGGGATCCGTTTTTTATGACGGGTTTATATTTCTGACCTTGTTTTATAATTATATTTGTGGAAATAAACAACTTATTTGTCATTATGAATCAGCTTCGGTCAATATGTTGTCGTCTGTTGTATACATTTTCAGAATTGTTATTGTCTTACTATCGGTGCGCATTAATTTTAAGGCTTGACAGTGCTATTTAAATACTGCATTTGAAAGAATTCATGTTGTTTAATGGGTGATTGAAACAACTAGTATTTAAATTCAGGGTACGGTGAGAATTAAGATTTAACACAAACAATTTGAACATTTAAAAGGTTGTTTGGATTTCGGATCGTTAATTACTGCTGTTCTTACAATAAACTTTCCAACTTTTGGCGCTTATATGAGCTTAAAATGAGTGGTAACGATCGCCGGTCTCTAATTTGTGGTTAGTCGATAACGTTTAAAAGCCGAATAAGAGTTTTAAAGATGTAAACGTTGATTTTAAGGATCGCCGTATTGCTTATTAATACCTGCTTTCAAATATATGTATTTGCATGATGACCTTTAATGCGTGTTTTTATGAGGAGACAATTTCACTACTGACTTAAATTTATTGTTATGTTGTGATGTACAGATTGAAGGCGACAGTTACACGTTTAAATACGGTCACAAACTTAAAATTGGTTACCGGTTTACTAATAAAACGAAACGCACATGTTACCTTTAGTCGTTTATACATTAATTTCGACGTAACATTTTAGTTGCTTATTGCGTCGAATGTTTTTTTCAAACTCGTATAAATACCTAATTAAATCCACCTAAGCGACTGATGTCGAAAATCCATCGCAACATCAATCAAAATGGCATTAGTGCCTTTGCAGTGTGTGCAAATACCGTACTAATTACAACGCTACGAAACTACTGTAAATACTGAGGCATTGAAAACGGCCAACGAAATTTGCACAATTCGTTGAGTTTCTTTTTCCTTTTGTTCAGCAGAAATAAGCTACAGCCGTTCAATATGTATACATATTTTCTGCGCGCCATATTCAGTACGCAATCCAGGTGAGTAGCGCGTTATTATGATTATCATAATAATAATTTAATAATAAGTAGTTGTTGGTGTGGTATTGATAAAAAATTTAGGTTTATTAGTAATTTTGTGAATGTGTCTTATGAATGTTTATTGTTATTTATGTTATTTTTATAAATTAGTATTATTATCAATGTTTTATAATCTGAAAAGAAGTAAACTTAATTTCCACTATGTATTTTTTAAAGATTTATTATGATGAATTATAAGCAACTTATAGCAGCTGACACAAAAAGATTCACATCGATGGCACAATAGCGTCCAATGACAAAAAAGAGCGTCCGTACGCAATAACGCATTGAGCTATAGTATTGAAACTGTCTTCATAAATGCCTTATTAGTAGGAATGGGAACGAATATTCGAAAATCGGCCA